>NW_024581137.1:46088148-46398723 GCF_017639235.1 Corvus kubaryi | reverse complement strand
AAACATTGGTGGCCATGGATAAGTCCATATCAGAGTAGGTATATCTCAAAATGTCTGTGATGGTGGCTATGTCTCTGCCACAGCTGGTGTACCTCTGACGGGAAGGAGTTAATTCCAGTGTTAAACCCTATGATCTTCTCCAAAAGAATGAAGGATAGAGATTATAGCAGAAGTATCTTTAAATGGTTGTAACCTGGGATTTGAGTTGCATCCTTAGGGATCACTATGGCAGGAATTGCCTGAACAAATGGAGGAGAAGCCTTATAAGAAGCAGTGCACATACAGCAGTTACTCAACTCAAATTATTGGCTTTGGTGCCCAGTAACTCCAAGCAACACACCATCTCCCCTGTCCTGAGTGATCACCATTAGAAATGGAGCCCAAAGTCATGGACTAAATTAACTCAATGGACATTTTACAGACACTTCACAGGGGTGGTCCTTCAACTAAGGGAATTACATCTGTGTTCTACACCAGAAGATGGAAAGAAAGATGATGGCTAATGATGGTGTACTGGGTAGTGTGAGATCTGAGCATGATGTAAATGGTGTGGACTAAGTGGTAGAGAACGGGCTGGTTTTGACTGGAATTGAGTTGATTTTCTTCACAGTACCTGGTATGGGTCTATGTTGGATTTTTGAGCAAAACCATGTTGATAACATAAGGATGATTTAGTTCGTGATGAAGTGCTTACACAGCATCAGGGCCTTCTCTGCTTCTCACCTCACCCCAACCAGCCTGAAGGCAGCTGGGAGGGGACACAGCTGGGACAGCTGTCCCCAACTGACTAAAGGGATACCCCAAACTGTATGGCATCATGCTCCCCAGTAACATCTGGGGAAAGAAAGGAGAAGGGAGGGATGTTTTGAGTGATGGCATTTGTCTTCCCAAGTCCCTGTTACACATGATTGAGCCCTGATTTCCTGGAGATGGCTGAACACCTGCCTGCCCATGGGGAAGTGGTGAATGAATTCCTTGTTTTATTTTTCTCGTGGGTGCAGCTTTTGCTTTACCTGTTAACCTGTCTCTATCTCAACCCACAAGTTTTCTCACTTTTACTCTTCCGATTCTCCCCCGTCCCAATGGCATGGGGAGTGAGCGAGCAGCTGTGTGGGACTTTCTGAATGGGGTTAAACCATGACAGCAAGAAATGCCATTTGGAGCTCATTGAGCAGACAAAGCTTTTACTGCTTCTAAAGCATGTTTGCTCTTGCATTCATACACAATGCGGGGATAATATAAGCACATGTTGTATTAAAAGTTCTGTTCTTACTTCATTTTAGACAATGACTGGGCAACTCTCCAAATTGTTCCTTATGAAAATTTATTAAATGTAATGGTTTTGAAAGAAAGGTATTGCATGGGGTCAGATAAATATAAAACAGTTCCACTGGGTACCAGAGCAGTAGGAATGAAAAGTGTGTGAATTAATATTTCCTTGGCAGTTAACTCTATTCAGTACAAAATTTGTTCAGGGTTTTTTGCAGAGCTTAAATATTTGACATTCAGATAAAATATATGTTTGTTTTTTCTAAAGCTGTCAGGGGCACGCATGTGTCAATTTTCATTAAGAATAATTTCCCTCAGGATCTTTAGCTTAAGTTAACCTTCAGACCTCCACCGACCCCTTCCAAACCATCAGGGTTTCTTTTTGTGTGTTGTTCCATGGATAAATGTACCTGCCAAAACGTAAGAGCTTCAGAGGATGATGTTGACTGAATGCCTGAACAGTTCTCAAACCTAAGAAATGTGCCCTGCAAGCTACAGCAAGAAATTCCCTTCTTTCCTTTCCTCTGAAATGATCTATTTTCCAAGTACTAATAAAACAAACACTTAGGTAAGTGTATATAGAAGGGACATTTAAAAATGAGTGTCTTTAATGTTAAAGCTTATTTCTGTAAGAATCACATTGTGCTGTATATGCTTAAGCCCAATTTCCACCCTGAAAATTTATACTTGTAAATAAATGACAAAGCACAGTTCTGGCATTTATTGAAATATATGAAAAGGAATCCATTAACTTCACATCATAACAGTAATATGTGGCTAAGGTGGCTCCTCTGAACAAAATCCTGCTGTTTCACTGGGCAGGGAGACTTCACAAAGACCATAAGCCCTGCTAGTGCACCAGTTGGGATAAATGTTTGAACACCGTTTCACTCTTTCCTGATGGTATAGGCCACCAATTTTCCTAAGAGTTAATTCTGTTCCGTGTTCAAATGTAGCAAATAATTTTAGAGTTAGGTCATTGCTGGCAAGTAGAGGGGGACTGCTGAAAGTAAGGAAGATTCCAGGGAAAAGCAGAGACTGAAATATTATTCAAGGATCCTTCTGCCTAAAAATCATGAGGTTATTGTAACATAGCGTTCTGGTTCACACGATCCACTGATGTTAGTCAGTAAGGAATGCTGAAATGTTTTGATTTGAAGGCTGTGTTGGAAGTGAATAATTCATTTCATTTTTGCACCCATGAGTTGAGAAATAAATGTGCAATACCCATTTCATTTATAGAATGCTTTAATGAAAGACCTTATTTGCTTTCCCTTAGATGAAGACCCACAATTAGTTTTTTGCAAAGAGCTATCAAAAAGTTTTTTTGCTGCAGGACCAAGGCAAGGGATCAGCTCACTGAATTGCAATAAACCACACCAGTAACTGATACTTTAATATCTATTGTTTAGCAGTCTGAAACCTTAACATACATAGACTTTTGTAAACATATCACAGTAAGGTTTACCTAAAGTTATTATTAAAAATATAATAAAACATTTTTCAGTTTTGCATTTACTAGTTGCAGAATTCCCTGAAAGTTGTATACTGAGCTGTATACATTGGTCTATATGTTGGGTTACAGAAAAATAACTTCAGAGGAGGTATGTATTCAGTGCTAGATGTTGTCCCTCTATCTAACTCGCTCCATTTGCCTTTTGGACAGTCCGGATAAGAGTACAGCCCACTTGGGTGAAATCTGGCCCTTATTATTCACAGTTTTCACAACAGAGATAAACTAAAGCTATTCTTAGGAAGATATGTTTTCTCCTCAGCAGGATTTCTCTCATGTTCTTCATAGTGGTGGTATTGCAGTTTCAGACTCTACCCACATTTCAAAGCTTCTCTATATTCTGCGTGTGATATGGCAATAGCCAAACTAGAGTTAAACAAACTCTTGAAGGAAGATGAACAGGTCTGGTCATGACAGCAAAGTGCACTGTGATTATTAAGTATATTACTGGGTTTAAAGGAAGATGCCTTCTTAGAAACTTTTAAAGTAAAACCTATGTTCATGAAAGTGCTATACAAAAGGTTCTAAACTGACTCCCCATTCAGCCATGGTCTGCTGGTTACCCAATTTAAATATCAGTGACCCCGTCTGGAAAAATTCCTGAGGGAGAGAGGAAAATATAGAGCATGTCTATGTGGTCAGAAGATGGATGTTATTCCCTTGCTCTGTCCATGGCTTGGGGCCATTGAGATGTTATTCCGGATACTGTTCCACCAGGCTCAGGGCCAGATCTTCCTAGTATACCTTGTCCAAAAGAGATTTAGGACAGATCTCAGAACTCTAAAATTCACCCTGTTTCCCTGATTATTTTTATGTCTGTCATATGGACCTCATTAGAAATCAAGGAACAAGGTCAGTGATTTCCAATAAACCTTTATATAGGTATTGAAAAAAAATGGACCTCACTAAAGTATTCTGGACTCCAGTTCCTAGTCATCAGTTTTCTGTGAAGTATTGTCTATTAAATAGCCAGGCAGTTTCCTCTGAAGCAATATTATTAGAGTCATTGCAAAATGAGTTGGAGCTCTCTGACTGAAACTTGGCTCTGAACTAAGAGTTAACCTCAAAAATAATCTTTCATTTTTGGAAGAATTCAAAATGTTACCAATGAATCAGCACTGTTCAGTGCTAGTTTGTGTCTCCAACTGTTACTAATTATTGCATAGCATCTATTTTTAACTTGAAATCCCCCATCTCCAGCTCTCCTCACACCTTTGCTGGTCATTATTTTTCATATAATAGGATTCCCTCAGTTAGCCTAATGGTGTAAAATGTGTCATCTGATATAGGTTAGCTGCCAAGGCTCCCTATAGAGCCAATGAAAAAAGTCAAGTGCAAATAAATTAATAACTTCAGGTATTCTACCTAATTATATCACTGTCTCATGGATAAGACTATATATCTCCATCAACTACAAGGGAAATACAGACTACCAGTTACACATCTGACTTTTAGGAGCCTAAAATCCATTTAGCTAAATCCCATTCTTTGTCCAGATAAGGTATTGTACAGTGATGAACATAATCTAAAACTCTACAGATACATTTTTACAGAACCAGTCTATGAAAATAAACCAAACTTCACTCTAATGCAGTTTGTCTGAAATGATCAGCTATGTTTAGCAGGATGTTTTTTACTGTTTATCATTTCTTAAAACTGTCCAGTGCTGCAAATGTTTACTCTATTTCTGGTAATATTAGGGGGAACTGTGAGTGCTTATAATCAGAAGCAAAGCTTATTTTGACTTGAATTTAATATGAACAAAGAAATACCAGGATATTTTTGTATTATTCACTGGAGCAGTCATATCCTATTAAAGGTGACCAAACTAATTGTCCCATTTTGAGACAAATTTGGAGGAATGTCTGAAATAAATGTCCTCTTATAGAAGGCAGGTTACAGGCACCTCTCCCCTAACAGGTTCAGAAAGAATTTTCCTCGGAGGAAAGTGAAAAAAAAACCCTATTTATTTAACAAGTAAAGTGCACACAGGCACGGGAAAAAAAAAGAAGAATAATGCTAAAGAATAAAACCTCTCGCTGTGGAGAGAACCTGGGTAGATTTCAGAGTCCTTTGTGGGTATGGCCTTCTCCTCTCTGGAGCTGCGGCTCAGCATGGGCCCCTCTGGACCAGTGTGTAGGGTCTCTCAATGATGTTTTGGTGTTGCTGAAATGTCCAGAAGAGAAGAAGAAGCCAAAGTTCCAGGGAAAAACTCTCGTTCCTCAGCTAGCAGACTAGCATAAAAGCAAAGGAATGTAACTCTCTTCCCTGCTGCAGAGAGCTGAGGAGAAAGCAGGAAGGTGCTTTCCTCCGCTCTGTAGCGGTCAGAAACGCAGCGGAGTGCGTATCTGTGTCCTTGAACAGAAAATCGCTTTGAAAAGTTCTCCTGGCTCCTCTCCCGCCTCTCCTGAGAAACAGCTTAAAGGCACAGGATTCATGCCTGGCATAGGGCAGATGGTAGGGTATACAGTATCATACAGTCACCCCAGGACAGTCATGATGGAAAAAACACCACGGCTCTCCAAAATTCTGGGAGTTTGGCTTAGAAGGGTTGGACTGTGATACTTGAAAGGATCTCACATTGGGATGAGTGGTAAATAAATGTACAACCACTCCCTAAACAGAAAGTTCATCTTGACTCAGTTCTTTTGTAGTACTGCCCTTAGTCCAATACGCAGCGGTCAGAGCCAGACCTAACCACAGTGGGCCTCACCAGAGGCGTATTAAACCAAATGACATGAGGTGCATGATGCGACATCAGGTGCCCCAGGATGTGTGTATTTGGTTGGTTCCTACGCTCCCTTTATCTTCAGTCACCTGGCTCCTCAGTTGGCAGTCACACCACTGTCCCAAAGAATGGGGGCGTTTTCCTTAGCCATGCTAAAGAATCTCTTTTGAAGTTTTACAAAGAGATGTCACTGTTTTGGGACCCTAATTCGATGAGAGTTGAGTAGATAATTCCTTGGAGAGGGTTGCTGAACTAAATTGGAAATGTTCTATATTTAACTAGGATTGTTTGGTAGATTTACAAATAAAATGTTCTCAGAACCTTTTGGTATATGAACAAATGAAAGCTGCCAAAAATATGTCCTTATATGAAAATCTGGCATGTTGGAAATGACTTAGCTGATTTGTACTCTTATACACTTGAGAACTGAGTAGAAGTATACCAAACAAGTTGCTTATGGATTGGGTTCTAATTGAAGTGCCTTAGCAGCCTATTGCTGTCCAAAGAGGTGCAGAAAGAGAACCACAGAATTTAAGATCCAGTCTTATTTCACACTATTCTGGTTTAATGGAGAGCTGCAGATTGGAGGGTGAACCATGGGATTACATTTGCAAGTGTGTTTACAGATACAGTATTGATTTCCTTGCTCACTAAGAGCATTTCTGTACTGCCACTGCTTGCAATAAACAACCCTGCAAGAGCCTACATGGTTGTGAAGCCATGATGCATTATTTAACAGGACCTAATCAATATAAAACAAGCATTCCCTTTGTTAGAGGAGTGCTATTGACAGAATGCTTCTCCCTTTTAATTTTTTATTATTTTGCATCGATTGCTGAAGCCCTGCATAGTCTTCAACAACATATACCGAGCTAGACCTGACCACAAATCTCACTTTATATGAAAAAACAGATTGCCCCATTTTAGCACAGAATTAATTTGAAAGAATATCCAGCATTCTAAGAAATCAATATGAGCATAGCCATTAACTTCAATAAAAGAAAAAGCAGGTCTTTGATCAGATATAAAAATCAGTCCATTTAGCCATCTCTGAAATAAAAGATCAATACCAAAAAAAACCACAACCCTTCCTATTCCCAAATAAGTCCTTGACTTAAGAGTTCACCTGGCAAGAATGCATGGAATTTGGATTACTTGGCTAAGAGTGGAAGAAAAAGAATTTTTCCACCTGTAATTTCAAAAATAATATTCTCTACCCGGTGTCTCATGTTTGCCTGCAGTTCTATTAATGCCATGTCTGTAACATCATTCAAATGACCGTAAACAAGTGCAAGTTGGGTTTTATAAAGCCAGACAGCCTTGCACATATCTCATTTATACTCTCTTAAAAATCTTCACCCAGTTCAGTGGGAGCAGGGATGAAGTAGGCCGAGAAAAACCTACTTAAAAATTCCACATCCACTTCTTGGATTTTCCTTTGTAGGAGCATGCTTAATTAGTGAAGTTTTAGTATCTTCATAATAAAACTCATGAACATAACTGTCAACCACCCTATTCCAGGCTCATGGTCTCAACCGGCATCCATTAACTGCTAATATGACATTTAGGGAATCAGATAATTTGGCATACAGACATCTAAAAAACCCTCTAAATTAATTTGCTGTTTGAGTACATTTCTTTTCAATTTTATAAAAGGAAAAAATACAGCTTTTTTCTTCCAGTCTAAAAGTTAAAGATTTACACTAAAAACTGAACTCTAACATAATCTGATTATTTTGACCCTTCCTATATCTACTGCAGTGAAGGTTTCAGATATTGCTTCAAGTTGAATGACAACCAATTTATCATTCAAAATTGAAAATCTTTATGAAGAAATAGGTGATGAATGCTATGTCTGACATTTTGGAAAGTGATGAAAATGGCAAGTAAAATAAATATGAAGCATATAAAGGCAAGTCCCAAATATGAAGTAGGCATCTTTTTATCTCTAGCAGAGAAGATACTTCACTCTTCTCTGAAATCTCTTTTGAAGAAAGAGAGAATAAACTGGGAGAAGATATGTTTTGCTAGTTAAGAGATGAGATGGAGAAGATATGAGGAGAGGATTTCATATTGTTGTTTTACTATTAAATAACCACTAGTCATTCATTGCTGAATGTAAAATATTTAATGGTCTTAGGATGTCCCTTTCAAGTTGCTTTTAAAGAAGTTGTTACAAACTGCAAACATCATAGGTATCTGAAAGAGTTTACAAATATTTTGTAATTGTTTAGAAGTATCCTCTGCTACACCATTCTATTAGCAGACAAAAAAAAAAAGAGAGAAGAGAAAAGAAGATATTTTGCAGAACCTCTAAGCTTATACCTCATAGCATCAATCACAGTGAAGAGCACAGCTTGCCAGAGGCATTTCCTTTGTAATCCAGAAGACCATCTGTACAGTGTTATGGAATACAGCAAGCAGAAGCTTTCATTCTGCTGCCCAGGCCTGTGTGCATACACACACCTACTGCAAAAGCCAAGGGGATACCAAGGGGACAAGGCGTCACAGGAGTTCACTTTAAAAATTATACACTAGGTATTAGTCAAACAAAGTTTAAAATTTGTCCCAATCACCACCTCGAATGCTCAGAAGTCTTCCTGTGTGGATATGAAGGCTTGTCATACCCAAGTCTCCAAATCTGGGTGAGGAGGACAATTATTCTTTGACAAACTGACAGCTTGTGTCAGGAGAGCCCAAGAGAGGTCTCATGAAGATATATGTGAGGTAGCAGGGAGCACTGAACTAGGAGTGTGCTCCCTGTCTAGTAGACCTTATAGAGACATTCCAGTTTTAGCCAAATTATTGGGATTGCAAGTGCTTCGCTTAATGAGAGACCCTTTGAGGTCTGCAAAGAGATCCAAACAGCAGAAAAGCCAGAACAGCCAAGTGGATTTAGCTACTTTGTATTCTGTGGTGGGAAATTCAGTTGTTTCATCTTGGTCAGAGGATAGACATAAGTTTATGCAGGTTTTCAGAGGTGCAAAATCACCCCTCCCAACAAGGAGAAAGAAGAAATCACCTGAAACTCTGAAGCAGGAAGGTAAACCCATAAAGTATGCTCCTACCAGAGACAGGCACCAAAGGACAGAAGATAGGTGGCAAAACAAGCCTCAAGGCTGCCAAAACACTGAAATTCTGACAAAGCAGCACCACACGAACTTAAAAATATGCTGATGGCCTTAGAAAGGGAGTCAACCTGCCTGAATAGGTTAACCTCAGCTAAAGATTTCATTCCAAGCTTGTACCATTTTGCAATTGCAAGGTTCTCTCTCATGTCATGAACTATAACAAATTCTCTCTATTGATTTTTTTTATACTACTTTCTAATTCTAAGAAGATTCACATTATTTTGTCAGGATTCTATCAACTTTTTTCCTTTTCCCTCCTTACTGTAGGAGCCATCCAGTAAGAAGCACTGTCGATACTACTATATATCCAAAAAGATAAACACTTGGCAACTTGGCAACACTTAAGCATTCTTCATCCTTATTCTTTTATGCATCATAAGGATCTGCTCAGAACACCCACATACATGCACAAACATTGTGTCACTCACACATAATACACTCCTTTTTCCAACCACAATTTTTCCTTTCCCAACAGTTCCAACTATAATTCACTGGCAGAGCAAAATGTTGGAATAAGCATCTCATTTATCACTGGACAAAGACAGGCCTTTACTTCTCCTCAGCCCTAAAGGCCAAAGTGGAACTGTTTGCATCTCATTTGTCATAAACTTTCAGTAGATTAGTTAGTTTATATCTGGGTGGACTGAGACAGCCTGGAGCTTACTGCAGTGAGGTTTTTTGTTGTTTTAGTCAGGATGGGGGCAGAACTCACAGTTCTAAAGCTTTACTTTCACTGCTCAGCAAGCCTGACTTTATCCTGCCTGCAAGAACAGAAGAGCTGTGGTTCAGAAGGGCTCCCTAGGGTGCTCTGGCCAAGTAATTACAGTAACTTGCATAATACCTCTCATCAAGAAACTGCATTTTTGCAACAAGAAGAGGAGTCTTGTTCCATTCACAGCAGAGACTTCAAAAAAAGAAAAATATCAGTCTCCAGTACTAAACTGCCTGTAATCCATTTTACCTTACCAGCCGAAGTAAGGGCAGCAAAACAGGAAAAAAAAAAAAAGTGAAAAGTGCTATGTGCAGCTTACTAGAGAACTAGAAAAGGCACTATTCTTTTTGTCTCTGTTTGGTAGAAGGGAGCCCTCAGGAAGAGTTTACATAAGGATTGGCTAGTGACCCCTGAACAGCAGAACTCTCTTAGAAGCTATCTCACAGTTCTTCACTCCCAAATTCACAGGCTACCACCCAAGGAGGGATTGTGCCTGAGGCTTGCTCTTCTTTTCCACAACTGCTTGGTACATGAGGATGCCTGCGTATGTCTCAAAAATTGTTGATTTTGTGCAATTTGCTCCCTTCCATCACCTCCTGTCAGTCCTGCTCCCTCAGATGGGGGCACATCCATGACACTCTCTAAATGATATTCTCCAGGTCATTTACAGACCATGAAGTCCAACAAGGACCTTTGGTGGTCTCCACAGGACTGAGGCTCGCAGGATGCCAGCAGAGAGTCAAGAAGGAAACAGTGATTTAAGGTCTCATAATTTGGGAGAATCCTTGGTAAAACAATGCTTGTATCATGTGCAAATTGGGACTACAGTAATAAGGATTAAAACAAAAAAAATATCATGTCCCCACAGGATATTTCTTGGAAGATAGAGACAGGGGTTCTTCACTGGCAGGAGAGCCTTGTTCCCCCACTCCTTAGGCAAATTCCCAAGCCAGTGAATTGCTGGCTGAAAGACTGACTGCATCACCTGCTGGCTTTATTAATGGTGTAAAAGTCCATCATGCTATTTCTCTGGCTTTGATTTTAATGCAAATAAGTTGATATGTAAAACTAAAATACTTTGTTTAAAAAAAAAAATCCCATTCTGTCCCCCAAAAACCTACTTCTAACCAATTTCACTTCTTTTTCATGTGGCAAAAGCAAGGACCTGTTTATTTAGACTTAGCTCAAGCCAAGTTAATGTCCACTTTTAAAAGATCATTGGCATTTAAAAGGGTAAAATACACTGGTTTGTAAATGAATCCCTATTCCATTCCCTGCTCTTTATACAACAAGACTTAATAAATTAAAAATTTCAAACTGCGGCTACTTTTACTGAGATCTTGAAATTTCCACAAAATTTATTTGAACTGTGATGAGAAAGCTTAGTCTTATATATCGGTTCTCTATTCATAAGATACAATGTATTTTTATATTTCCAATTTTTAAATGTTCCACTTTCCTCCACAGAAACTAATTGGGTCTGTTCCCCACCCATTTTAAACTTTTTTACTCAAGCTCAAGGATGCCAAGGTTCTGCTTAGTACATAAAGCATCTGATATTTTGAAAGAATAAAAAAATTTCTTTTCTTTTCTTGGTGAAGTGTATATTTAAGGATGAATAGACCATTTTAAAATTTCGACAGCAGCACTTAGCCAAGAATGCAGAGATTGATAGTTTCTCAAAAAATTAAGATTATTTTAGGACATATTTGGTTAACAAAATATCTCAGGTTTCCCACCCAGCCTCAACAGTTGGCTTTTGCTGTACTAACCACTGCTGTTAAATTACATAGTGCACACTACACTTATGATGGACATGGTTATAATGGACAATCGGTTATAGCGGACAAAAACAGATCTCCCAAACCAAACATATTAAGTTCAAGACATTCCTCTCTGGTTATAACAGACAAACATTGGCCACAATGCCAATTTCTGGACCTTTTTCTCAATCCTGTAAGTGTACTGAATAGAAATGGGAGCTAGGGAGGAAAGTTACAGGAATACTGTGTTTTTAAAATAGATTGTGCCCTAAGCCAAAGACTGAACAAGACGGTAAGAGAGGTTATGCCAGACTTGCACTTTCTGCCAGCCTGACTGACCACTGCATACTAGATAAACCCAGAATTTTCTATAATCTGATCTCTCCTGCTCTTGGAGCCAGCTTCAGTAAATGCAGTACAATGGAGATGTAGAAGGACTCCAAGTCAGCACTCCTTTGCAGGGCTCTTCCTCAGATGGCACAGCCTGTCCTGGCCACACAAAAGGCCACACACTAAAGGGTGCTCCAATTAACATAATAATTTTCAAGGTAGCCCTTTGAATCCTGTTTACATCCATATTTGGCAAGAGTACAAGGGGGCTTGGTGGGCGAGTTAAAATGTACCCATTTCAAACATTAAGAATCTTGTGAGCTGTCAAGAAATGTGAAATATTTATGATCCACAGCTCATGAAAGAATTGCATGTTAGGCTCAGTCAAAATCTCATGAGATTTTCATGATGCTCACCCAACACCAAGAGCTATTGCAGATAAAAAAAAAATTTAAATGTCTATTCAGGTCCACTTCTTACACAGTGCCTGTCCTGGCTAAATTTCAAAAACTAAGCTATCAGTGGTGAGCATAGAAGTGAGAGGTATTTTTTAGGTCTGCTTTTGAAACAAATAAAATCACTTTGGTTTTCACTTCTATTAGATGTAAACTGAATTTAAACCTTTTGGTCTGAAGAAAAGGGACATAAGTGAGGCATACGTGTCCAAAATGTTGGCAAAGCCTACTCACCTGAGTTCCTCACCTGAGTGTCTTGGCAATAAAACACATGACCCTTTTTGAAAAGCTTTAGCACGCAATTTAGTAGCCACACACTTGTTTTTAGGGGCCCTTTGGCAGACCTTTCCTGGCCATGATCTGTGTCACTAACAGAGTTAGTTTTTCAGGATCCTTGCCTGTCTGAAGCTCAAGAACTCCCACTCTGCTTTACATCTTAAAACACAGTAATACATAAGGACATAATTCACACTTCTCCATTCACCAGGATCCACTCACACCTATGAAACAGCTTTAGTAGAAATAGAGAGGTTCTCTTTTTTCCTGACTAAGGCCCTGCAAGAGGGCACCCTGTCAACTGATGCTAATGGAGAAGAAAAGCTGACCCAAAATGTAATTCTGTGTTTCAACAAGAAGCTTCATTTCATTCTATATTTTCTTTGGGGTCAAAGTCTGCCAAAGCACAGCCTTGGCTTCCTGATTTCTAAAAGCGAAAATGAGTACTTACTACATTTGATAACAATGTTACCTGTGAATTTTAGTTATACCCTATGTGAGCCCTCTGCAAAATAGTGATGAACATCCCAAGTCAGCACAAAATACATTGGAAGTTCTTTACCTAATACCTAAAACAAATTTCCAGAACAAAGTTGAAAATAAATCATAGAATCATAGAATATCATGAGTTAGAGGGGACCCACATGGATCACAAAGTCCAAATATTCACACTGCACAGGACAACTCCAAAATTCACACCATCTGCCTAAAAGCAGTGTCCAAAATCATCTTGAACTCTGACAGATTTGGTGTCATGACCACTTCCCTGGAGAGTCCATTCCAGTGCCCAACCAGCCTCTGAGAGCCTTTTTCTGATATCCAAACTAAACCTCCCTTGACTCAGCTTCATGCCATTCCCTCAGGTGCTGTCACTGGTTACTACAAAGAAATCAGTGTCTATCCCTCCTCTTCCCATTGTAAGGAAGCTCTAGACTGCCATGAGTTCTCCCTTCAGTCTCCTCTTCTCCAGGCTGAACAGAAAAAGTGATCTCAGGTATTCCCTTAATGCTTCCCCTCAAGGTCCTTCAGCATCCTTGTAGCCGTCTTCAGATGCTTTTTAACAGCTTTATATTCTTCTTGTATTTTGGTACCCAAAACTGCCCCCAGCACTCGAGGTGAGGCCACCCCAGTGCAGAGCAGAGTGGACAATCCCCTCCCTTGCCCGGCTGGTGATGCTGTGCCTGATGCACCCCAGGACACAGCTGGCCCTCCTGGCTGCCAGGGCACTGCTGGCTCATGTTCATCTTGCCATCAATGAGGACTCTGAGATCACTTTCCACGGGGCTGCTCTCCAACCTGTCATTCCCCAGTCTGTACAGATGTCCAGGGTTGCCCTGTTTCAGATGGAGAATCTGGCACTTTCCCTTGTTAAACTTCATACGGTTGATGATTTGAATCCTCTGAAATATGATGGCAAAATATTTGTCATCCACAATACTCTGGTGTGACAGCACACATTCAAAAAGACTTGAAGTTCACATAGTGATCTTCCAGGCGGTGGATGCCTGCTTCCACTCCTGTGGATCTTCCCTCTTTGTCATAAAGTGAGGGCATCGCAACACACTGTGACTGTCTACAGATTGTTTCATTTCAACAGCAAGACAGATGCCACAAGTTTATCCTATTCTGGAGAAAAATTGCTAACAAAATATGATCAGTGAATGAACATTGGGGCAAGTCCGGTGACTTGAAACTGTATAGGGAATATAAACTGGCAAACACACTTGCCCTCTAGAGTGATAGTAAAAAGGGTTTTCAAAATGTATTCAAATGTACTATATTTTCCAAAATGGTAGGAAATATCTCTTTTTAATTAGGTCATTCAGAGCACTTGAGATTTGGTTGTTTTGGGGTTTTTTTCCCCTTATTTTCAATAATTTAAGGCCTATTTTCCACTTATTAAGTAGATCCTACCTTTATTCAAGCAGTGTTAATGTACAGAATTTGAAGGACAACATGAAATATCATCAAAAGATGTGGTTGCCATACAGATTTCTACTCATTTGAACTATCATTGTGGCACAAAACTTCAAGTAATCACTGGACTTTCTCTTCACTGGCTAACCCAAAAACACAAGAATAAAACATAAATAAGTGAAAAACATCATTTCCCCAGAGAGTGTCTTAAATAATTGGGGGTGCATGTTGATCTCTTTTGCTTATCTATCTTCTTTTCATTTCCTTGGTTAAAGATATAATACTCAACAGAGGAAAAAAGGGAAAGCAAAGAAAAAAGTGCATTAAGATTTCACTTGGCATTTTAAATACAACAAAGGGTACCTATAGGGATGCTTTATTGTACCATCGAGTAAACTCCAGCTGTCAGCCCTGTGATCACTTCTTCAATAGGCAAAAAGGACTCAGCTCTAACCCAGCTATCTAACCCAGCTACATGCTGGTTCCCACCAGTAGAACAACTACATCCTTAGGAACTGCATTCACAATTATTCCCTGATTTTCAAAGAACTTTGAAAGAAAAATGTGAATAAACTTCCTAAGTGAGTGGCGTTTTTCTTTTGTTGTCTTTTTTTTTTTTTTTTTTTTTTTTGAGTTAAATAAAAAGCTGTTTATCTGTTTTTGTTAGAGCTAAAGTACAACCTTTTGCCAGAGATGAAAAATTCTACAGGATGACTTAAAAATCTTATGGGTTTATTGGTTCTCTTATTATGTTCACATCAAAGAGACCAAAATATGTTAAATTTGACCCTTTACCTGGATAGGGAGGAACTACTGCATACATGGAGTCAGAGAATATGCACTGATGAAACTTTGATCACTTATTTTAATGTGATATTGTGGGGAGAAATCCCAGCCTGAAGAAAATGGGATTTCTCTCATTGGCTTCAGCTGGACCAAGGCACTACTATCTGATAGCAATTTCTAGATTTGTTGGGTAACTTTGTTCAAGATCCACATTTCACAGAACAAGCATAACTGAACACTAGAATTGATTTAAAACTTTGAACATTTTCATGGGAACTTTTCTTTTTCAGAGTGTTGTCTTTTAAATTTAGTGGAGGAAAATCATGAAATCAAATAAACTTACTTTTGAAAATCTGCATCAGTCCTACTTGAAATGTCTAATGTTATGTGTTTTTTTTCTTCTGGATTTTTCCTTTTTCTTTGTTGATTTCCATCTTCATTTTCTTTTACCATCTAAGCAATAGAAAAATAAAAATAAAAAATAAGAAGCATGAGGAGGGGGAAGAGGAGAGGAATGACAATTATTTGGGAAGGAAGATGACTTTTTCCTATATTCTATCTCTTGCATTCAAAGACAAGACAGAAACAAATGGTGTAGCTTCAAAATTACAAATTTCCCCTTTTTTTCAGTGTTTTGCTACACTGCTTTCAAAAGAAACCACTGTATTTTAAAAGCTAATTGAATTTTGTATGTTGTTTCTCTTATGAATTTATCTTCTTCATTTCTAAGTCCATTCTACTAACCAATTATAAATTTATAAAAAATTGCACTCTAAATTTCTCTTTCATGTAGATAGGAAAAACAGAGCAAACTGACAGTAGCAATCTGTGCAGGGCTAAGCAGCATATGGCCTTCAGCAAAAAAGGACCATAAATAATTTCAAAAAAATTTTTACTGTGGCATTATACATTTGACAAACTATAGGCAGCAATCCAAAATACAACTATTCAGCAATTTATTTTCAGTGAAATGCTTCTCCAGGTGGCTGAATGCTTAATTTTCAGTTCTGACTAATTTTTAGTCAGCTAACTAATCCGCTCTTTCAGCCTTCTCCAAGTTCATCAACCTTAAGACTTCATAAAATTGACTCAATTTGTTTTGCCATAATTTCCTGACCAATCAATAGTCTATGTGTTTATAGGAAAATACTTTTTTCAAATGTCTGAAATCTCCATTTATAGCGTCTTGAGGAAAGGGTCAGCTATTGAAATGACAAGCTCAAAGCATGAGGGGAGCTGTCTGAGCCTTTTTTTTTTGCTTCAACCGTAATTCTTGTCACCTTATAACTCCATTGAACAGTTTTAATGTAAAAATGTAACAATGGAAATATGAAACATGAGGAGTGGTGTTCCACAGAGCTTTTTGTCCAAAATTTTTTATGTAATACAGATGAATCAAACAAAAAAAATACCTACAAAATTGCATATTTGGTTCATGAAGGTACTTCCATCCTCAGGAACAGAAATTTGTGAAAAGGAAACCATACACATATGAAACATTTTCTAAGGAAAAAAAATTCAGTTTTATCTATTACAAATTAGTCAGCTGTATATTTGCTCTGTGCATACACTTGAGCAATGAGCAGAGAAAGTTTCAAGTCCTCACACTTCATGTCATACATTATCTGTATGGCTTAAAAAGAGATACTCTTTGATTAGTGTAACAGAGAGTTTATTACAGATCCTACCAGAATCCTGGCACAAAATATTTTGATCAGTTAACAAAGTTTCTAACAAAGTCATCAACAAGAGTGGCACAGGAAAATATTTGAAAAATTTAATATCTGTACCAGAGGACATCATTAATCAGGGGGGAAGGTTTACTTTTGAAAATCCTTTCATCTAGCATATCTGTTAAACACCCATAAACACCTGCCTACCTCCAGGGGATTCAATACCCCATGGCTCTTCACCTTTTCCTCCTAAGTTCCATCTAGCAGGATCTGCAGCTATATTTGGCTTCTAAAAGCACTCCCAGTTGCTAAGTGTATCTCTGTCACTTCATCCAGAGTGGCTAGAAGAGCCCTAGCAGCTCCAGGTAAGGCAGAAAGAGTTACCATAACATGATGTGCATGTAAGGTGATGACAAAAATCTCATCGGAACTGATCACAAAGCCCAGTACCCGAGTTATGCTGTGCTAGGGACTGGCTGAGCCACCTCAAGGCTTGCTGCAAACATCTACTTCCCTACTCTTTCTCACCACAGCATATACTTCTCCCTTCTTTCCCCTTATTGATAGACAACTCCTGTGAAAAATTTGAATTCTTTCTTAAATTTCTTACACCTAACACCTCTTTAAAATGTCAAACCCCAAAAAACGGTGACCCATTCACCCACCATGCTGTTTCAATATCAAGGGTGACTGCAGCAAATGTGTGAATGGTGCTTTTACTCATTAGGATATCTGTTACACCATAGAACCTTAAAATTCTCCATAGTACTCCAAAAGCCATTTAGAAATCTAAAGCTTTAAAGCAAATTGGAATTAATACTATCTCCTTAGACCTCTTCTCTTCTAGATTTGAATTCCTTCCATTTGGTTTGTTTTATAAACACTCAGAAAAGTCTTTCTGTATATAACTTCCTGAAGTTTGAAACAATGAATGAAGTGAAAGCCATAATAATGTATTGTGGTAATTCATCTCAATGTAAAAAAATAATTGTAAATTTTTATTAGATGAACCCCATTATAATGGTACTGAAGAACACACAAGAATGGAAGGCAGCATGTGACATGGGCAGCTGTGCACACATGCATCCCATGTTCCAAAGGCTGGAAAACAGCCCAGAAAAATAATACCTCTAGGTTTCAAAATTTCAGTGAATTGAATATTTTGATTTATGGGGTTTTTCGTCATTTCATATTTAGATAAATATTTAACAATACTCAAAATACATAACATTAATTTGAGTAACCAGGTAAAGTTAAGCATTCATTTGCCTAGGCACTTTCAAAATATATCTTTAGACAATCTAAGTCTTTAATGACCAAAACCAGTTAAAAAAAATATTATCCTAAAACAGAGCTTTTAATATCCATAAGTACCATAGTAAAATGCATTATACAGTTCAGCCACTTAGAGATAACTGGACAGATATCCTAGTAGTGGAGGTTTTCATAAACAAAAGCATACTCTGCAATATTCTGCTATTTAGAGTTCTTTTGTCTTTCGTGCATTTGGAAAGACTTAACAACACAATCTTTGATAGAGATATATCATGTGTTAGATGACTTATTGGTGGTACTTTAACTACAGAGGTAAGAATTACTTATCCTTTAAATCATACATAGGCATTATAACCTTTTAGCAGACAGATAGTAACAGCAAAACTAAAAAAAAACAAAAACACCACCTCTTTTGTTTGACAAAGACTGTTTAGATACCAAGAGCATTTCCCACTCATTACTCCTTCTTGCTCACCTCTAGGGGGAAGGAAAAGCAGTCATTCTGTAATAAGGACACAAAATCCTTCACTTTAGTGTCACTGGCATGTTCCAAGTCCATGCAGAAAACCACAGCCCATTTGGCAGAAATCTACCATTTTACCATCTGGAGTATAAATCTGCCTGTTTCTGGACTTCCCACAATCACGTGCTGATTTCCCAACAGAACAGTTTCTGCACAGGTATGGTTCTCAGCACAATCAATGTGTTACAAAAAATGTATTGTGGCCCTGGATTTCAGACAGCTCTGCACTGTCAGGGTCACACATCACCACTCCACTGGCACTCCCAGAATTTCTTGGAGGGCTGGGAGAGGGCCAGCACTCAAATGGTGGGGGACAGAGCCAGCAACCCACTGTGATACAGATTCATCAGCCACAAGAAGGACACATCTGTGCATTCAACCACCTGAAGTCCCAGGAAAGAAAAAAGGGAGCCAACACAAGGGAGCTGGTGTACTCCTGTTGTGGAGAGCAGGGTGCAAGTGCTGACCTGGGACCTGACCACTGCATGGCTGCACTAGAGCTGTGTATGGCCCAGGCTGCCTGCAAACACATGCCTGTCCAGTGCTGGGCTTGTTCCACTGCTCCAGTTTCTGCAGTTCAGCTTACAACTGGTAAAAGCTGTTTGCTCTGTGCTCCCATGTCAGGAGCAGACAAGTCTTTAGGAATGGTACTTGGAGAATCTTTTTCCCCTTCTGTCTTTTGCTTAGTCCAACACTTAGACCAGGACATACACTTTCAATGGGATTTGTTCAGTGTCATCAGTGTTCATTTATGCTAAAGAACCTCTATAAACCTCTCCTCTATATTTATGAAGTTCAATCTTTTTTCTAAAACCATCTGGCAACAATACCTGGGACCTATTTACAGTAAATTAAACAAAAAACCCCCAAACCTTCAATATCCATCTCTCAGAGGTAAAGACTGTGCCTTCAGTTTCACAGTTATTTCTCTGCAGCCAGTTTGGAAAACAGAAAGCTCTCCTTGACTTTGTCTTTTCCTCCTTTTATGAGTGAAATCAGTACTCACAAAACAGTAACACTCTAGGTAGACAGTCTTGGCAAATATACCTGTTTCCACATATGCAGCTTGTGCAGTAACTCCATGTGAGGTCTGAAACAGGGAAATAATGGAACCATCTCCAAAATAATGAAGCTTGGTTGAAATAAAAAAAGCAATCCAATGGAACACTAGGAAATTATTTTAGCTATAAAATCTATAAAAGGCTTATCCAGGTAAGTAGGCTCTAGCTCATCGCTTCATTATAATATTTTCTAAATAAAAGTAATTTTTTTTTTTTTTGACAAGCATTCTTTCATTATAGGAAATGAACCCTCTTCTAAACATTGTTTTAGATAAAAAAATAGATTTATACAGTTTATTTTCTGATGTCTTGTCAATACTCGCCCCAACAACCCTTCAATTCTTTCTATAGCAGTGTCCATTCACTGACACATACAAAGAAATATAAAGAAAGCTTCTCAATTTCTTTAAATGATTACAACACCCTACAGATTTTAAGAGAAACACCTTCTTAACAAATAAAATATAATCTTTTCAATTAAAGGTCAGCAGAATTGATTTATATTGGTTAAATTCCAAAGTAGGTTCAAGTCAGTGGTATCACAGCTATCTTTCAATTTGCCTTTGGGTTTATGTAATGTTCATGTTATTGAGAGAAACGTTAAATCACTGAGAAGGCCCTGCAACACTGGATGCTTCTTAAGACTGTTTTATGCAGCTGCAACAGCTGTATCAGCCCATGGAGCCAAGTGAGGGAAAAAAAAATACTTCAACCAGTATAAATTATTTATTATATTAAGTGGTACTCAGTACCAGTAGAACGCACGCAAGTATCATCTAAATTCTTTCTAAGCCTTTAATTTTATATTCATATAAAATTTATAAATCCTTTAATAAGTAAAACTGTGATTAATTTTAATTTGAGCCTCAGCCATACCAGAATAGCATTTAGGAGGTTACTGCAAACTGTCCAAATTGTGTAAAATAATATTTTCACTATTCATTTGAGGTAAGAATGGATATAATACCTCCTACATATTAAGAAACTGAGAGGAACAAGATCAATACTAGAATACCATTTTCTAATTCAAGATCCTGAAGCACTGACAACTAATAGAATGAAAACTTCATACATGGTATTTCTCATACAATAACACTCAGCTTTCAGCAATGCTTAATATTTTTTATGAAGTCACTATATATTTTTTTAGAGGAAGATATGAAGGCATTTCTGTGTGCTGAAATCAGAGTGAGAAAACAACATCCCTTCTTTTCCTGTTTTGCTGTGAGGTGTATTTAGCTCAGTCACATTAATGTGCAAAAAAAAAATCTTTTTTTTTTTTGAAAATTTTTCTTATTGAATGCATTATGGCATAAGACTCTTTTAGAAATAATGTCACATTGTTAATAACTAAGATATTAAGGATGATTCAACAACTGCCTAGCAGATTTCTATGGTGGGTCTTAAAAAAAGTTGATGTTGTATAGTTTTAGCAATATCAGAGAGTTTCAATTTATTGCTATTCACTTAATGTCCAAAGCCATTTCTGACAGTTGAAAGACATTTTAAGATACTTCCAACTTCAAACAATATCATTTATGAGTGTAGTTTTTTTCCTCAGAATTACTAAGTATGCCAGGCTGAAAACAAGAATCTTTTCTAAAATTCTAATGCTATTTTCCTAGATAATAAGAAAAAGGTAAATGAAAACTTTTACTATCTATTAGCAATCAAATCGTAGTATATGAAAAACTGCATACACTTGGATACATTTGTTTGCAGTATAGGTAAATCACTGTGTACTTAGCTCTTGGCAAATACTCATTTTCATTTTCTTTGCACCTCAAGACGCCAAGGTTCTTCTCTTGAAATCACCATTTCAACTTATATTGTATCAAGTAATATAAAAATTATTTCTATTTGCAATATTTTTACGTAATCATCTTGACACATTGAAAGTCCAGTACACAATAGCTCAGTCCTTAAATTTTGCTAATTAAGAAGCCTAAATCTTCCCATTATTTATCTGCAGTCACAAAAGAGCACTTCCTTTACTGTCAATTTTCTCAACTAGGAAATGAGCTAACGTTTTGCTGCTCTAAATGCTTGACGTTTTGGTCCTGTGAAAATAACTGTGGCTCTTTTTCATTTCAGTAGTGGCTCATTTTTCTTTCAAGTTCACAAAGAAATACAAGCACTCGATTATTTTGGAAAGGATCCTTGGGTACCAGCAAACATCTTCTGGACTTACTGTGGTCACATCTCAGTCTTTAAACATTAGTCTCATTCCAAGACATAATGGATTCCCAGATGAAATTTAAAGTCTCATTTGAAAACTCCATCCAATGTGAAAAGCAAGATCTCATTCTTGCACCATCATAGCTCTGAATTCACTCCATCACCTGCTCAGCACCTCAGACCACCACAGTGGCACACTGCACTGAAAATTTCTGTAGTCAGATGTCCTGCTCTATTTAGAAACTTTACACCTGGAGAAATATTTTGAGACAGCTCTAAGGAAGCCTTTATCTGAAAACTGTCAGGTGTTTTCTTGCAAATGCATTTTAAAGCCTCATGCAGAAGATTTGCATTAATATATATCAGTGCTCAGATGTGGCCAACACTTCGGAAAGATGAATGAAGAGTTCAGAATATGTTCTTTTTTGTCATGACATTACCCAGACTGTGTTGCAGAGTCCTGGGACAATATCCTGTTTGCTTGAAGGAAGCATAAAGTGTTGACACTCACACCTGAAATCTGGAAATAGATTTAAATTAAAGTGATCTTGTTTAATGCTGCTCTGCAAAGCTTCAACTGATTGATTTAGGCATCTCTTATTTAGGCAGGAGTTGCATGAATTGAGAAATATGCTCTGTGATGGGCCATTATAGGGAACAAATCTAAACGAACCACAGCACATGAAGACCTCCATGAAGTCATGCCATTCTCTTTTCCTATTTTATTTTCTCATTCTTTTGACTAAATCTTGTTCTGTGCCATGCAAATTATATTCAGAACTTTGTGGGTATTATCCTTATCTCAGAAAAGGCTGAGCAAATAAATCTGACAGCCCAAATGTATAGACTTCAGTCTTAGCCTTCAATCTTCTCTGCTTTTTCCCTGAATACTATACACACAAGCCCCAAAAAGGTACAACTTTCAGCTTTCTTCACAAGCACAGCTCATTTTGTCCAATATCACTAGCTCCCTTCCTCTCCTCTAAACTGCCCTTTTGTCCTGCTTCTGCTTTACAGCCCTGTTCAACTTGCAATTCTGTGCTCTATTCTACTCATCAGGAGTTTTGATTCCAACAGGAATTTTACCCATTAAACCCTAAAGAGATATGCAAGACACCTGAAGGAGAAGTTATCCTAACACGAAGTCATTCTGTAACCATAGTCCATACTGAGATCCAGAGCCCTAAAATAGATTGAGATTGGCAGAATTTAGGAAAGTAAAGCTAACTTATGACTCTCAAAACCCATAAGCAACTCTCCTGTAATGGTCAGAGTTCCTAGCTGTCTAAAACAATTTTGGCACCTAAGGAAATGTCTGAAAAGGTCCTTAGGGACAAGTTCGGCTATATCTCCACTTCTTAAAAACAGGTCAGCTGTCCCCAGGGAAGCACTGGAAACCAAGAAACTGGAAAGAAGGAGAGAAAGAGCTTTGCCAGACTGCAGGTTAGACACCTACTTCCAAGAGGCAAGACCAAACCAGTCTGTTGCTTTCAGAAGCAGCTTCCCACTCAATGTGCTGACTGCCTTTGCCCCACTGAGCGCACACAGTGACCATGTGCATCCCTGCAGGACCCAGGGCTGTCACTGCACTGCCCTCCTTGCTGGCTCCAGCAGTGAATCTGATCTAGAACCACGTGACTATAAAGTTAAAATTGTATGTCTGTGCAAAACATTTTCTGATTGTTTTTAAGGTACCTTTACACTGTTGTCCAGAGCTAAAAAACCCCAAGAATTTAATCTGAGTATTTATCCAGAGAGTCCAGCTGTGACCGAAGCCATCCATAAGGCTTTGGAAATGGCATCACTGAAATTTCTTACAGACTTCAGTTGGCAATAACTCATCAGGCATTCAAATTAATTCTCTTTCTCCACTCCCCTATTGATCACGAAGGATACTTAATTTCTATATTTTGACTCTGCTGAACATTTGAAGGCTGTATTGTTTTATAGTCCCTAGGGCACCAAGCAAAGCAAGCATGGAATTTCAAACTTTTCACAACCTCATGCTGCGACAACATTTTCAGTTTATCCTTATATTTTATAGACTGTCTCCAGTCATCAGGATTGAGAACACGGGGTACACTTCAGCCGCATAGCATTTATTCACTGTCAAATTCTGTGTGGCTGTAAGTTGTCCAAGCCCCTAAAACTGCGGACTGTTATCTCTTTATAGCTCAAGGATATATGACTTACTTTTTGGTTTTTTGCCAAAAATATTTTTGACCTGGTAAAAGGGAGAACATAGGGATCTTGGTTGTGGAGAAAAGGTAAACAGTGAAGATACTTGTAAAAGAGACAGGATTTTAGTAGTAATAGTACTTATATTAGTATGGTTGCAAGTATTGACATTAAACAAAGCAACAAACTTAGGAAAATTAGTTATTTCTGTCTTCAGCTTTGGTACCTTGTTTCTTTGCTCTGTCCTCAAACAGTCTTCACCATGTGTCTGTCTGTTTTCTTGTACTCCAACTCTTGGGTGCAAGGATTGTATTTGGAAAGCACCCAGGTCATTTTAGACATAGCCACAACATAAATAATCGTTATCCAGGCTGCTGGAATGCCCACTCGGTGAGTTAGCTGCATGGCTGCACGTTCAGTCACCTCTTGTTCTCTTCCAAGAATTGTCCCATATTTCCTGCATTTTACTGCCAGCAGCAGGGAAGCATCTTTACAATCAGACATATAGTTTCAGAAAAGGAGAAATTTTTCCCCTTCCTTTTCTGGGAAAATTAGACAATGACATTTGCAATGAACTCACTGAAAGGGTGAGCTACACAGAGCCTACCAGCAGTGAGGCTGCGTGCATTACTCAGTAAGACCTGCTGTACACACAAGTGCAATAAGCACTGCTGGGGAGCCTGCCTCATGAGCTCTTGGTGCAGCTGTGGAGCCCTGCTGTGCTGGCCAAGTGATCCCACTCTCAGTGCAGTCACAGAATCCAAAAAGCTGAGTCGCTGAGTCCATAACAGTTATGTGTTCGTAGGCAGGGGGAAAGAGTCAGAAAAACAAATATTTCTTCTTGTTTCAACATGTGGGATTTAAAAGTACAAGACCTGGCTTTAAATTACTGACCAGGTTCTCCAGCTCTCCAACACATCAGTTGCTTTGTGTTGGCATAAATGTAGCTGCAAAGAGGTCAGTGGGAGTTCCAGCTGACCTCCATGAAAGATCTGTTGAATAAAACACATCAAAGAATTGGATTCCCTGAGCTATTTCTTCATCAAGTTTCCCTTTTGTAAAGGAATGGAGAATGTTACTCACTCTATTGCATAAAGCTCTTTAAGAACTTTAACAGTAAGGCAAGAAATTAATTCAGTGACAAATTTTGGCATGACTGCAAAATACCTATACCTCTAATGAAAGCAGAATGTCTTCATTTATAGTAGCATATACTAAATTAAATTATTTTTTAACTCAAAGTTATGTAAATTGTAAAAGTTAATCCATAATTGGACAAAATTTTTATTTTTTGAGGGATACAGGGACAATCTATTGTAAAGTGAAACAAATATTTCCTATATTATTAGATCTTTCACAAAAAGTGTGTAACTAAGTTTTGCACACTCCAAAGATGAATCCCCTCATTAACTTAAAATAAACTAATTCATTTTATCTAGAAAATTAAGGAATATAAATATTTAAAATCCAAAATAATTATTAATTGCACATTTTACGCATATCACACTATCCAGATGTATAGTAATCCACAAGAATCCATTCCAATATATAGCAGAAAAGCTGTACTTTTAGAGCAATTGCTGCTGAAGTAGCAACATGACAGTTTCTCCATTGTTTTACATTACCTTTACGTTTAAAGATATTGTCCTATATAAAATAGAAGTAGATACTGTATGTGTTGGCAGTGTACTGTAAATAATGAGTAATCCACCCACCCATCAATCATACTAAAATTATGATTGTAAAACTACAGAGTAAAAACCAACTTTCCTTCTTTGTGACCTGTGTTTAGGTTTCATTGTCCACAAACCTGGTTAGACTTCTGCAAATTTCTGCACAGAAAACCTTTACTGGTATCCCAGGGAAGTCTTAATTTCTGCCTGTTTTTCTTGTTTGGCATGTCAACTAAACTGATGGCCCAGATTCACACCAAGAATTCACAGAATATGCCGACAGTAAATAAATAAGCACCATTGTCACAGCCCTTGTAGGTAGTGTGAAAGGAAAAAGATATTAAAGTAAAATAATTGCACAAGACACACATTTGTTGGTCTAGATTAATATATGAGGTTACTCAATAAAGAGCATTTTCAAGCACGTCTAAGTTAGGTAATGGAGTAATTGAGCTTTCTTACACAACCTTAATTAATCTCAGTAAAGTACATACATTATGAGACAATCTTAAGTGATTACAGTATTACAATCTTGAGTGAATCTTATGTACTACAAACCCTGTATTGCATTTTACAATGCACACAACAGTCTTGCTTTTTTCTTCAAATGAATCAAAATTATCTAGAGTTTTCCCAACAAGCCCTTCTTATGGCTGCTTTTACAACAATAGGAAGTTATAGATATCTAAAACCTAAATAAAACCACACTTACCAGTGTTTTCCATCTGGGATCCTCAAGAAGATTTACAAAGTTCTACCAGAATATGTGGACTCTAGTTTGCAAAGGAAATAAGTGGAAGCACAGCAAAGTCTTCATCTGTACTTTGAACTATCTGCATAGTTCTTTGAAACAAAAAGAGAAAAATAATAGATCTCAATTTTCTTCCTTTCTTGAAACTACTTAAAATCAGGGATTACATTGCTCACAATGAACTTTTAGAATTGCTTTCTAAGGTTTTGTCCAGATATGTATTAAAAACATATGTCTTGTTGCACTTTCCAAAGATGGAAAGGGTTCTACCTGTATTTACATATTTTGATTCAAAATCTCCTTTATTCTCAGTTGGGAACAGAAAAGCCTTTATTATTCTCAGCTGGGCCCAGTCCCACAAACATTTCAGCTCTGCCTTCATCAGATGCAGATCACACCAGCATTTATCCCCACTAATCACCACTCCCTCTGGCACTGACATTATCCTGGGGAGTTTCCCATTCACCTGACATCAATTACCCTAGACCCTGCTGATACTTAATTCATATCATCATACTTAATTAATCATTAACCCCTTCACTGCAGTCAGTGTTCTATAATTGGTGTTCACAGCATCTGCAAAATATTAAGGGTATTTGACTGTACATTCATCATGAGCTCTTCTACAAGAGTGTGAGGTACTGGCTACATGCTTCAGCCATGTTTCAAAAGGATATCACACAAATATATTAACACCAGGAAAAATTAGTATTCCTTATCCAGAAGCTCCATAAATCTAGCAGCTGCACATTTACCATTCAGTTCTCTTCAGAGGCATTAAATAAAGTTCTGTTCTCCCAAGGATATCAGGAGACCTGCCTAATCACTTAGCCAGGAAAAATGCTCATGGAAAGAGTCCATTGTGGAACTTCATATTTCCAAATATTTAAATAAAATAGACTGACAGATTTAAAGGAAAAGTCCAATTTAAAATTTAACTGTTTTCAGCTCATGCTAGAAAGAGGGCTTTTTACCTGATCATGGTACTTACAGAGCCTAGTGGTAAAACACATACCTGAGGGAAACCATAGCAAGCTATGCATCTGAGAATGTCTGATGTTGTTTAGGTATACCATAAAGAGGGATATTTTAGTTATACAGAGGCTAGAATTCTATCAAGCTTCAAATATCCACTTACTCAGACTAACATTCTACCTTGGTTTTTGTTTTTTATTATTCCACTGGAGACCTATAGTATAGGGGAAAAAAAAGAAGTCTAGTGTGCATGGAGTCTTTGGTGCAGGACTCTAAACATACGGTGAGAAAGGCAAGGAGGCTGAGGAATGAAAGAAATACTGGGAATGGCTCATTTCAGAGCACAACCACCTACTCAGATTGTGAGAACATTATCTATGGATTGGATTATTTGAGTTAAATCCTGTGAGGTTTTGTTATATCTTATAACCTCTTTTCATGTTTATCTTTTAGTGGTACATTTGAACAGAATATCTATAAAATTACATTTATCTGAAAGAGCCAAAGAATTGGTACAGAGGATGTATCAGTGGATCTTAAGTTAGCAACAAATCAGGAGGTCCATACTCTACACTTACTGTACTGAAAAACAAATAGCACATTGCTGATGAGATGTTTTCCAGGTCTTTATATTCTGCTTTTATTTTGTTTTGCTTTTAGCTTTACAGAAGAGAAATATTTAAAGAGCGGAGTATCTAACAAATCTCATTTCACAAGCATCAAGAAAGAGGTTAATGAGGTTTCAAAATAGGGTTAAGTGGTACCACCATCACAGAAGCTGTGAATGTTTGTAGAAGATGCACATGAAAGAAGACCCATTTTAATAGTATGGAAGATTCTCGCTTTCATTTCTTCTAGCAGAGTAATGTCAGAGAGATTTTTAAATTTTTATTAGAGGTGCAAGATAAAATAGAACAAAGCCACATTTACTGGTCTCATATCTTCACTAATCAGGTTGCAGAGATCAATTAATACAAAAATAAAAATTTAACTATTTTTTAATATGTATTTCTCTTAGAAATATCTCTAGCAAATACATCAAAGTTTTACATCAGTCCATGTCAGACTGAAATCAAACAGTTTTTCCTTGTGGCCTGGCAGAATACAATCATATCTGTAGATCAATGCCTATTACTTCACTTTGAAAACAAAATAAAACAAAAATAATCAAGCATTCTATTTGGTGCAGTTCCACTGAACTGATTGTACCAGTCTTTAACTTCTCCCAAAGACCTGTGGATCCACATGGTAGGTCAAAATTTTAGTGGTGCAAAATCACTCCTCCCTATTGCCATCACCTGTGTTGTTTCCTTTTACGAAGTAAGGAGTCTGCTGAGCATTTCAAAGGAAAAGTACATTACTACAGGAAACTTCAGCTGCAGAAGTGGAGGAAGATGGTTTATTTCTAGTAGCTGGAAAGAGTTCAAGCTCAGCCAGTTGAGAGAAGGTTTCTTTAGTTAAATGATTTTTGTTTAAATTTTTCTAAAGAATTTAGCCAGAGGCAGTCAGTGAGTGTAGAAAAGTTCAGTCCAAATAGTTGAAGGATGATGAACATATTAGCATTAGAAAATGGGATTTTATTATGAGACATATCAGGCAATTTTAGTAACAGATCTTTCTACACAATCCCTTCCACCCCCAGTACTGATCTCCTTATAGGCACCAGTGACTGCTATAAATTCCAGACCTTGTTGTAATGAATGATATCCTTCCCATTCTCAGGATAATTGAAAAAAATAAGCCAGCGTATTTATGGAATCCAATATCATGAAAACCAGAATCTTTTTCACAAAAGAGCTGTCCCAATGGTAAAAGCTGAGCAAAGCCAGGCTTCAGATTCTAGGATTTTTTCTTGTGGCTTGTGTATACACCTCATGGAGGCTCCATAGTATGGGCATGGTGTACTAAACAAGAAAAAGTCTTGTACAGAGAGGCACTAAAGGGAAACAAAAGGAAAAGAGAAATTCTCGTGACACAGGAGAGGATTGAAAAATAATCTTGCAAACTGTGAGCAAAAACACTTCTGGACCATTGTTTTTTCAGCAGTGCCTGTTCTGCATTTGGCTAGGACCATCACTTTTTCTCTAATCAGAAAAAAATCTCTGGTAATCATTAAGTATATAGAACTAAGAACAAATTTATAAATATTTATATGTACTGATTTGTGGAGTTTGCTTATTGGTTTTGTTTTCTTTGACATGGGAAAAGTCTTCACATAAATTTCCAAATGCATAATATTTGCATTTAATTTATTTGTTTGATATCACTACCTGTTCCTGATTCATAATAATACTTTAGTCAGAGAAAGTGTTTTTCAGTGGCACTAGTCTCTGTAATCTAGAATTATGCTAAATTAATACCTACGACACCATTTCACACAACTCATGATGAGTCTTCTTGTATTTGTCATCAAAAACAATGGTTACACAAGAAATAATTTGTTGGATTACACTGCATTAATAGTTTCTGATTGAGCACATTACAGTTTGACTGGAGAGATAGATCGCTATTTCCAGTAAGAAAGGAAAGCCCAACAGATAATTGGGTGACAATGGTAGCTCTAAAGCCTCCTCCCTTCTCAGTGCCTAGTGCACAGTGCAGTGCAGACAGACACAGCAAATGCATGCAGCCCTGAGTATGACACAGCTGCCTGAGCTGTTCTGCCTCCTCAGATAGGTGTCCACACTGACAAATATCACTTCTCCCCAGTTTTCATGCTGGTCATTGGCTTAACAGGCTCAGGTTTTCTACCAGTAACCCACTGGCTACTCCTCTTCCCCACATTCCCCCCAGAAAAACTTTTCTACACCCAATTGTCCACCTGGCCATTGATCTTTCATGACCAAGCCACAGACATGCAGATGCAGTGTCTTCTGGGGATCCAGGGAATGGTCAAGAGATAGTGGAATAGCAGTTTCTATTCCTACACAAACAAATATGTCCTTGCAGGAAGAAACTGTTGCTGCCAACTTTGTACCATTTGCAGAACTACAGTAAAAAGGGACGTTGTTGCTTCAGGAAATACAAAGTCTAGTAATTCCCCTTTAGATAAACCACTTCTTTAATTGGTTAGAATAGTTCTAAGAGCTGCTGTGAATCCTATTGTCCCTTTCTCCATCTAAAATACTCTTATAATCTCAACCTAAATACATACCAACCATATCAGAGGATTAACTCAAACTGAAATCAAATTATAACTTCCTTGCCTCTATTCTCCTTTTAATGTGCTCAAATGAAAATCAGGAAAATTTTTTTTCTATACACATTATACATTTCTTTCTAAGCCACCTTAATCATGACTGTGTGAATGTAAACATTTTCCAGAAACATTAGGATATTTTAATTGTTGGTTTTGCTATTTTTATGGTTGACTGAGAAACAGTCTTTCTGGGTAGGCCTCTGCAACAGATTGAAATATCCACCTAGATAAAGAAAGCCTCTCCTGGAGGGATTGCCTGAATGAGAGATGGACTAGCACACTCTTCTGACTGTTATTGTTGTCTGACTGTCAACGATAAGTACAAACCAAAGAAAAAATTTTAAAGTAACTTTTGCTTACCAGCTGAGCAGAAAATAGCAGGCTGGTATAGAATAGAAATAGTAAATGGGAGGCACACGTGGGTTTGGAACTGTAAAGAACCCCTGAAAGAATTGGGCAAGCAGTTTCATTCTAAGTCCAAACAACCTGAACTCCAGCTATATAATTATGTTTGGATTTGGGGTTTTTTTCCTGCCCGTAATATTTTGTTTGGCTTCTGGACTGTTTGGAAGTTAGAACTTCTTCTGCTATTTACTTATGACATTCAGTGCTGGCAAGGATGATGCATTTCTGAACTATGGAAATCTAAATCCCGAGGATACTTGAAAACCATCACTTTCAGTAATAAGGGTAAGATATTGTTGGTAATCGGAGAAATTTCTGTAATAAGAGTCTCACAATACATAGTCTTGTGACTTGCTTGAAAGGTAAGAGGCGGGTCAGCATGTATTGATATGAAGCAGCAAATATTCATCTTAATTATTATGGAGGTACAGTAGTGTCACTAATAAAAATTATTCAGGGCCTTACTAGTTGGATGTGGTCTAAAAGCAGGGTTTCTCATCTGCAGGAAATGCTATTTTCCTGATATTTGGCTGAAAATTCAGCAAAACTTTTCAAAATTCCTTGTAAGCTCAAGACCCCGGAGCAGCCCAGTGTTTCTGTCAGACAAATCACTGTCTTCACCACCAAAATTGCCTCCTGTAAAGCACCAATACCACACTTACACAGTCCAGCATTTACTGCATATTCAGAACGCTAAGCATGACTGATGACTCCAAGAGAAAATAAGATGTAGAGTTACGCATACATCCAAAATAATCTCTGCTCCTCAAACAGTAGGTGGAAGAATTGCATAAGTGCTTCTATAAAGTAGGCTGTACATTGCTCCAACTGCCTGAGTTTAGCTGATCCCAATTCCACTAATTTCTTGTAAAGCATTTACTAATTGGTTGGTCTTTACGTATTGACAAGTTTTCTCTCTTATGCTAAACACCCCTAAAGTACCCTCTTTGCTGACCCAGAATCCTTGTTCTTGAAAGGCATCATTTGTGCTCTGCACCTTTGACACAAAAACTTCAACCTTCTACAAGAGATATTGACCCTTCACAATTTTACCTGCGACTGATTAAAATTAGAATTGCCTTTGTATGTGTTGCTCAGCCTTTTCCACACTCATAACTTCATTATCAATCTAAATTTTAAAACGGTATAATAAGATAAATCCAATGATATAATCTGTACACAGTGTTTGTTGATAGCTGGTTGGTACAATTTACAAAAAGTAAAAAAAATTAATAAAAGCACATATTTGGGAGATTTCAAAACTTCAGCCAAGGACTCCTAAAATTGGTCTACCATCTCCTTTGGAAATAGGCCTGGTAAGGATCTTGGTAAAAGTCCACTTCCAAACATTTTAACACTATTTTAACCATACAAAGCTGGATGTTTTAACTAAGTATATTCTGTCACAAAAACATCAGGTGGTTTTTGTAAGCAACTGAGATGGATTCTATGGGGACTCATTTTATTTTGCTCAAAGTCCTGGTCAGGAAGATTGAGGGAACTTTTCCAGGACATTACACAATGATTCTTCATTAGAAGACTATAAAGTTCGCTGAGTAAAAAAATTTCTTCTGGCTTCCATACTGTGTAACCCCATTTAATGCTGTAAAAAACCCTCCAAAATTGGCTTGGACAGAGGCCAGATCTTTTACTCTGGCCATCTCTCATTAGTCACTGATATAGTTAAATTTGTCTCAGAGTTTCCACCAAAAAACCCCATCTTTGAGGGGTTATGATTCAGCTGTAAATTTTGACTCTAGAACGAAATTTAGCAAATCAAAGGCTTGTCCCTAGAGCAAATAATAATTGTATTAATATAATTATATGTATTGAGTTTTATGCTTTTAAGCTGTTAAACCTTTTATATCCTAAACAGCTTTGTGCCTCCAATAAGTTTTAAAAGGAAGTTACATTTAAGTCATGCCTAACTGATATTACCAACCCCAGCTTAAACTGTGCTTCTCTGACTCTCCCAGCAATACCCACTGCACTGGGTACCAGCACCTCCACACCAATGGCCTTTTGTGTGAGCATTCAACTCATATGTTGATGCAGATATTCAATTCCACCACCACTGACCTGCAGAGGAGGGCCCTACATTCAATCTCCTCTTTAGTAGCTCAGTCTCAGTGGCAGCTCAGGGCTTTTCAAACCAAACAAGGGTGAGCACCTGCAGCCCTGCAAGGAGCCTGTCCCTGGCCAAGCTCAGAGCACCCACCCAGTGCCCAGCAGTGGCCCGCAACTCTCACTTTCTTTCATTTCTCACATCACGTTAAAAGTCTTTTGCTTGACCTGAAACCTTACTTGCGTCTGGTGTTCATTGTCCTATAAAATGCTTTGTTGGGTTTTTAATATATGACTTTAAATGTCGCATTTTTAATGTCTTAGGTCTTTCATACGTAAATCTGAATATTTGTTGATTGTCACAATTCACATTCATTGCTAAAATAAAAGCAAAGGCCTCTGGATTTCTCTCTTTCTTTGTGACTTTAAATGCAGAAGTAAATGGTTACACAAACAATGCCCACACAGAAGAATTTGATACTATATTACGCTTTCACACAAATATATACATGTTTAAAAACACATAACTTTTCAATTAATTGCACAATATGAAATTATGTCATTTGGAAAATGCCAACAACAACATAATTCAAGACTTTTTCACAAAAAAAAAAGAAAAACAAAACTATGTTCCAGCCAGCATAGCAAGTCAAATCTGAGAATTTTGCAAGAAGAATTTGGATAAGCAGCATATGTCTTTTTTTCAGTTAATAATTCTGCCTCTCACAATAAATATTCTCTGTTTTACCTACTATTAGTAGGCAAACAAACAAACAAAAAAAATCCGAATTTTAGGAACCCTAAAATCCCTTTAAACTGAGTGTCTTTAAAAGAACCTCCTCACTCGTTATTATTTTGAGATCGTAAGTAAAAAGGAAAAAATTCATTAGAGATAGAAAAACTTTAGCATCAAGCTGAGGAAAAGTAGCAGAAAAAAACCTAAAATGTCCTCTTCAGGACAAGAAACAACATCATACAGTCCTGGATCCCTGGAGCAGAGTGCAGGCTGTGGACACACACCAGGGGTGCAGCCTCATTGTGTTCTCTCTTACAGACAAATAGTCACAATTTTAAGTCATAATTAGGGGTTTTGGGGGATATAGAGTTTTTCTCTGATGTGTGGGAAAGAAATTCTTCAGATTACAGCAAAAAAAAGAAAGAAGAGTTTCTTATTCATCTGAACTTTATTTTTGTGCATTTTAATCAATTAAATCTTCTTTTTGTAAGGTAAAATAAATACTTTTCTATTTCAACTGGTGTTATTTTGAAACCAAGCATTTTTCCTTTTAAGTTGATTTGCAGGAATCCAGTCATTGCTCTAAGGTCCCCAGCCAGGCATGTCTGAGCTGCGTCCTGTGCATGGGCTGTGTGCAGACTTTCACACCCAGCAGAGTGCTCTAAATTGTACCTCATGCAACTCATCCCAGAGGATGTGCCCATGTCCGCCAGGAGCAGTCCATACAGGTATTTTGCTTCATAACCAAATCTAAACACTTTTGTGGATCTGACCTTGCACATATGTTTTGCTATGTGTTTAGTAACACAGTGGGGGTTTTTTGAGTTTCAGGAGCTTAAATCTTTTCATTCATAATAAATACAGACCTTAAGTACATGTATATGCTGCCTCTGGAAAAAACACTTCATTTTTAATCCAGCTAATTATCTCTGTCCACTTTTTGAGGACTGTACCTTTGTAAACAGAGCACGACTCTCTCTAGTTTTCAGTTTGAAGGCCTGACTGTTCATAAGGTATTGCTATTAGTATTAAGTAAATCCTTAGCTTAAAATGCAGGTCTGCATGGGACTTCTCGCATACCACACCTTTTAAAATCTTCAATAATGTCTAAAGCATGTTCAATCCTGCCAGTACCCAGATCCACGTTTTGCAAAGTTGCCTAATGTCTGGAAACAAGGTTTAAATATACCACGAAAATATTATAGACAGACCTCTAGCAATATTTTTATGTATCCATTTTTCCAAGGAAAAAGTGATTGAATTGTATAAGCTGCCCCTCTTCCATTTTATTGTAAGAATTCCCTAGTGCCGTTAGTTCATTCAAAGCCAGAAGTATCACTTTACACAGTTTTTCATTGTACTCAGGGGAAGTATATGGAAATTTTAGAGCAATAAGCTACAAATGGGGAGCTGGACTACAGCCAGTCTGCATCCTTCTCATGCCCTTACAGCATTTTTTTCAGCGTTCAGTGTTCTCCACAGTGTATATCCTGAGAGGCTATTATATTTGTTTTGGAGATGCAAAATGTAATAAGTAGACCTTTAACAGTGATGTCTAAGAGGCAAAGCTGACATTTTCTTTTCACTTCAAGAAAAGCTCATTAGTGGAACCTTTAAGCACAAAAAATCAGACTTTTCCATAATGTGCAGCTCTCGTGTATTCTTTTCCAAGAGGTCAATAATTCCTGTTCTGGTGTTATACAATTCCACAATCATTGTATATCTTGCACAAATTTTTAGAAGGTGCAGGTCGACCTAACTTGGGGCCTCATGTTTTTTCTTTGCACCTTTATAAGAGAAAAGAGGTGATAGCCAGAATAGTGTTACAACCGCTAGAGGAATCACATTTTATGAATACAGAATATATTATTAGAATGTTGCTGTAGAATGTTATTAGAGGATAACATTTTATGAATATACTCAAGCACTGGAGTATTTAAACCCATAGGAAAGTCACTGTTTCAGACTCCATCATGGCATGATGAAGCATTCATCAATAACACAGGTGATATTTTAAAAGAGGGCTAACGTTTCTCATCCTTTATATTACTGAACATGTACATAAACATGGCCATTGCAGACATCACAGTCACTCCTCAGTTATTCCATACAAGATAGAATTTTACAATTCAGAAACAAGAGATGGAATATTTCTTCCAGTGTATGAAACTCACCCAGGATCAAAACTTTCAGAGATTGTCTTTATAATGAAGGCTTTCTTTTCATAGGTTTCATAGGTCTTAGGTGAGGACTGGCCAAATCACTTATATTTCAGACATCTATATTTGAGTCAGATACTATGTATGCTGTTTCTAATTGATGGAAAGAAGCCATTATTCTAAGGATAAAATTCTGCTGTCCAATTTTAAAATTAACTTTAGGATAAAATAACACCAGAAACTATTAACCCAGTCTCTTTTCTGATAATAAAAAGGGACCGAAATGATTGGTTCTGATGAGCCTTTCTACATTACAGATTTTTTCATTTAGACAAATGACTAACCTGGCCAGTGGAACAATGGCAGGAGGAATGGTATAGCCAGAAAAAGAAGTGGTGTATGCCCAAAACCCAGAGGTTATCACACCTACCTCCTAAAATGTCTGTATATATCAGCCCAAAGATTTTTTGAGGATACATGTGAAATGAACTGAAATCAATAGCAAACTTGTCAACATTAATGTGGTCAGTCACACTTTGAATTAGAATCAGTTCCTAGAGATCTAGTTCCCAGGATGTTGCTAACGTTCTTGTGCTCTAACAGAACAGCAACAAGATCCCATCATGTCTTGAGAGGCAATGGATGAAAAAAATACCATGATAATTAATTATAAAAACAAGTATATTCAGGGCTAAAATAAAATTCACATACCTTTTTTTGCAACGTCTTCTAGAAAAATTCATTGAATCTTTCTTGTGGCTCTGGTGCCTGTCTGTTTGGTAAAGGGACAGAATTTTTAGTTCTCCTAGATTTGTAAAATTAGAGTGAAAGTCCTCATTGCAAAGATGCTCCAGTAAATTATTGTGTGTCTTGGAAGCGTCTAATACAAAGACAGCTCAGCTGGGATCTTTGGTAAAGAGAGATTATACACAATAGCATACAAAACCCGTATTTGACCAATGTCAGTTCCTCACTCTTAACATACATGCATGTATATCACTCTAAGTTGTTAGAAATGTTTCATTTTACTTAGATTTATTTGTAGAAAACTATTTCTACTATATTTTCACTGCTTTTTCAGTGTCTGCAGATGATTATTTAATTTAAAGGCTAACAGCAAGCATATTTAGGAGCAAGAATTCATGTTTACGGCTCTGTGTTTCTTTTACAGCATTTGATTAGTAACACCTAAAATTATACCGGGAGCTATATTTCCTGCATCTTTATACAGCCTCAGAGCTATCATCACCACCAGAGGGGACACAGAGATTTTTGTATAACTACAAGATTAACAACTAGGGAAGGGAGAAACTGATTTTAAATTACGCATATAAAATAATGCACTGTATATTCCATGTTTATTTTTAATATGAGAGAAACATTCTGAAAATGGCACAAGATTTTCAACAGGTTACTTTCTAATACTGTTTTACCATTCATAAAGCCTTTTACCACACCAGTCTGTATGGACTCATTTTTCATGGCGATTCTTCAGGAAAATGTGAACTTTTGACCTCCCACCTTCCCAACACAGCTTCTATTCATTTAAAAAAAAAAAAAAAGAAAGAACAAACAGCTTACACACACACACACATACATGTAATACACATGGTGGATACAAAAAGAACTTGGTGTACTGCTTGCTTAAGGTAACCCCAGCAACAAGAAATTTTTCAATTAAACGGAGGCAGGGGGGTGTTACATTTATTCATTAAAAAAGAATCTCTCTTAGGGGTGCAAAATAAAATTCTAGATAACCACCTGACATTTCACACTCATGTATGTCATCAGTCCAGTTCTTGGAATTACTGGCTCACGGAAACAGAAAAAAAGCAAATGGCCAAATGGACAACTATATGACCAGGGACCATGATGAACTTTTATTTTTTGCTCTATTTTTTTAGGGAGGGTTGTTGGGGTTTTTTTACAGTTGGACTCAATTATCCTTAAGGTGTTTTCCAAACTAATCAATTCCATGATTCACTTCACTTGAAACAGGTTTTTTTTTTCCTGTACATGGATATGGCTATCAGTGAGTTCTGAAAAGGATTAAAAGTTGGGCTCTTCGAATTTGCCGCTGAAAGTCTCACAGGAAAACACACCTTTGACTTCCACTGGCTTTAAGAGGCTGACAACTGAATTTATTCAAAACCTATTGAATTTCTGGACTGTAAGATTGGAACAAACAGTACTTTGTTACAGCAAGGTACTATTATCTTAGCCAGCAAAGATATAGGCAGGTGACTTGCACAAGGGAACTCCATATCTGTCAATAAAAACACTGTATTATGCTACACTAATGTCATGAAAAAATACTATGCCTAGTAAGAGGAAAGATACCACAGTTTTTCCATATCATAACTTAATTCTTGGATTCTGCTGTATATAATATCTTCTGCCCTTTCACTTTACTGTGTATCTAGGTGTAAAGTGAAAAATAAAATGGACAAAGAACTAAAAATAAATTTCATTCTTCTAGTTCCCCTGACACTGACTCACCAAGAAATTTCAGCATACTGAAATTAAATCTCAGGTGGAATGCTAATCACCAAGATGTCTGTTAGTCATCCAGATTACCACTTCCTACTGGGAAGTGTGCTGTCTTTTCAACAAATATCTGATACTTTGATCCAATCCTATATTTTGAGTTCAGTGCAGTGTTATAATCCAGATAATCCTAAATATGAAGAACACTTAATCAAAGCCAGTTTAAAAAGGGAAATAAAACACTGTGTTAGTGTCTGTTATTTTATTCAACTTTGAAATGGCTTGAAATATCTTGAGGGTAAATTAAAAAAAAAAAAAAGTGAATGTGTTTCATCATATCTGTGGTCTGGTGCCTCTTCATAGTTAATGGGCAAGCCAAAACTTGCTGATTTATGGAACATGAGCAAAAAGCTGAAGTCACGTTTACATTTCATAAATCAGATGACAGATGTGTAGATACAAAACTGCAGAAATCTACAGAATCTCTGCACTTCTAGTCACTTAGCTGGAGAATTCGAGTCTTAAAAATGAAGAAAGCCATATTTATTATAACAGATAATATCAAGTTGTATTTTGCTTTTAAATTAACTGTTTCTCAGAGGTTGTAAAATTATCCACAGACAACCAGCTTTCTAATTTCTTCTGTGTTGTACTCTATTAAAGAAAGGTGCTCAGTTTGAGAATACCACAATATAACTGGTTGCTCTAACTATTCATATTTTTAGCTCCTTGTTTCCTCTCAGTGTGTGTGTTTGCCAAAATGAGCACCCAACTACAAGGTAGGGCCAAAGCTTGTAGATCCTGATCAGACACAGCTGTCATTCTCTAATGTGGAGTTGAACATTACTGTTAGAGCTATATAGTAATGAATCCAGTTGAATAGAGTGAGATGCTCTAATCTCAGGGTGCTGGTTGTTGTTAGCGGTGCAGAGAAGTTAGCACAAGCTTGGTTATGCTGATGCCTGATCGACTGCTCCTCTTGTGCACATGTTCCTGCCCAAGACCGGCCCCATGTGACTGCAGTACACCTATGTAACATTTAATGCAGCTCAGGTCCATCTAGTTCTTTGGTTTACCAAACTCAGAATTCTAACAATTGCAAACTTCCACTACAACCAAAAAATTGGGATCGTTCATATTTAGGAGCAGATCCACTAAGGTATATCTTGCAAGTTTCTTGCATCTCCCTTACGTGGGAACCGGGACACAGAGATGTTGCTGGAACATCCATAAGTGACTTCCCCATCCTCCCTGACTTTCAGAAAATCTTACATATAAATCTCTCCTCAATAGCAGTCGGTGTATTTGGTTTCCATCTAGACAGCTCACTGCCTCGGTACTTTTTTATCAGCTCAGACAATGACTGCCTTGGGGGAAAAACTCCCACTGAAAAACTACAAATATTTAGATTCCAAAACTTCTCAGGCTTGAATTGCCAAGTCATTATGTGAAGTTGGAATGGAAACTTTATCCATTATCAATTTCCTGTGAGTTTCACTTTTTTGAATGCTGCAAATCACTCAGGTTTTTCCTATTTGTTGTTTTATGAAATACTGCACAGAAGCTTGCAAAAAAAAAAAAATATATAGGCAATTATTTCTATCCATCATAATTACACAATTTTAACCTTGCTCTCATAATCCACTATCAATTGTTTGTTGGCCACTACACATCAGATTTGAGGGCTCATTAGCCCACAGTTAGCCATGATGAATAGGTAGGCACTTAGAGGTAAGCAGAGATGTCTTTTCTAGCATGGTCTCCTGACTCGGACACACCAAAGGTCAATTAGCAACATGACTGCTGAGCTGAGACAATGATGATGTGAAGAGAAGTTATTACCTCCTTAGGACATGAGGGAGCCTTTCGTGCCAAAGCACAGTAATCTATATAGTCAGGATGGCCTAAGTCTGAACAAAGGCGAAGTAGTGCCTTGAAGCCTCAGGACACCATTTCCCTTGTTCTCAAACTCAGTACTAAGCACTTGAGGCAAGGTTGAAATGTTAATGTAGGGGGTAAAGAGGGTCTCCCTCATTCTCTGGCTTGTCTTTCAAGGGATCTTCTCCCAGATTTCCATTTGAATTCTGGGGAGGAGATACATCAATACAGTCTTTCAAAAATAAATGAGGCCACAGGCACCCACTGACTGCACTCTATTTAAAACTCTCGTAATACTTTGGTTCAGCCAGTCTACAGTTTCTCATACTGTACAAAATCCCTACTGAGTAATGGCAGTGCTACTTAGAGAGGTGGCATATCAGCACTGTGGGGATCCCACAAGTCCTTGCAGACAGCAGGTGACTACAAACTGCCAGTAATGATCCACTGGATACCTACAGGTCTAGATACAGATGATATTGCTAAGAAGTATAGAGCTATAGAGATGAGAGATAGAGGTTATAGAGAGACAGAACTTAATGGTGACACTTACAGTAGAGGAAGAAGAGTTAGAGAAATAGGAGCAAACATATTGAATATATATGCCTAAAACAACCTAGTGAGAAACAGAGTCCAGAGAGTCCAGCTGCTCAGAGAGTGATTTACAGGAACCCTGAGTCTGAAATCTTGCAGTTGTAAGCAAATGAGTACTGAAAACAAGTAACCTTGTGCCAGATTAACAGGTGTGGGGCTCCAATCTCCAACAGATGCAAAAAGTGGGACCAGAGTCCCACACTTAGGTATTGCTGGAGGCACAACTCTATGGCATGTTGTTTTGCATTCATGCCACTGTGAATTAAAGCAGCATGACGAATTCTTTCAGAATGGATTAAATATTTCTCATCTCATAACAAAAATTCTTGTCATTTTCTTGTGATTTTTTGCATTACATTAATAGTAACTGTGATTTATGGAGACAAGTCATCAAGAAATATATTAACAATGTGGTCATGGTTTAGTAGAGAACTTCCTTCCATCATGTATATTTTTAAATTTAGGCTTGAATCCAGTGGCTTCCCAGGTCCCATGAAAATTAATCTGGTAATGTAAACTAGATCTGAGAGAGGTATTTTGGGGGTAGGGGGAAACTGTTAATTTTTGAAGTCTAAACGCAGTCTGAGATTGTAAAAATTGAATATGACTTTTCTTTCTTTGCAAGGAGACAAGAGACTTTCTTGCCTGCATGTATTTGCAGTGAAAGAATATCACCGCAATTGCAATATGGCCTAAAAAGAAAAGTGTACTGACTAAACTAAACCAAACTCGGTGAAACCATAAAAGAGTATCACAGAAAATTCAACAATAAGAAAGGACTTGAGAAAGATGGGATTTAGTATTTGTATAAGAGATTCTGCCACTGTGAAGTGGAAGGTTCTAAAAGCAGAGGATGTTCACCACCAATTAAATCACCGAAGGGAGTACTGGAGACATTTCTGTTGGCAATGTGGAAAAACCAATGGCATTACTATAAGCCAAGTTTTTTCTAAACCTCAGTAGCTGGAGTAAGTTCTATTAGTTCAGAAGGAACCTGGCTAATATCATCTTCTAAGTCACAGATGGTGGATCATTCCAATGTAAAAGTGATATATATTATTTAGTCTGCAACTGCAAATTATTGTGGTTTTGCTTCCTTTTTTTCTGTCAGCTAACATGCCAGGCCATCTTAAAGTTCAGCTTCAAGTGTAAACCTATCATCCCTACTCAATGGAGAAAGTCAGACACAGGAAAGAATGATTTATTCCATTTCTAGGGTGACCCTCCAAAGTCACTATATCTCCCTAGTGGCTATGACAGAAACCGAGTTTAGATGAGTAATCTTCAGACAGTTAAAATAGTTCCCATGATCATCATCCTATGAAGTCCTCTACCTTTATGGACCTGACAAATTCCTGGAATTGCAGGAGAATCAATTTTTGTGCACTGTAGGAATAAAACATTCTTATCAGAGAGGGGTTGACATATTTCTTTTTATTTGGAGAAAGATTTTTTTTCTTTAAAGAGGCAAAAGAGAATGAAAAGTCTAAAACCCAGAGGAGCCTGACTTACTTATATTTTACAACGCCAACCAAAACACCTTCGCATCAGAGGCGGAGTTCCTCCTCAGCAACAAGGAATGAAGCCTTCCTGTAGGGGCAGGGCAGGGCAGGTGGGAGAGAAATCTTGTTTTCTGCCAAGGGTGATCCCCAGAGCAATACAATACCTGCCAGGAACTGCTTGTTACTTTTCCAAGCAACTTCAGTGCATGTATATAATACTCCCAGACAGAGCTCTTCCCCTGGAAGCACCTGGACAGATGGCTGGATGAGCAACCAGAGCCTTCATCCTGAAGGCTACACACACAAGAGAATGTGGTGCTCTTGGCCCACCTGCTGCATCCATCTTTGTGAGCTTTGGACAGATATTGTCCCAGATGCCACTTGGTGTTACTTGCTGTCTCAGATGACTGCCTATGCCTTTGGTTCACGTCCCTCTCACAACAGCCCAGGAGGGAAGGTAATGTCCTATGGATGCTTGAACAAGCTCTTGCCAAATTCACAGTCCCATTGTCACTAAGGCTGTATCTCCCAACATAGAACTTTGCCTCATCTTTCTTGTCTCCTAGTGCCAACACAAACTGAATCACAAGCCCTTGTCAACCAGTTAAGCACCCCAGTACCTCAGATGGGAGAATTTTTGTCTGAACGTATATATGAATCTTTTTGTCACATTTTAAATACAAGCAATTTATTAAATTTTAATTGTACAGTGCTTTGGCAAATGCGCTATAAAAATAACAAGGAGGTATCTACCAACAAATTTATTTATAGAAGTAAAAGTATCCAAAGTTTATCATTTCTGTTTAGCAAACCTGGTACATGCCTGGCAGACAGGAAAGCAGAGTGTGTGTACCGGATGGTTTTTCAGATACATCCTGTTTCTGAAAAGTCTGCTTGTTCTCACAAGATCACGTGTTACTGACATATGTCGGCGTCATTGATGTAAAAAGACTTACCATTTGCCTCCTTTAAATCACTGGCAAATACCACACAAATATAGTGTCGCTGATTATTCTCTTGATGGTTAATTGAATTCTAATACCATTTTCCCTATTGAAACAGTCTTGCAGCTAATTCCTATACTCAGATGAAAGTCACAGTGACCTCCTTTTGAAGTTCAGTTTCTGTTTGTCCATAGATTTGTGCATCTCCTGACTTTATGTACCTCCACAAATACTGTGTTTGTGTAAGTGAAGGTACTCAATGGTTTAATAATCAATATAAAATCATGCCTTAAGTTTTTCAGACAGCACACATAAAGTTTTGTTAACAAGGGGTTTTCAAAGCTTTTTTTTTTTTTTTAATGGGGAAAATATGTTGCAGTGGGGATTTCTGCAACATGTATAGAGAATGAGGCCTGTGGAAAAGAAAGGGGGACAGACTCTTGATAGATGTTTTTCAGAGATCTTTATGCTCCAGCCGCATGGCCGGACGACTGCTGAAGAACTGAGCAATCCCGGGACCAAGCAGGGTCTTCCCCCGGGCAGGGGAACACAAAACAACCAATGGGGAACGGGATTGACCAGGGAGTGGGGAAATCCCGTAGGCCATGACTCTACCCCAGGGTCCCCTCCCCCAGGACCACATGGCAGGGGGGAGGAACCCCAACACAAATATATTAGGACTTGATTGCTTTTGGGAGAGGCGGGATGTAATAGGGAGTATTTTTTTCTTTTTTGAAGACAAAATGCAACACCCACCTCCATAAGCAGACTTCAGCTTCTCCCAGGCCCTAGATCTGGCTTATTAACTCTTACGGTTTAGCATGACACTTTCTTTTCTTTTTATTTTTATATTCTTTTTCTCTTTCCCTTTTTTCATGGGCTGCAACTCCTGTCACTGTTTTCATTATGACATCCCTCTCATTGTAATTTTTATTCCCTATAAAGAACAGGTTTGTAAGCCTAATGATAGATATTTTTCAAAATGTGGAACCGTAACTTTCCCTCAACTACAGATCTGATAATATGACTTGAAAATAATTTTCTTATGTATTAATACTGGTGTCATTTTAGTATTTTTCTATGGATATCATGTAGTTCTGTAATGTTCACTGGTTGAAGCAGTTCACATCCCCTCTAGTAGCTTAGCTTTTGTTGTTGTTGTTAAATTAAACTGCAGCTTGATAGAGTTTATTTTACTTCCAGTTGAATTCTGTGATATTTTCCAACCCAGCAAGAGATTTTTGCCAGGGGGCTGTATAATTCCCTTATTATTATGTCTGCACTCCTCCCACTTTTCAACCTACCTTTTAAACTGTTTTTACAAGTTCTCTAGATACTCCAAAGGGTTCATAATTTATCTATCAGTCCTTCTGAAGCACCCTCAATAATGTTCATTTTCATATACTCTGTGATTGCAGTTTTTCAGATAACAAAAAATTTGTTGGTTTTTGATATCTGTCATGTGTCTTCTCTTTTCTCCTGCTCCAGTCTCCTAAATTCTGTAACACAACAGATCATCTTACAAACCCTGCATGCTTTTCAGTAAGTAGATATTGACACTGCTGAATTTTGTGCACTGTTTCAGCTTTCCACAGAGATCAGCATGGCAGTCAAAACTGTGCACCTGACGTGCTGCTTCTATTGAATACTCGATTTCTTCTAGCATGCTGGTAAATCTGACCCTTCATTTTCTTTCCGAATTGGATATACTCAGACAACCTGTCACAGCACACTGTATGACATGGAAACAAGGGATGCAGAAGCTCATGATCACAGTGAAATGAAAGTCCTCTCAGATATCCAGTCACATTTGCTTGTTCTTGTAGATGGTAAAGAATGAATGTTGTGTTTGACAAGAGTTGCTGTTTTGGAGAGTGAAAAAGATGGGGACAGGGAAGTTATCAAATCAACCCATATCAATTTTCCCTCCTGGGTGGATTTTGCTGTTTGGTAGACAAAGTAAAGGTCAGTAAAAAACACAGTCCTACTTTTAACCTTTGCTTTTGTATTGTTGCAGACAGACTTCAAGTGCAAATTCAGGCAGACCAGATAGTCTGTGGTAACTTGCTGTTACCCAAGAAAGTGTGTTGCAGCGTCATTTACTCCTCTACCATTTGCTTCACAAAAAATGAAGCTTCACTTTGAAATGAGGAGATAGAGTAGAAGACTTATAGCATAGGAACATGGGCTGGGTGATGGAAGATACAAGCCTGGGGGACTTATCTTATCTTAGTGATACTAGACCAAAACACGGTCGTGACTAGTTCTTACTAAGAGTCTTTTCATTCTCTCCATTGTACTCCTTTCAGTCCTAAGGTAAAGATGTGTACTTTGAAAGCATGTTCATGACACTACAATGTCTTCAGAGTTCAGATGTTGAAATTTTAATGTAGACCATTTTCTTTTAAATGCTAGAAACAACATTTGAAACATGTATCATTATTTTTTTACCCAGCAGTAAAATGATGTGATTCCTTACATGGTTCTTATTTAGGAACATGGAATTACTCCACTGAGAAATTGAAGAATATTTTAGAGAAGTGAAATATAGTCCCATTTATCCATCTAGAAGCTCATCTAAGTTGTCTCTTCAGATTCGGTGAATGAATAAAGAATTAATTATTCAATCCTGTGTCTGAATTTTTATTCCTATTCCCTTCAGAGAGATTCCAGGGCCCCCCCCCCCCCTTCCCCCACTGCTACCTAACATTTCCTGGCAGGTATTTCCCCTGGCTTAAGGTTCTCAGAAATCATCCTGGTTTTCACTGCTTGGAGAAAAGACTTGCAGGAGGAAGCTCTTAATTGCTCTTGTAACAGCAGCTGGTAAAAGCATAAGGTCTTTAAATCCCACTGAAAATTCCAAGCTTTTTTAAAGGAGTTTGCAAGAAAAGGACCAAATTCAGAATGGGCTCACAGTGCTAGGACAAAGAAAAAAATGAGAGAGAATACTTTATCTGACTTTTCCGTGTTCTGTGGGTTCTAAATTAAGAATAAAAGAAACCCACAGTTTTAGAAAGCTGACTCTGTGGGAGGTCTGAGTGAAACAGTCCATAGCAGAAGGCAGAAGCCTTTCAGGAAATGTGCCATTCCTTCTGCATTAACTCTTGCCGCTCTTGGATTATTGTTACTAAGCTCGCTAGATCTGGTCACTGATAAAATGTTCTTTTAAAAGTTTGTCTTGTCCAGGACTGTTCCAGGAAAGGCAGTGCAAACTGTTGAAGGCATTTGTGCATACAATAGAGCTCTGTGAGAAATATACAGTATAACACTGATGGCATTTTTAAGTGCTGTTTAGCATGAGAGTAAAGGTTTACACAGCATACATAATATATAGCTCTGGTTGCTAAATGTTTGCTGCCAGTGCTTCCTGATGTCAACAGTGGCTGCCATTGTTTAGTCACCTTGAAATCTTTAGCAATATAGCTGTGAAATTCTTTCCTCAAATGCAAAATGAACAGCCCTAATAAATACACTGTGCTTTTACTGACATTAAATTCCCTTTAGGATTAGAGGAAGCTGAAGAGGTTTGTTAACATAGCACTCAGTGCTATTCAGAGTGGGTGAGGTAGGAGGATATTTAAAACTACTCAGCCTAGCCTGATTGTGTTCCTGCTAAATTCAACCTCCCATTTGCTTTAATGGCCAGAAGAGAAATTAATCAGCAGTAAAAACTGCATCTGATGGAGAAACTCCTTGAGGGCTGCTCTATAAAACTAAGCTACTTAATCATAGTTGTCCCTTTGGCTTTGAACACTCAAGGTTTTGTTTTTCACACTTCTTGCTTTCCAGTACCATTTTAAGACATTGCTTTCAAACAGAAAGCACCATTTTGGTTTCTGTAAGAACACATGATAGCAGTGCCTCAAACTTTCTATTTAAAAGGATTGCTCTGACTTGTTCTTCGAAAGCTCTCCCACAGTTCTCCCACATTGCTTGCTGCAGGCTTTTGATATTCAGCAAAGAAAATTTCCTTGGGTAACAAATCTTCTCCCTCTACTTCCCCCAGAACTCCTTTTTAGATTTGGTCAAGATTTAAAGTGAATAAATGTGATTTGAGTTCCCGTTGTTGACTGGAGTGAAGATGGGAGACAAAGAAGAAAACAAGACAGAAGAAAGCATCCCATCTGCAAGAACAGGTTTTACCCTTTGCTTTACAGTGCAAAAGAAAGCAATAAATTATACATGAACTAGGACAGCAGAAGAACAGTACTACAGTCTGCAAAAACAAGTCGGGGTTTTCTATTGGTTTTTATACTTCTTATTCTTTCCCCTTGTACAAACACAGTAGGCACAGTCCAAACTGAATATTTTGATGGATATTACTGTGAAGTATTGACAGGAGGAGGTTTGCATGTTAAATTTTCAATCTGACCCATACTACATGTTATGGGCACATCATTTTTAATCTAAAAAGAACTTCATAAGTATAGATCTTGAAAAATTGCATTCAAATATATAAACAGTATTGCTCAATACTGTATCTTCCATACTGTTTCTTCCCTAAGAATGGATACTGAATTTCATCACCCCTGATCAAGACTAAATCCACTGTCATCATAAAGAACAGAGGGGTCCCCTGAGTTTAGGCTCTCAAAAATTCAACCATTTCATACCAAAATCTCAGTTCCTTGGGTTTTGTGATAGCTTTTTGTACTCTGATTCTTAATCACACAATCTGCAGTCCTTTATTTCCATCATTTTTCAAAAAGGAATGGTGTGATACAATATTTTCTGCAAACAAGACAAGTGGAAAAGCGTATCAGAAATGTGCTGAAGAAGGACAGACAGTCTCTTTTCAGAAGATTTCATCTCAGAGGTGAAGTCTGTCTCCTTGCCCATGCTATCTTCATTGCCACATGCAGCAGTTACATATTTAGCCCCCATGACTGTCACTCTGGTGCTGCTGCCTGAAATGGCAATTCCCTTTCAGTGAGCAATCACAGTCCTACACCCAGCAGCACTGGCACAGACAAGCCACACAGACAGCTGATCGCTGTGCTTGAGCAGTGTGTGTGATGAAAGAAACAAAACAAAATAACATGGTGTCTGAAGTGTCTGAAGTTTAGCTTTTCATTGTTCATTTATAAGAGTTTTGGAAATAAATCTGCTTGTGGATGTTGGGATTTGTGTGTACAAAAGCACCATCTGCAGCTGTCATGTGTGAGTCACAATAAAAGTTTTAAGAAACAGCTCAGCATTGGTCCATGAGGCCAGTGAGACTTGATGCTTGTCTTGCACACACACATCCACAGTGCTGGCAGCACTCTGCAGTGAACTGTTGGAGTAATGCTCCACTTCTTGTCTCACATCACTGAAACAACAATTTATCATATTTCCACAGATCTAGGCAATAACACTTTTTAAATAACATACTGTTTTATGTACAATTATTTCTAGTCAGATTTAAGCTACTCATTTCAAATGAACCTCAGTATATGATACTGCATTAAAGTAGGCTTTTAGCAGTTAGAAATCTGGGTTTGAGGGACCAGTTTTCAGTGCTCACACTTTCTTCCCTTCTTCTTCCTTTGATAAAAGTTAGAAAACTCATTCTTCTCTTACCAGGAACATATTTCGTTTGTATATTTAAATGGGTACTGTCAAATTTGTTGGCTAGAGAACCATTAAACATTGAATAGTGTCCTAGGCATGTAACTAGAATTAATTTCTCTGATGGAGAAATGTCTTTGTAATTTTAAAGTATAGGAACAGCAGTTCCTTAATTAACATTAATATGGATTTCTATAAAATGGTATATTATTGCTTTAACTTTCAAAGTGTTGCATGCCTAATAGTCAAGGAAATAGATGGTCAGTAACAGAAAGAAAATCTGTTCTTTTCTTTTTTTCTTTTATAGGCATACAAGCAAGGGAGCCAATAGCTGTGTTGATAATGCAAAGACTCTCTCTCCAAAACTGCAAAACAAAAGATAAGTCAGTGTTGTAAGTGCTGTAATTTTGAAAAGGAAACAATAGAGAATGTTAGAAAAAATCAGCTCTCCTAAAATTCCTAAAAAATTTAAGCCTTCCAGGAATTCTACCCATCAATAAAAAGGGGGAAAGATAAGCAAACAGAACCAGCATCCTGAAGGACAGCCATTCCTTTGGCTTACATGAATTCTGTAACCTTTCACATGAAAGCCATTTGTTTGAATCTTTCCTTGCTCAATATTAATGATTTAAGTCTACAATCATCTGATATCTGCTTACAGGTTTATATGTAATTAACAGCAGTTCATCTGATGGTAGAGTTCACAGCTGACAGGTATCCATCACCCAAAACCTCTATCTGGTTTTCCAGCTGGTGAGCAACATTTCAGAGACATGAGATAAAGTCCATTTATCTATTCAGCTTCATTTTTGCTTATTGTTTGAAAGAGAGGTGGCATGGGCAGGTGTTACTCCTCTGACTCTGGGGACACGTCACAGTGTTGCACAGCCTGAATATCAAAGGTGCAGAGGAAACACCTATTTGTGCAGGCTCAGGCAACAGGTGTTATAGCTACTGAGCCAGCACTACACTGAAACACCTATTTTTTGTTCATTTCTCTGATGATTTGTTTTATAAACATTTCTTTAGGAAGGGAATGGCCCCTGACATGGCTCTCTTCTTTAATATATTTTTGAGTCATTGGTATATTTTTGCATATTCAGTATGCATTATGTCAAAAATGTCCTTTTTTGTTGCTGTTTGTGCAGGGCTTTTGAGGTGAGGTTTTTTGGTGGTTCAGAATTACCCTAAGAAAATAGACACTGGAATTTGCCTGCCTTGATAGTTTTGCTGCGTGAAGAACTCATGAAGCTCACAGTTAGATGGTTTTCTGTATACTTTACTTTGGGAACAAGTCATTCCTTCATAAAGCATTGGGTTGTTTTGGGTTTTTTTGCCCACAGGGATCATGATCCTTTAAAGGCTCATATATTAAACCCCCTACATTTGAAAGTGGCTGTGCTTCTGCTCCTGTGGTCGTCACCTCAGTGTACATGTTTATGTTATCTTGCTTAGGTGACAGAAGTAACACCACAGAGAAGGGGAGGCTGAAAAATGGGTACCAGAAACTGGCAATTAGCCGCAGCAGTTCATTAATGTTTATGTAACTATCTCTGAACTGCCTTAGCCATTCGGTGTGTGGTTTTATTAGATTCACCCGCAGTACATACAGAGTAGAATAACTCCACCTCTTCAGCATATGAGTTTGTACCAATAACACAGGGGAATAACATTCAGAAAAAACAACAATTGCTGTGTAAATATGTGGGTCCATGTGATTTCAGTCTTTACCATTTTGGCAGCCTGCTTTTTCTGTCACCAAAAGCAAAAATGAACCTATCATTAAGAATGTCTCACATACCCGAAGAGATAAAAAGATTGACCACTTAGGATATTTTTTAGTTTAATGAACTATCTAGAAAGATGCTTTGTTACTGAAGAAAAGTTAGAACAGTAAAGACCACCTCTCCTTCAGAATCATTCTCAAGAACAACTTTTATTTCTCCTCATGTGTTTTATTACCTCTTGAATTGACCAAAGATTGAATTGACCCCAAATACCTTCACGTCTGAATAAAATGTGACAAGTCCTACAAAACTTATTCATTTCTTATATTTAAAGAACAAGTAATAGACAATGACAGACAATAGAAGTAACCTAAGCAGCACACATAATGACAAGGCATTTGCATTTTTAATGCAAACAGAAACAGAGAAATACTGAAGCAACCTTTTCACTATATCCCCAGGTTCCCATATTCGGCTTCAAAAGTCCTTGAGCCCTAACCAACTTCCAACAGCATGGCTGCAAGTGGAATCTCTGATTAAAATCTGACTTTACTCCTCAAGGGAAGTTACAGGATAAATTAAGGAAGCAGATGCAAAGTCTTACTGGTCTTGACAATGTCTTGAAACACCAGCATTTAAAAAGAGAAAACAAAATTTCCAGTACCTACATGCAAACCTAATGAGGTGCGAGGAGGAGGAGGTGGCAGGGTGGAAAGGATACCTGCTGTGGGGAAACTTTTCACTTTTGGGGCAGGATGAGTCCAGAATCTCTGCTCTCTCTGTCTCTGCAAGAGCATGGGGTCTCTCTGAAAGGAGGCTGCTGCTCTGTTACCAGACACACGTGCCAGCAACACAAGTTCCTCGTGCCAGGCGTTACTGTGGCTGCGTCTGGGAGAGCAGGACAGTTTTCTGTGCAAGGTGCACAGCCCTCCACAGGGCAGATCCAAGCTGACCAAGTACCTTACCAGCAGCACTTGTCACTCTTCTGAGTTGCACCAGCAGACAATAACATGGTTTCTCTACTTTGTTATTGCTTTCTCCCTGTTTCCTCAGGGAAGTCAAGTTTCCATAGGAAACTCAGCTATGGAAAGCTGATTCTGCAGAGGTCTAACAGCAGAGCCCCTCAGGCAAGAAGGCAGCCCAGTGGGCCCAGTGGGAAGAAGTAGATGGATAGAAAGCCAACCTGTTTTCCAAAACCATTTAAATCTAAATTCTCCTTTGCTGTGGCTTTGTAAAGGCCATATAAAATCATGGAACATTTAATCAAAAAGAGGGGTCAAAATGAAGGGCGAAAAGTAATGCCAAAAAGTGAAAACAGATAGTCCTTTGTAAATGAAAATATAAGCCTGATCAAACTAATAATTACACCTTGTTAAAGGCTGTCAGAAAATAAATCCAATGAGTTTAAATGCCAGCAATAGCACTGAAGTCTCCATTATGCACATGCTTGTTTGAACAACAAAGACTCCTGCAGCAACAAAGTAAACTGCATTTCCTGGATCTGGCACTTTTTCATGCCACCAAACTAGTGATTCGCATCTGCATGGTTTCAGTCTTCATTACCTGCTTCAAGATATCCATGAGAGATGCAAAAATCTGCAATTCTTTCTCTCCATTCCCGACTTAACTGTTCCTATCATCTTTTGCTATATTTCTAGGGTTTTTTTAGGGCCTGGACTGTGGCAGGTATTTTTAAAGAGGAAAGTGTCCTGTAGCTCTGTGGTAGAGCTCTGCAGTTACCTGAGTCCCAAAACAGCAAAGCCAATACGATAGGAACAAGTATTCTAGTGTTCCCTCTCTGACCTTTCTTATTTTGACTTGAAAGGGAGGAAAGTTGGGATGCAACTGAGCAGGTTCCAGAATTGAGAGAGAATAGATAGCGGTTAGATGAGCACCAATAAATAGAGGACCCAGTACCCTCATCCTAAAATTAAAGAGTAATTGTAGAAGGCATGATAAAAATGTTATGGTATTTTATGGCACAGTTTCCTATGGGATAGGGTTAATTATAGTTAATTTCAGAATCCCATTTAAGTCAAATATCAAATGTCTGAGGAAGAAGTGTTGAAAAATTATTTTTATAAAAATGTGATTACATGATGAAAGTGAGTGAGCATATGCAGCCTTATACATGAAAATCAAGGCAAACAGAGCTCATGCTAGACACAATATTCATTCGGGGATCTTAAGGGAAAGAAATATTTCCATGCACGTTATTTTCTTGTCAGAATAGGCAACTTGCCTTTTCAATATTTCTGTTCATGTGTTGGTTTTTGGTTGGAGTGATGGGTTATGTTTGTCTTTGAATACTAGAAAACATATCTACAATGTCCAGAGGTGAAAGTGCCTAAAGCATGAATAACTGTAAGCAAAGTTGACTGTGGATAACAACTGAGATGCAGGTCTATATCAACAAGCAACAAAACACCACAGGAGAAGGAAGGCATAGGTATGCCAGTGTTAGAGACGTCTGCAAGCTACTCTAAGTTTGTGGTAAGAGCACAAAGGATAAAATAGAAATGTAAAATTAGTATAATTTAAGAAAATCTTATATGTGTCTTGACCTGCAACTGACACCAGCTTTAAGTTCTGCCAAAGAATCAGTTCTGACTCTTATGCTACCAAAATACTTTTTCCTCCAAACAATGGAATTATCTCCTCCCACACATACCAAAATTCTCTAGAAGTTCAATGTAACTCAGTACATGCAAGGATTTGGGCAACATTCATTTCATATTTTTAAGTTGAAGTAATAACAAGGGAAAGAGCTCTCTTGAGGAAAGATATGAAATGTTTCCACCAGAAAAAGGAAAGAAAAAACTTAAAGATAACAACAAAATATAGTACAAAATGTGTCAAAAGTCTTAAAGGAAAAGTATACCCTGCAAAATCCTCTGCTCAGTTTCTTGCCTGTGCTTGCTCCCACAAGGGAGGATTACTCATTTTTTAAGTGTTTTAAATGCAAGCCTCCTTGGCTTGTGGGTTTCTACACTGGCTTTATGTACTAGTTTGAAAGAAAACCAGTGAGAGACTCGAAATCAGAACTACAATTTAATAGGAAAATTAAGATAAAGGCAATAATACAGAAAAACTGTCTTAAACTGACAGAGTCAGAATACAACCTGACACCCTGCTAGGCAGGGTGGTGGTAACAGTCTGATTGAGTGGTGGCTGCAGTCCTCCTGAAGTGATAAATGTGGTTCTGTTGAAGCGGTGATCGTGTAGAAGGATTTGGTCTTCCTCTGAAGGTCCAGCAGTGGTGATGTAGCTCTTGTCCTCTGGGAATCCAGTAGATAGGGCTTCTTGTGGTGTTCCAAACCTCAGATTATATCCAGGTAGGAATGCTTGGTTCCTCCCCCTGGGTGGAGCATCCCACAATGGGATGGTGTAATTTTTTGAGTCATGCAGTGAGGCTTGATAGCCCATTAACAGAAAAATATCTTTCCGGAGGGAGTTATCAGGGATGTGTCATGGAAGAGATAAAGAATGCTGCCTCACCTGGTTTTAGCAGATGGTGATAGAATACATACTTTTGGCTACATCTTACATTGAAACCTATGACACTTTAGTCCTGTGCAGTTCTTATTTTAAACCCTGACTGAGATCACAGCTGTCACTGGGAGGTTTGTTCCCAAGAAACATTCCTGACTCAGGTCATTTGGCAGCCTGAATATACCAAGCACCAGAATGCCCTGGTGTTACCAAGTAAGAGATTGTAAAAGTAAAATGAAGCTTCTCAAAGTCAAGGTAATGCCTGTAATTTTTTTGCTCTACTGCTTATCTTGACATTAAGGCAGCATGTCTTTCTAGAAGATGTGTCACAGCTCCATAGGAAACTTCCCACCAGTGACATACTAGTGATAAAGACCCTATGCGCAACATTATACAAAGGCACAGACTAGATGTCATCCAGTTTTCTTTCTGACTTCAGAACCAGTGAAAATAGGACTGCTGTAACAAGGAAGACCAAAACTGAACTTCTGAATGGATTTTATAGAATTTCATATAGATATATATAGAAGATATTCTGTATAATTACTAATATTCTCATAGTAACTGAAATTTTAATAATAAGGCATGTAATCATTTAAAAAAGTATGTGTTCTGCTGTGACTTTGATGCTTAATTTACCAATTTGATTTTTGCATGTCACATGCTTTCTAATGGCTTCATAGGAGTTCAAATCCATTTAGAATATGCTTTGGAACTTGAAAATAAAAAATCCTATTATAAATTAATTAAGAGAAAAGTAAATGTTCACCCAGAGCATTGTGTTAAGCATATAGATGAGTCATTAAAACAAAAAGGAGAAAATAATTGAGTGGGGTTTTATTTTTTATTAATTGCTCACCCACGGATCTACATGTATCTACCAGGCATCAGAATTCATGGTGTTAATGTGATCATAAGTGGTGATTTAAAGCACAACAACTATTTTTATTCCCTACTCTGCATTCCAAGACGGGGATTTTCCATCACTAAGCCTCAGCTGAAGGAACCACCAGGTAACATTTCTCAGCCTTGAGAAATATCACCATATCACACATTTGTTTGAAATAGGTAATGCTCACTTCATCCTCTAACTCCTTTTCTACAAAACACTACTCTTCTCAATATTTCTAATCTACTGTGTCAGAGTTTCATGCATCTGCAAACCTCCACACAGGAGGAGGCACTCGAAATAAAACCCCTAATTCTGAGAATATTCTTTATCAGTCACTATGTTTTTCTGCTCAAAATAAAAGAACAAACCTTTCAGTTCAGACATCTGTATGTCAGCCTAAAAACAGTGAAAACTTTTTTTCCTCTCTCACCCACATTTAATGAATTTAAAACTGACTGTTCTGTTGGCAAGTGAGAGGAAGGGGGATGGGTGTCCCTCCAGCTGTTTGCAGCAATCTTGGCACAGAGAGAGGCTCATATCCAACTGTTGCAAACTGGAGCAGTCAGACTGAGGGCAGTGAAGTAATCCCACAGCAGGTCTAGCTCCCAATTGTCCCTGATTCTTTTCATCAATAATCTTCAATTTTTGTCCTCTGTTTTGGGGTTTCCCTTCAGAAAATAGGCAAGTTTGGAAAGAGTGAAAAAATTTCAATTTTAAAAGCAATAGCTGAATTCTTCTGTGCCTCCTTCAACTCCTTCCCTCATTCACAATCCCCTGCTCATATGTTTACAGCTTTTGCATATATTCCAGCTCTTTTCCAGTTTCATTCTTTGTCCTGTCATTTCCACGTATTTTAATTTCACTTCCCAGTTTCCTATTGTGATACGCATTTGAGAAGGTTAGGAGGCAAGCAAGTCTTAAAAAAAAATAGATCAATGACTGGCAGGATGTATTGATTTCTCTAGATTTACATTTCCCTCAGCATTCACAGGAGTCTAATTGATTTGTGGACCTTGTGAACTTTCTCCCTCCAAATAAATAATTGTGCATGCAGTCCAATTATATCAGGGCAATTAAGAATTACAATTTGAGTTAGGAATAATAACAGAATTCAAGACAGAAAACAATCACCTTTTTCTGGTCTGTTTCTTTTCTAAAAGAGGTCAGAGCCAACACTTCCACCAAATTCAAGAGGAAGCTTTTTCTGCCTTTATTGTCAAGTAAACACAGCTAAAATACATAAACCAGACACATACAGTCAAAATACATGGGCTATGTTTAAGGCCAAATTTGGTAACTGATCACAATGAATTCACTGTTTCTAAATGAGGGCAGAGGTTGTCCCTACAGCCTCTTCCTTTACTTAAAATTTCAGTAAGCATTGCTGAGTTTATCAAGACCTACTTTCTTGTTTTGTGTACAGAGTACCTCATGCAGTGGACTACTGCTCCACATCTGAGACTTACAATAGGTCTGCAGCACAAAGACAAAACAAAACCAAAAAAAATCCACTTTGATTAAATCCTTTAATCTGGCATCTTTCTCCAGAGTATTGCTATTGTTTAGCCAAAGATTGCCATTTTGGGACAAAAGTAAGGCTGTCTTTCTAAATTCTTAATGTTGAAATATTTTAGAACACCCGCACACAGCTGGTGGCATAGTCCTGAAAATTAGAAGGTAGAAAAACAAAACAAACAAAAAAAAATCCAAAAAAAATACTGAGCTGGATTTCAGTTTAGTTGAAAAAACCTTCAGGCTTTGGAAGCATCCTCTGCAGAGAAGTGCAGAGAACCTAAAGCTTGAATATGTTTCCAAGCAAAAAGAAAGAGCCCAGTTTGGGCTAGTATGCCATGAGCTGAGGGATGCCTAGGGTTGGGAACATAGTTCAGTCCCTCGGAAGAGACAGCCGGAGAGTGGCCACACACGAGCCAACTGCACAGTCACTCTCCAGCACACCTGACAAACAAGGCAGGGGAAGACAGCAATGGGATCAGACCCAGGTCTAGCTGTAGCTGTAACTACTGGAAACACTGTACTCCAAAGCAGACCTGCAGTAAATGATCAGCTGGGGACTGACTACACCCAGAATGATTAATATTTTAATGTGTAAGGAGCCCAAGGAAAGTTCTCTAATTCTGTTAACCTCAGCCACTTCTTATGACTGATAATATCAGGGACACAAAGGGCAGGAAAGTAGTTAAGGAATTGCTCCCATGAGGCCAAATCCACACACCTTTGCCCTCTTCATTTGTATGAAAATTGCTAAGGAGCTGCTGTTACTTCAAGGTAAAAGTTCTCCCAAGGCAGCTCTGTCATTCTGTTGGTAGATCCCACATAACCACAGACTTGATTCTCTCTAGGGGAGATTTTGTGAGGTGCAAAGAGGAGTTACATGCCCAATTCCTATTATCTCTCAAAGACAATTACATGCTTAACTGCCCTCTGTGCCTTTTATAACCTTCCCTTTTAGAGCCAGATATTCCTGATTACATAGATTATCTACAAAAGGTTTCACAACAGCAGTACTTTGAGGTACTTCTTTAAAATGCTATCGGAAGATTTGACAGCATACACAAAATATAGAGTAATAATCATGTAGTCTATGGATTGTTTGTTTTAAGAAGCTGGCATTTACATGCTAAAATAGAATACATTTTTAAGGAACCATACCCTCAGTCTAAAATATATGCAATTGTGGTTTATTCTGTTGCTCCAGTGAATTAAAACATTCATTTTACAAAACACAGATGAGATATAATCTGAGGGGTTGATGACTTTTTACAACATCACAGAAGACTAAGGGGGAGACTGTGCTGTAAACTAGTTTGGAGGAAACTGAGTTTGCAGTAGAAAATTATGTCCACTCTGAGGTAAAGGGTTACTGTCACTCTCAGCTCTGATCTTGCTTTATTTTTCCTAGTCTAGCTGGCTGTAAATCTTTGAAACTACATAATGCCAATTAAGAAAAATAAAGAGCAAATTGAGATACCAGTATTCATACAGGAATGCTGTTGGCTGAGGCTCCAGATACTTTTTATGTCTCCAGTGACTTGCCTGCAACCGTTCCAGGAAGTTGGGGAAGAGCTTTGCATTGACATCGTGCTGCAAGTGCTGGGAAAGACTTGAAGCTAAGTTCAATGTCCTGGGTAACCTATCCTATGACTTCTACAGACATTCTCAATGTTAATGAATTTAGCAGAACTCCAACCAATCTCCCCACATACACTTTTCAGAGCAGTTTTACTGAAGGGAAAGTTAACAAATTATTTACTTTTAGTGTTATTGTTCTCCTCATTTCTCTCTTTCCAAAGTCTTGGAATTTTATTTTGTATTTAGGTTTTCTTTTCCTCTCAGTGCTGCTATGAACTACTTGAAGGGAAAGAACGTAATATTACCTTGACTAAAAAAAAAAAAAGAAAAAGAAAAAAAAAAACACACAAAAAACCCCAAACAAGCAAACAAAAAAAAAACCCAACAAAAAAAATTTTAATTCCCACAGTAGTTTATTCTCACTACCAAAGTCAGAAGATTAAGGATGACTCTCCTCTTCCTAATTCATGGGCTTGAGACTTGTTTCTTTCTTTTTACAAATGAAAAACAATAAACAAAAACACAAAAATAAATAGTAATTCTGTAGAACAGCAAAGACAGTGGGCCATTTAAGATTTGGTTCAGGATGATGGCCACTGTGGAAGGATAAGTCATCCTAAGTGTTATCTTCTGAGGAGGGGAGAAAGTATTCAATGTATGTTAGGTTCAGTGCTCAAATCCATCAGTAGAGGATTCAGTGGAATTACTCTTTTGAGTGGGGTTTTGTTTCCTTGGAATTCTTGCATTTACTTTCCATTGTCAGAGAGTGGTTGGGGTCTTCTGACCTAGACAGACTCAGAAGCTGGGTGACCCAGTCTCCACACAGTTATCAAAGACCTGGAAGCTCACTGTTCTTCTCTAGATGCCTGTCTCTGTCTATGAGAGGAACCTGATGACTAGTTTGAACCAAAAGCCTTATCTTTAGATTTCTAAAATTAGTTAAGAAAAAGGTCAGCTAAATAAATTCTAATAATTTTATGGCTCTTCATTTCCAAGTTAAATCTGGCAATGTGAAAGGTGTGTAAAAGCAGTAAAAAAATTGTAGGAAGCAGCAATCCCTTTTCTAATAAAGGCTGGGAACAAAAACAAGAAATGTAATGACCTTGAAGGTTCACAAGAAATGAACGTCCACGACAATTGTTTCTATATATGACAGTTTTTCAGACTTCTTATTCTTGACGTTCATCTTCCTCATAAATATGTTGTATAGGAAAACTGTTTTTATAACTTCTCACATTTGGCAAATTGAAACCCCAACATCTCATTTTGCTTTGCAGATATTTTACAGACAAGGGTAAGTAACATCATAGAAACAATGCTGACTGTGTGTACTTGTTGCTTTTAATAAAACTGTCAAGTACTAAAACCCTGCAAGTGCACAGGCATATTTATAGATTGTTTCTCTCCAAATGGATAGAAAGAATTATTTTTAAAGCCACATTCCCAAGTGTAAATCTCAGGGGAAAAAAATCAACTCATTATAAAAAATATTATAGAAAAATTAAGACAAGACTTAGACAAAGAAAAGGACAAACTATTAGGTAGATCCCAGAAAAATTATCCATTCAAAAATTTATTTAAAGTAAATCTTTAAAGTGTATTCTAAAAATAATATGATTCTAAGCAAGAAAAGCAAAAAATGAGCTACTAGAGACTATTTTGTTTCCTTTTGGTTGTGGTGTAGCTTCCTACTCTTGTATCAACATTATTCAATGTATCTATTATTAATATTTCAGACTGCAACTAACTCACTGGACTGCAAAAATACAGGTAACCTTTTTTTTTTAATATACAGGTAAATATAAAAACCCAGATATTGACAGGTTATGTCCAATATATTAAGTTCAAATACTTGGATCTAGCACACAAGTACTTAAAATCACTTTCAGAGGTACTGACTACAAAAATCTCAAGGAATTTAGCCAGGAAGACAATCCAGAGGTTAGATCTGCAAAAGTATTTAGCCCACCTAACCACAACATCCATTTTTGTGGAAATTGGATGCTTAAATACATTTAAGGATATGGCTATAAAACTGCAAGAGCAGATTAAGTACTCCAGTGCTTAAACTTGCAAAAATAGCTGGTCCTAATTAGTTAGTCAGATTTAGTATATAAGCCTGCAATAGTAGCAATACTTTTGGGCACTTATTAGTGGATGTGCAGAAGGCATCATGTTAAGCAATCATTACCCGAAGCTCAAAGTGCCAAAGAAAGGGCATGTCAGTCCCACCCTTCTAATGTAATTTAGTCTATAGACTCAGATAAGATTTTAAGTTTTGTGTAACTTCTTAGAGTGAGAAACCCAAGTGAAATTAGCTTCTTGCCTTCACATAGAGTTATTTTCTGCATTTATCAAATCTGAAGGCCGCATCTACAGTACTATCCTTTTATACAGCTAGTAAACCAAGCATCCGAACCATAAGACATGGGTTTTTTGCTCTGTATCTTCTCCACAAATGCTAACAGACAGGGTTTAAACCATATGCTTCACTGGGGCTCTTCAACAAGGACAATTAATTCCTCTAGGAGTCCTTCATTTTGATATTGCTTACAATGGGAAGCTTAAAATGCTCTCCTCCTCAAGGCTGAAAATTCTCATAGACTTTAAGGACACTTCAGCTTTAAGAGTAGAAATAATCTGGCTCAGTTTAGAAGTCAACACAATTAATCATTCTGGGTTCCCTTGACAGTCAATAGAGATCTATTCAGTGTAGACAGTGGAGTTCAGGTTGTGATTCATTTCATCCTGAAGTACACACTTAAAATAGGTCAGTGAAACCATGCCCTAATAAGGCCTGTTTCTCTTCATAGACTACAGATGGAGCCTAAGATGATGAACTCAACTGGAGATAGCTGAAGATAGAATTAATGCCTGTACTATACAATACAACCCTTGTGGATGTAGTCTATCATACCCAGTATCCTCTTTTCCACAGAACAGGATGAGAAAATGAGTTTTCAAATATAAATATTTTTAAACTGAGCGTCTTGCAGATTTACCTGTAAAATAAATCCCAGGACTTCAATATATCTATTTTAAGGCTATGGTAAAAATTAGTGTAAACAGAATCTAAAGAATCAAGGTCTTCAAAAAAAAATTAAGTAAAAATTAGACATGAGATTTCAAAGGCAAAGGGATTTGACTGTCTAATGAAACTTAGTAAGCATATCCCTTGGGTTTCTTTGGAAGCCAAAATATTAGTAAAGGGAAAATGAGATCAAGAAAATGTTGCTATTTCTTACCATTTCTATATTGAAGAGGGAATGCAGAAAAAATAGCAAGTTCTCTTTTAGGAAATATGTTAATGTAGAGTCGTTATTCATTCATTCCATCATATTTTATGACTGGAGAAAGAAGAACATTCCAGTAGTCACATTCTATTCACTTTAGCTTTTTTCAGAGCATATGAATCCACATTTATGCAACCTCTGACCACTGATTCTGAAAAATAAAACTCACAGGAATCCTGTGAGCATAGATCTTTTTCAAAAGGACCATTTAAAACCTTAAAAATAATTGCTTGTGTTACACTCCAAATACACAATATTAAGCTCTGTCCATTAAGACGTTTCTGAAGAGATTTTGAGAGGAAGACTTATAATGAATACCTTGACTATTAAAAAAACCAAAAACGTATGTATTTATCTTTACATTACCCCGTCTCTTTCAGCAGGAAACATTATAGATCTATGATTACCAGGTACTGAGGGGTTTTTTAACATGTAAAATAAAGAAGAGAGGGGATAAACTGTGGTGAGGAAAATGCAAGCATTGTACAACTCACCAGACCTCCTGTCCCAGAGAGATTTATTTATTGGAAATTATGGCAAGAGGAAAAAGACTAAATAACTTTAAGTCCCTAGTTATTATGTCATATGTAGCCCCACAGTACAATATAGTCACAATCTGCTGTTTTGTAAACGGAGCTGTCAAACACTTGTTATTTTAAAGCTGCAGCTTTTCAAGGTTCTCTGACAGCCAGTGGTCTCAGCTCTCAGCCTGATTCATGGCTGGCTCTGAGACAGAGGAAGTTCGCGTCTGCTATAATCTAAACACTTTGCAAATGGAGCATTGGAACAGTGGTGAAAGAAGAAAATAACCTAAACCCTATAACCCAGACAAGAATCCTGCAAAGCTTCTGGGGAGAAGAGAAAGGAAATAAGTACAACATCATAGTCTGCAAGTTCAGCAAATGTATTCACATGATTTTATTTCAAAAACTCTCAGAGTTTCAGGCAGGGGGAAGAAGTTGATTTTAAGCCACTTAGCTGAAAAGCAGTGAGAATTAGTCTCTGTCAAAAATATGGAAACAATGTCCCAGACGTGTACTTCTGCAACATCTGTATTTTCCATTTTAAGAGTAAATACAAAAAGGTTGGTTGTAGGAGGATTTATCCTTCTCCTCCTCTCCCTCTCACCCCTGAGAGTTGTGTCTCACCCTTAAATTCAGAGCAGTGAAGGATTATAAAGCATAAAGAGATGTGGATAATTTCCACTGCACTGAACTTGAGATCTACTGTTTCAGAGGTACCATGCAGACAGTAAAGGGAAGATGTATTCCTGGGCTGTGGTAAAACACCTCTATAATACTGAGATAATGAAATCAAGACATACCTACTGCTTATTCTTTCTTAAAGGAAACAAAAGTTCAAATCCAGGGGAAAATATTTTAAAAGCTCCCTAATGAATTAACCAAAAGCATATTTATTATATAATATTATCCTAGAATTAATTTCCCATTTTGCACTTATACACTTCTCCCACATTTGCAGTCTTCCTTGTTTCCAGTGCACATCTGCTTGTTACAAGTCTAAGCCTCATTCCCTGCTCCCCTCCTACAAATTTTCATAGAGCAACCCACATCAAAATGCTCTGCTAGAATATAAAAGAGGCCTTCCATCTGTCCCTTTACAGCCTGGTCTGACCAAGTGTAAAACTTTCTTATTTTGATTATTTATATGGACATATAGGGAACCTCAGGATAGCATTCTACCTGCAAGGTTCTCTCAACTGTCAGGAAAAAATATGTTTCTGGATGAAAACTTGGTAATCTGTCCTACTAGTCCTCATTGCAACATAAATCAAATGCATTTTTGCAGTTCGTGTCTGGTGAGTTACAGCTCACTTTTTAGCATTCATTTTGTATACAGTAACGCAATACAGCAGGAATTGTTGGAAAAGGGAAGAATTTGTGAGAAGAAGTATAATTGTATACATTCTGTGCAGAAAGACACCATGTTGAAGATTTTGGCAACTTACTTGAAATGTTTATAGTAGCCATAATACTTGCCTTTCAAAAAAATGATTTATGGACAGCTGGAATTTACACACATTGCTTGGAATCTGTGGAAGAATCTATAGGATGGTTCATGTCCTTCAGAAAGCTGGATGCCTAAGAGCAGAGCTATGGAAACTGTAGAAAGTACACTCACAGAGCATCTGCAAACTTGTGCCAGCATTCTTGCCTTTGTCATCAAGTAATGGAAAGGCTTTTTTAGTCAAACTGAAGTAATCAAATCTCCCAGCTTTCATTAAAAAATAGAACTGTCTGCTGCTGGTCTGAAGAAGTGCACCAAGGGAACCACCAAAGTTCATGGTGCAAGTGTTAAATTATTGCCATCTAAGCTGCCTGCCTATACTACATGAAATGCCACCACATTCTAATAATTGTCCTTTTGTTTTAGGTGGAAATACCACATGTGTTATGATTTGGAAGTTTTATGTGCAATTAGAGCCCTGAGAACTATAGCAACATAACCACATTCAGTTCACCTAACTGGACTGAGAGGAAAGTGTAATTTCTGAAATGGTTTGTGTCCTTTTGTGTGTCTGTGTCTGTGCATGTGTGCGTAAATAATGAAACTTATTTATTCCCTCATCCTGTTTTAAAATATGAGAAGTTCCTTGCAGTTCAAATTGAAGATACAGCTGGATGTTCTAAATTATTCTCAAAACAATTGTTGGAATGCATGTAAATACAAACCTGCCCTTCTGAATTCCAGAATGCTTTAATTGTATTTTCTTTTTTATGTCTTATGCTGTTAACATAGATTTGTTATCAATTACCTGTCTTTACAGTGCACTGGATGACACTTCTCAAATTCTCAAACTGTCAGTGATTGAATCTCGGACCCAGACCGGCAGGGAATCTGAATCCTTTATTCAAAGGAGTGAGTTGGTTTTATACACCTTTCTAAGGCACAGTATTTCTTTATATGGTGTGACCTATCCCATGTTGCCACCTCAGCAACACACTTTCTCAATGTCCTTCTAGGGGTGGTCACTTGCTGGTCACCCATCCGTCAGCTCCCGGCAGGCTCCTCTCTGTAGGGAACTGCTGTGGAGATGAGCCTCTGTGTGCCTCCATGTGCTCCTTTGTGCTGCCATGTGCCTCTGCAGGCAGCTTTTACAGCTCGCAACCCAATTCTCTCTTGTAATTCCGCATATCAAACTATACAAATCAGAGCCATTCTCATCACTGTAGAAAGAAATACTAACTTTTCTTTCAGAAGAGCAGAATTTATGACAAATTTGACAATATTCATAAAATTACATTGTTGTAAGTGGGATTAACAAAGAAAAACAAATGGGGATGTTTTCACTACAAATAGTTTTGAAGGTTTTTATAAACTTATAGAGAAAAAAATGGAAAAAGCTGGAAAAAGCAATAAGATAATCTCAAATACTTATGAAACAATCAAGTTCTGCTTGGGCATTTTCATGGTGTGTTGTGGGGCCTTCTATAAAGGCTTTTTATGTAATACTGCACTGACACTTCTACATGGGCAGTGTCTCACTGGCTCTGCAAGGTCCCTCACCTTGTCAAGATGCTAGTTGGTGGTTTTGTGTCATATGTTCCTGAATAAGCAGGTTCACTATTCTCTCTGGCCCCACAAAATTAACACTGGCACAAGTGCCAATGAGGCAAAATCTAGAAAGACAGAGAAATGGCACTAACCCTGCTCTTCCCTGACTTTAGGATTTCTGTCCAAAAATTAAGCTAAGAATTGCAAATCCAACCAAGGCTATGTTCCCAAGTCCTGTTTCAGTACCTAAGCTTCCGTTAGAACACATAGTTGGGCACATGGATTTATGAGCTCATCTACCCTTATGAGTCTGACTTCTCTTCAAGTAGAAGTGGAATTTTTGAGCTTTTCCTTTCCTTTTCTCCCCTCTTAGTGAATAGAAAATTGCCCAGGCTTGAGCAAAGTAGAGTTCAAAGGAGTTTTTAGTCCCACCTCCTATGCTAATAATATACCTTAAATCATCTGGCGTCAAAAGATCACCAATGGCAGCATTCTCTCCTGCTAGAATTATTCCATTTTTCAGAATTCCAACCTTATTGAAGGGGGAGGGAGGAGGGGTGGTTGCTTCTGAGAAAAGCCTGAGACTCATGTCTTTAATAAGTGCACCTGATTCTGGGAGAATATCCCCTTTATTTCCCTTTGCAGATTTAACTATACAGTGAGATACCAATAGCAGCTGAAATACTGAGATTTGGAGAGTCCTCTCACAGCACAGATGAGATTATCTCATTGCAAAGCTATGGGAAAAACGTTGAGGTACCGCAGTCCTGTCTTACAAACAGGCTGCAGACATGGACAGTTCTGTGCATGCCTAGAATATCACTTTTGGAGAAATTTAATGACAGAAAATTAAACTCCGATGGGATCAGATAGAAACTAGGGAGGAATCCTGAAGATCAGGAAGACTCCAAAAAAGTTCTATCTGTCTGACTGAGACCTCTGAGATGTTTACAAGTATCCAAGATTGATGTCTTTAACCAAAATTGTCTTACTAAGACAACATTTTCCCAATCCCTGCATTTGCTGAGGTGACTACACCTGTTATCTCCTGCCTTATCTTTCTCGAGGATTCTGCTGATCACAGAGATGCCCACTCTGTGGCAAGCCAGACATTTCTCTACACTCTTGTTAAGTATCATGTTGATACATTGTTTAAACTTATATTTCTAGTGCCATTTGAAGCACACATAAAGCTGGCAGAGCAGAGGACTCTCTAAAACTGACACTCCCAGGTGTGACAGATGAAGGAAAATCAGGTGTTCTATGACATTTCATGGTCTCGTGTTTCACCAATCCATCTGAACCCCGGATGGGAACAAATGCATGCATAGATGCCATAGAGGCATACACCTGTGTTTTGGGTTCAATCAGTGGCAATGAATCCTCTACAATCTGTGGCAATGAGTCCTGCCCAAGACTAAGAGGCTCTCAAAGTAGGACATAACCCAGTGGGATCTACCCAAGACTTCTTTCTTCACTTGCAGTATTCTGTGCTGCTTGTGATTCAGTAACTGCAGGTAGAAGAGAAAAAAATCTCAAGACAAGATACTTGTTAGCTTATTCTTTTCCAAGAATACAAGAACAAAGTGACAATGGTATTGGTTCTTAAGGTTTTATATCAAATAAATCATCTTTTTAGCTTTGAATGTTTTGGAACCAGCATTGACTATGATTTCACGTGTAGCCTGAAAATATGTGTAATTATCATGTGTATTCCATCAAGGTTTACTGGTGAAGATCTAACCTTGTAAACAACCCTTGTTTACACAAAAAGACAATTGGATCCTCTTTTGTTTCAGAGTTTACATGGTTAGAGGCTGAGATCATTATTTTTCAAATCTGATGATAGGAAGACACACCAAGTACCCTTGTGAAGTTTTTACAATGAATTCTGTAAATAAAGCCCACAACACAAATACCTAGTGTCTCCAAAGAAACAATTATCATGTACTGTGTTTGAATAACGACTCACAATATTTTATCATCATCTGTTTACATAATAAGTCATAATGACATTTCAAAATACGGTGTATGTATTTTTGTGATTGTCTTAATTGTGCAGAAGGGAATTGCCACAGCCTAGCATCATAAACTTTGTAAACCTTTCTTGGAGACTGCTTTTTTATCCCCATTCTCTTCTGCTCAAATAAAAGCATGAAGGAAACAGAGCACACAAGTAAAACTGCTTTAAAATAGTCCCATGTGTCTGGCTAAAACAAAAGACAGGAAATTCTTAAAAGTATGGTTATAAACTGAAAAATCCCTATAAACATGGCTTCCTAATGTCCTGGGTTTATGTATCCATAATTATTTCACTATCAATATTTTCTTTGTTTATATATGTACAAATGGCCCTGGTAAAAGTGCCAAGACCACATTCTTAGTCTGAGATCTGGAGCACAAGTCCTGCTGCTGTTGGCTTCTACTTCAGCCTTAAAGATGGAACTGAATGAAGCCCCTAGATTTCAGCTTCTGAAAGTTTTATGTGACATGGCATTTCTAATCTTTAACCATCGTCCACTGTGGACACTAAGGTCTTGATTCAGCTTTTAAGAATTATGTGGTAAATCTCAATTAACTCCCAAAATGTCAGGAGGACAAAATGCACCACAGTTCCAGCAAAAGTGCTCAGCACTGTCCAAGGGCTTCGACAAGAGACCTTGCTGCTCACAGGAAGATCTAGAAAGGGGCCACGGGGCTCACAGACCCAAACAATGCAACATCTGCCTAGACTTCAGGCATTTTAGCCTGAAATCCAAACACGAGATTAAATATTTTTTACAGGAAACATGTGGCAGCTTAAGTATCTGAGGGCACTAATGCAAAGAAAATGCAATAGAACTATCTAACTCTAACTCACAACACTGAAACTCAAATGATGTCACCATCCTATGAAGTTTAGGCACTCAGTGCCACAGCTGTAAGTTGTTCCATCCAGGTAGGACCCACAGATCATGAGGGCTATTCAGCTGTTCTTCAAAAGTTCAAACTTTCTTTAAAACTGACAAAAATGAGATGGTAACAATACTTCATAGGATTACTCCTAATTCTACTATTTAATGAAAAATAAAAGTTTTGTGGAGAAAGGACAGCTTGCTCTAAATAGTTTCTCTCTTCTCATCTATCTCCATGACTCTTAGTCACTTGCAGCTGGAGTGAACACCACCTGCCCAGCTATGTAGGTGAGGCCAGGATGCTGTGGGTAAGGCCTGCTTCCTCAGAAATGAGATGTTTAAATAAGATGTTTAAATTCTGAAACATTCACATTTTTATTGGAGCATATTCATAGAATGACTTGGGTTGGAAGGGCCCTTCAAAGATCATCTACTCCAACCCACCTGGTTGCTCAAAGCCCCATCCAACCTGACTTGAAGCACTTTCAGTGATGAAGCATCCACAAAATCTAAATTCTCTGAACAACCTTTCCAAAGTCTCATCACATCTATTGTATGAAATTTCTTCCTGATATCTACTCTAAATATATCCTCTTCCACTTTAAAACTGTTGCACCTGTCTTGTCACTGTAGGCCCTGGTAAAAATTCTTTCTTCATCTTTTTTTTATGAGCCCCTTTTTATATTGAAAGGCAACAACAAGGTCTCCCCAGAGACTTCTGTTCCCCAGGCTACACAACCCCAACTCTCACAGCCTATTTAATTATATGTTTTAGCACACTTTCCAGGTCTCAGCTACAAGAAAGCCACCTCACTTCTCTTCAGGATTCCAAGAGTGCTTAAATTAGATGGCATTACCTGTCTGGTTATTTTTTCTGAGAACAACCAAAACTAGACTATTGCATGACCTGAAAAGTTTCAAAGAAAGCAGAAGAGACAAGTCAGGCAACCAATGAATGCAACGATTTGAAGTAACAATTTCAATGTGGCAACTTAAAACTCACTGTGTTCTATTTTAGTTAAGTAATTTTATTGACCCTAACCAGTTGCAGGCTTGTGAAATGTAAAAGCATGCAGATAGTTTTCTCACTTCTGATGTTGCTTATGCATTGCTTATGAAGAAGTAAGCAATTACAATTAAATTCTCCACATAAATGCACCCAGCAACAGCTCAAAATCTGTTCCACTTCCAAAAAGGCATTCTTTCTTTTTTTTTTTTTTAACATGGAACACTTCTGAATTCTTCAGGTTTTTTTTAGAAGGACTTTCTGACATGTATCCTTTGCTTTAAAGTTTATTTATGTATTTGTCATGCATTGCATTCTTAAGGCAAAAAGATCAAAAGGATAGATAGGTTCAGAGCACAAGCTGTAAGCTAGTTAGATTTCAAGATGATTGACAATATTTGAATCCTGTTCTGACAAACTATCCAAATGACTAAAGAAGAAGGATTCTTCAGCTGACTCTTTTAAACAAATTTCTCCCTCTCGACTAGGTATATCCAATGGCAAAGGGAGGGCTTTGGGCTCTGTACAGCTATGCAGCCACTGTTGCAGCTTACAAAGCAAAAGCACGTACACCACCAAGGACAAAGCTTTTCTTTCCTCCTGTAAATCCAGGTGCGTGGTCCTACAGTTCCTACTCCCAGCTCAATTTCTATCTGTCTGACCTCTGTGGGGATCATTTTCTCAAGCCATGTAGTCTCCTGATATTTCATCCGACCAATTAATTTGGTCGGCAGAAGTACTACTCATGGCCGTATCAGTGGAGGCTATGCACCGTGTTGGAACAAGTAATTTATGTTTCCTATATGATGGCAACTGTCTTGATATAGAACCTGCTTTTGCTTAATTATTAAAAGCTGTATAATGTGTCAAGTGTTGCAGCAGTTCATGAGTAAGCCATTTTTTCTGTGGTCAGCGTCTGCTGGCCAACTTGGATGCTTGAAGAGCATCCAACTTATACATGAAAAGGAACTAGTTTGTCTTCTTGAGTCACTGAGTTGTCCACTTCCCCAGCCAAGATTTCCATGGTATATTTTATTTTCTTGTGGAAAAAGAAAAAAATTCACAAAAACTAGAATCCATTGTCAATTTGTACCAATTGTTGTATCATTCTGTTATGGTTGAAAAGCTTTTATAATTCAGTATGAAAAGCAGAAGTGTTTTTAAATAATTTCTGTTAGACATTTTTGGCTTCACACCTCTTAGAAATTATAAATCTTACCTTTCAGCTTTAGTTCTCTTGCAGCACATAGGTTTTCCTGGCAACACTGAAGCAAAACACATCTAACTTCAATGTCAGAAAATATTTCCTATTGAAATTAACCCAAATATTAATTTCCTCTCTATTCTTAGTGTTTAAGTGCATCACATATATGCAGATAGTTATCATGTTCCTTTTTATGCCTCAGTTAACTTACAGTATATATTTTTTGCTCCTTTAATCCTTCTTCATAAATCAATTTTTCTATACCCCTTAATCATGCATATTTATAATTTCTGAACTCTCTCCAGTATGAAAGCTTTTTGTTTATTCTTTTAGATCCCTTGCTTTAAAAAGTTCGTAATTTTAAATTTATTTAGGATCACAAGGGAAATTCCAAATATTATATAAAATGTTTGATACAAATAAATAATAATACATAATACTAACATTTCCTATAGGTTTTAGCATATAGCAAACACACCCAAATAAATCTAATGGATATTAAAACTTATTCCCTCTTTTCTTTTGCAATTTGTGTTGGATTTTCATAGTAAAACACAGTGTAAATTTATTGCACTAAAAGTCATTATGTCATTTATTTTACCTAACTCTTTGATTCTTCAATTTTTTATCTCAATACTTAAAACCCAACTGGCCTATTTTAGGTTGCTTCCTCTGAATGAGATGAAGCACTGCATTGACTACAATGACTGTGAACAAAGTCGAAGACAATCAGAACCCAATCCAACATGAAGCTACTGTACCAGAGCTCTACATACATAGACTTTTGTATTCAGTCAAATGAATTCCACCCTCATGTCATCTTTGTATTACACTGTTTGAAAAAAATGTGCTTGAAAGCCAAAGGAAGTTCACTACTGTGTAGCAGAAAATTGTTCTTCCTGCAAATCAGGCTAGCCAAAGTATTGTGTTTATCTGGGGATCTCACAGGTTTTTGGTGTAAGATACAACCGAAGTCTAGACAATGCAGAGATGGGAAAGTTCTCAGTAATTAGATAGCAAGACCCCCAAGGCATTATGTCGTTCTCTCAAGCAAGAGAGTACTTGGGAAGTTGGCATCAGAGTCAAAATTTACACAGAGACACATACACACCATATAATTAGAAGATTAAGGTAAAATTATGACACTGCCTTTGGGAAAGTCTATCTCTTAATTGTCAGAACGACGATTAAACCTGCCACGTCAGATACTTTTGCTAAATTGAACATGTTGAGAGAATGAGAATTATAAATCAGAGTTTGTTTTCTTAACTCCTAAAGAGGAGCCAGTAAATTGGTACATTTCTTGTCAAAAACATCATGATCAAAAAACTGCTCCTTTTAATCAATCCCTCCAAAAATCTTCATGTAGGTTCTCATTCTTCAGATAACCCATTGCTTCTTAGGGAAACATTTGCTTCCTAGGGAGCTTCTGTCAAAGAATTTTTTCCCAACCAATGAACATGAGAATTCTGATCATAAGTGAACTAATAAGCATATACAGGTGTCCTGTAATGAGTGAATGTCCATTTTCTGCAATTAGCCATCTCCTTCCAACCTTAGCAGTTTGGAGCAGTTGCTTATGGAAGGGCAGGGAGACTGGAGAAGTCACCAAAGGGCCACAAGTCTCAAGCAGTAATGCTACCACTTGTGTGGAGCTCAGGGTCAATACAGCACTTGCTTGGAAGAACTTTTGAAATATCAGTGTGAGCATCCAAGGGAAGTGCAGAAACACAGTGAAAGATGCACACGTCATTCCTGTGAACAGCAGGGAGTAAGCTCAACAAGGAGTGGTAGGCCTTATTTCCTGATAAAATATCTTCCTATAGGGAAACTAAAAGGTTTTTTCCCTCAACAGTGTAAGACTATAATTTCTGCTCCTGATAAAGAAATTGGTAATGCAACATTTTTCTGGTCATATCAGATATTTGTACACCTGATATGTAGATTTCCATTTTATTTCATTTGTTGGATTTAAAATGAGTCTATTATTCTAACAGTAGTGACAATAAACAATCAGACTCCATGTGTAAGAGATGCCCTTTTTCTTCTTTTTTCCGCTGTAGCCTGTGAAGCTGTTTATTTATATAATAAATAACAACATGATAGACCATTTAATTAAAATTAATTTCCAGTAACAAAATATATTTTTTGGTGTGTTTTAAAGACTTTCATAGATATAAATATACGTAATATTTTGATATATGGGCATGTGTTTCTTTTTCCATTTCTGTTTTAAGACTTAAAGAAAAACATGCACAAAAATGGAGAGACAAAGTAAAAATGGCAACTCTCAAATACTTATAAAACCCTGAAAGTTTTTCAAAACTCTCACGACAACATTCCAATACCTATAAAGTCTAGTAGAAAAAAATTTGTTAGAGAAACACAACTATTAATCTGCTAGAGAAATTTCTCTTTTTATTTTACAATTTTCCGTCATAAAATCAGAATCTTCAAATTGTTCCCAATGAGTTAGCTTTGCAATATACATTCTCCCACAGTTTCAGAACTGAAAAATTTTTCATCATATCATTTTCAGGAGACCCCTCAGTTTCAAATACTGTAAAGACACTTTCCAGACTGCTTTCTTTCACTTGCAGTTTTGTCCTTCATTCTCGTGTCCCAGTGAGAGTTTTGCTCTGTGCCAGTGCTTGTGCCATCTTAAAGGACACACCTGTAACGAAATTTGAAGTTTCCTTACTGCCAGCACACAAAACATACTACTCTGGGACACTGCACCCTGCAGTGAATCTGGGTTTGTATAGAGCCACTGAATAACTTGATTCCATCTGCTGCTCTTGGAACCAAAGACCCATTTTGATTCTAGTTATGGCTGGGACAAGGTGAATAACAGCATCGGCTGTAGTTGGTAAATATTAGAATGCATAAACACAGCTTGGAAAAAAAACTTTTTCCCACCATCGCTGCAGTGGCAACACACAAGAACTCAAAAAACACAAGTATGACATTGAAGCAGAGGTTTAATAAAGTAAAGAAACCAACCCTCTCTGTCAGGAATTTCTTTCATTTGATTTTTCAAGGACATATATAATAAACAAATCTTTTAAGGAGTTTTTAATTATCATAAAAATTTATCATAAAAATTAAAGTAGGCATTGTGTTTGAACAGGGCACAGCTAGCAGTTTACAACTGGAGCTATGTTGTAGCATAGCACAACAATTTATTCTAGAGTATTAAATTAAGTCAAAATACATGAGCATGCATCAAGTACACTCAGAACTTCATTACACCTAATTCTAAGTGTTCAAAAATAGTAAATGTTTAATAGTGATACAGAAGGAAACAGACAAGTAATCAAAAAGGACCCTTAAAAGATTAAAAAACCCCACTAAAATTAATATATAAATCAGAGAGTTGAAAAATAGATAAGAGAAGCAAAATGAAGATTTTACAGAAGACTACAAAACTACAAAAAATGCTATTAAATATGTAAGAACAGAAGGTCACTGAAGAATACAGTAATGCCTAAAGAGGATAATTTTTTAAGGGATGAGGCAGAAAGTACTGAGAAATTTAAATAAATTCTTCACATAGCTTATCAGAAATAAAAATTATAGGCAGATGGCAGACCTGTACACACACAGGTATACCTTTCCGGAGGCAGAGAGAAGTAAACACTGCAGCAAATACAAAATCCATCTGAAAAATTACCAGGTGACAATCTTAGCATGTATCAGAGGAACTAGTTTCTCAGAGCTAAGACATATCCACTTCAGAATTCACAGAAAGGGACAAAACTGGGACCACTTCACAAGAATAATTTAAATCACTTCACTGTTCAAATAATTAATTCCTTATGCAAGACATTACTTTGAAATCAATGGCGTTGTTCACATAAGTGACAGCAGTGGGACCATGGAGAGGAGGAAGATTTAGGAGACTTAAAGAAAAAAGTTTGAAGCTGTTCAAGAATGGACCTGGTGCCACCCTTCTCACAGCTAACCATTAACAAAATAAGCACTGTATTCAAGTCAGAGAAATACTGTCTCTTTCAGGCATATTTTAGAGATATCCTTTTGAGACCTTTTTTTCAAGTCCAAACACAGAAATACATGCTTATGGGAAGCATGTAATACAAAAGCTATAGAACATAAGTTAAGCAAACTGTGGATCAATGGCTATTGCAGTGAGAGGATCTACCAATGAAAACCAGAAGTTTTAACTCTGAACAGAAGTGATGAATTCTGATAGTCCAGATTCAAGTTTAAACTGCTAAAACTAACCACTATTGTACACTGAAGATAGGTATCTACCATATTTTTAGCTACATCCATGAAAGAGCTCAGTAACTTCAGAACAAAAAATTCAAAACACAGACACAGGTTTTCAGCCAAAAAAATGTCAGAGCCAGCAGTAATTTTAGTTGTCTTCACTAAATATTTTTGACCATGAGAGTATGTGCAAAATGGTTGCAGTAGTAGTCACAATAGCACAGGGGTATATAGGCTTTCTAGGGTGCACAACTTGCTGAGGAAGAATTTGCATGCCTTAAAGATTGTACTTTCTTCCAGCTGTAGTGGTTCCTGTAGCAATTTTCTCTCCTTTCCAATCTTACTCTTTCCTAAAAATCTTGGTTTTAGAAGCAACAAGACAGCTCAGGACTTTTGCTTGGGGTTCTTGAGAACAAACCAAGACTTTCAGAAATGCGTCCATGCTCTGTCCATCTGCAGGAGCCCTGCTCTCTCCCAGCCTGCTCAGGAGACTCAACTCTGTCTTTGGGCTGAAGATAGACTGGGAGAGACACGTGGATGTTTGCTTTCTTCTTTTCCTCCTCTGGGGAGAGGACAGTCATATTGGCTGGGATGTACCTCCCTGAACCTTTGGAGAGATACTTTGGACAGCATTGTCTGGAAAATACCTGCATGCAGGGAGGTGGGAAACTGGACTGGGCTATTTGATTTCCCTTTTGTTCAAAGAAATAGGGCTTTCAAGAGGCGCTTCAAAGGGAGACAACTTCACCCTCAGTCTTTCCACAGAGAAATAACCCTAACTTCCAAACTTTTAACCAGACAACAATATCAAAAGCAGGCCAGAAACAAAGGGTGAGGCAGTGATTGCAAACAACTGCTAAGATATTAACTGTACACAAGGTCTGCCAGTCTACAGGTCAGCTTTAACTGGACACTTGTTAAATACTTGGTATTGATCAAAATAACTTGCAAACACAGTAGCTGCAAAGCGTATAGATACTTAAGCATTACTCTGTGTCTTCTTTCACTCATACAAAAATTATGTTTCCAGTCTTTGAATTAAACAGAAATAAATGCAAACTGTGTGTCTACAAACAGACAAGCAGAGGAGGCATTGCTAAAGCAGTCAATAGCATAATTAAAAGCCATTCCTCATTAAAAATAAAATAAAATAAAATAAAGAGCTCTGTCTCCAAAGCCAGCTGAAGATATAGCAAAATACTAAAAGACCAAACAAAACTAGTGTTTCCCTTTCCAGCCTATTAGCAAGTTAGTTAATCTGTAAAAGATGACCATGTCTCTAAAAAATATAACAAGAACAAGACAAAGCTCTATCATGAGCCTGAGCTAAAAAAATTCAAGTGAGGCATGACCCAATGTTAAGTGCCTAAAACAAAACAAAACTAAAAGCTGAAGCTATCAAACAACTCATTTTGGTATTTCCAATCTACCTTCTTTCTGATAGAGTTTTTCAGGACAAATTAAAAGGGGTCTAAAATATCATACAGAAAATTAAGAGAAGACAGTTACCTCCTTTTACTCAGTATATTGCAGAAGCTACACACTTAGTTCACCAAACCCTCATGTACTGCAATAGGTCGATCCTTGAAGTTAGCTTCACCTCCCTCATCCAAATACTACCTTGTTTGCAGGAGTAAACTTCTCCATATCTTACCAGGTGCAACTGACTCATTTAATACAGATAACCAATGTATCAGAAAAAGAATATACATATAATAGCTTGAAAATTCACCTGACCAAGAGACTGCTTGGCTTTATTTGCTGGTACAGTTGGCATTTCTGTTTCTATAAAAGGTTACAGCTTCCACAAGGGATTGAAAGGTATCCTCAGCACTCACAGTTTTAGTGAGGGTGAGAAGGAAATATTTGAGTATAGTTCTCCCAAACTGTACATGAACACCCTCATTACTGGACTATTAGCTCTTTCTCCTCCTCCAGTTGGAGAAATTTGCTTCACCCACCCCAAGATGGCTTTTCTTTCTTTTGAATACAGTAGTTTGTGTTAGAATTTCACTTACAGTTTGGGCTTGCTTTTTTAATTTTCAGAAAAAGTGAGAAAATATATTTTGGGTTAATTTGTAAATAGTTTATGCAACTGTCAATGAACCAAAAAAAACCAGATACTTTATAGACAACTGACCTTTTCTGTATCAGGTCCCTTTCTTCACCTTAATTGTTATTCCTGTTCTATTGCAAGATTTTAGTGAAAACACTACTAAAATGAGTACATCCGTACAACTGTAGCTTTACATGGACTCTTCATCCTGTGTTGAAAGTTAAGGCTGAAACCGGGAGGTTGTTAATGGGCGCTTGTTAATGGGCATTTCTGGTGTTTCTATTACTTTAAAAGTTTTCTATCTGCCTAATTGTAGCTAATTATTACCATTTGAGGGACACAGCACAGAAGCCATGGTTTTCTTCCTCACTCAATGGTCACAGAGCATGTGGGATAGACCAAAGTCTAGAAGGATATCTGAAATTGTGACCCTTTTTCATTATCTGTTTCTATTCTAAGTTATATCAGTACAGAGTTTTATAAAATGGGAATGATTATTTAAAGTGAATTTATAGCTTTCATGGCAATTTACAACTAGATGTGACCAAGAAAGGATTAAGCCCATCATTTTGCTTAAGAGCTCAGATGGTTGGAGTAATTGGATGATAGCTCTAGGGCATCTTTTTGGTCTATAATTAGGTCATTTCTTTCTCATCCCCTCATGGTGTGTATAATTACAAATTAATTTGAAATCCCACTGTGAGTAAAGAAAATCAGTTTAATATAATGGAAGTGCAAAAGCCACAGGATATTATTTTTTAAAAGATTTTTAGTGTTTATGCTGAAATATTCTGGCCCAAAGTCATGTCCCTACGGACTGCAGGGCTCACGTATGTGTCTGTCTTGAATTTTATGTGGACACAGATAAACTTTGTCTACAAAATAAATGACATTTCATAACCACACCAGTCATAAGAGTTCTGATGGGCAACAGTACTGCCAGAGGACTCCCAGGCAGCTCTAAATGAGGTGATCTAGTCAACCATTTTACTCTTGCCATTTGAAATGCATTTTTCTGCTTTTCCCCTGAAAGTGCTAAGTGTCGCCCAGCCCTAGCTAGCATACTTGCTCCTGTGTGCTGCAGGAGCTCACCTGTTTCATCTCCTGGCTGAGCAGTGCTGCTGGCAAGTTCCGCTTCCCTCCCTTTATCACCCCTCCGCGGTCGGATGCGTTGGACCTCCTGCCTGCCTGAATGCCGGCACAGGTAAAAACACGCTCTCCTGACAAATGGATAACCCCAACCAGAGACAATGTTTTGACTTGCTGAACTTCCTGTTTCACTCAAAGTGTTTTCATCTCTCCCCAGAAATCTTGAAAGGGGTTGGTGAGAGGGTCCCAGGTGTGATCTGAGCACCAGGAATGTCGACAGCGAGCCGGGGGCTGCGTGGGGTGTGCACTCAGAGGCAAGAGGAGAAAAAAAGACTGTCAGTGCAGAGAACAAGGGTATCAAGATTTGATCGCATTTGTAGGTGTCTTGTAAAAACTGTAGAACATCCCATGCCTTTAGCATGATAAGATTAGACTTCTTGCAGAAAAAGTTAAAAAATAAAGAAACAAAAGAAAAGAGAAGGAGGGGAAAAAAAGAAAAAAAGAAAGGGAACTGCTTAGATATAAGATCCAAAGTTCATTAGGAGTGTTCTTTATTGCATAGCTCCAAAGCCAAGATGTGCTGGGGCATGTGGAAAAATAAGGAGGTGTTAAAAAGGTACTGAGCTTCTTAGTTTTCAAAACCAGTTCAAAGTCCCAGTCTTGGATTATTCACACTGTGACCTTGAGGCTTATTTGGGATGCCATAAAAACTGTACTCAGGAAGGAAGGAAGAGATTATTAAAAAGGAAAGAACTCCTTTTCATTCTAATAATGTCTTTAGAGCAACAATCTTTTTCTTTTACATAAAACCTTTCATTTCACTATATCAACATGTTTGTTAGATTAAAAAAAAAAATTAAAATCTCAGCAGCACAAGGAAAACCTGGGGCAACCAATTAGGAAGAAGAGCTAGAGAAAGAGATTTGAATGTACTTATACCTCACAGGAGAGATATGTAAGAATAAGGTAACCTAGTCTTCTCCTCCTAGAAATAAAATAGTCATGCTAATAGGATATATCCATCACAATGTTTCTCTAGTATAATGTCACTCTGCAATTTTTGAAACCAGAAGTATTTTTAACTTTCCACATTAAACTGAACCAGCTAAACATTTATTTTTATATTTTCATTAGAAATTTTTAAATTCCAAGAAAAAAGAAATAAAATTCTACTTTTTTCAACTAAATCTCATTTCCTACTTGGAAAATTTTCCACCTCCTCCATGTAGCTTCTAGGGGAAAAGATACACATGAAGGTTATATGGAAAGCAAATAAATATGTAGATGAAAGAATTAGCTGCTCTAATTGTAATTTGGCTTGCTGCTATATTTAAAACACTATATTAATTAAAAATAGATTTTGTGTCTGAAATACAAATAATATACCTGGGTGGGTAGTCTTCTATAGGGAAAAATCTACCATAGAGATGTATTACTTACAGGTATTTACTTACCCTGCAACGATTTTTTAAAGTAAATTATTTTGAATAGCTGGCAGCTATCAGTGAGAGTTCTTATATAAAAATAAATAGAAGAGTCAAACCAGAATAATTACTGGGTTGCTTAAATTCAATTTCTTAAGATTTTTTTAATCTCTCTAAACCACAATTTTAAAAAATGGGTGGTCTCAAATTAGCTACTATATAATAGAGCTTAAATTATGTGTGGTGAATTAACTCATTTCCCTCTAAGCCTTTACAACTCTTTGTTTGCTATGTAAATAATTCATGACATTTTATTTATAACAGATCAGTGGGAAATAGAAACCCATAATGTAATATCGTCCTTTTATTCTTATTATTCTCTATATCTTAATGCTAGCAACAACAAATACACCATTGACATATGCATTTAAAAGACAGAAAAACATTTATTCTTACTGTAAAGTTGCCCTACAATCATTCCCCTGTTCAGGAGTGTACTAATGTACTTAGAGCAAATAAATCCTGCTCACAGTTTGCCCACACTCCAGCCCTCAGGATGCTACCAGAGCAGCACAACACTCACCTCAAACCTCAAAACCACTGGAATAAAACCTTGGTTTGATGTGTTCCTGACCCTCAGGCAATGCTTACAACAGTTCATGAATGCAACTTGAGGTTTTATATGCATCCGGGAAGTCTGTGGTCTCTCAACCCTTAAAGTTTCCCAGGTGGTATTCTTCCCACTTCCTTCCACCTTTGCTTGGTTCAGATGCCTGGGGAAAATGGATGAAGATGGTAATTTAGAAATATAGCTCTGAAAAATGTTCTGATGTGGTAAGGAGAGAGAGGACATTTAAAAAAAAAGCTGAATGGACAATGTCAGTTCCACTCACAGCAAATATGAAACTTGTCAAATTCTTTTTGTTCCACATTAATGGTTTTGTTTAGAAGGCACCTTAAAGATTATCCAGTTCCAAACCTCCTGCCATAGGCAGAGACACATTAGAGTTTAAAAATATCATGAACATTTTCCTAATATATGGGATTGTGGTAGATATGTGTTTTCTTTTAGACACCTGATATAAGTGAAAGAAGGAGGTCTAAAAGGCCAAGCTAGAGATCCCCAATCTGCTTGATATGAATGGTTACCTTCAGTGTGTATCTGTCTGAACCAGGACTTTTTCAGTTCATGTCACTGCCTTAACCACCCACCCTGAATCCTAGGCAGTCATCCTTCCTTCAGTGGAATTTCCTTCTCAGAACTATTTTACTTTTGATATGTGTTATTTCCCCAGACACTCTCTGTCTGTGCTATTCTGCAGCAAATTTTCTACAGTACTGCTAGGTGGAATCATTTCAGGAAGCAACTCAAAGATTTAAACCAGATTTTAAAAGAGTGAAACAGATTTTCCAGCTTAAAAGTCACAATAGTCACCTCTGTGATGATATGCTGAAGCCACAGTAAAAGTTTGATTCCTTCATCAGGAGTGGAACAGAATTTACTGGTCTTGCAAATCTTACCAAAGATGCTAGAAGTCATAACACTTTCCTAGGAGGTGTTACTTTAAACAGTCTTGGCTGGCATCCCGCTACTAATCCAACCCTGCTTCACTGGGTAAAGGAGGAGGTTTTCCTCCAATTTGAGTTCTGATGGAGTTTCCCCTCTGCTTTTCCTTCCAGTGCTTTTACTTCCTTCCTTAAATATTTCTCACTGGGCTATGTGGTCAGTTCCTCTTAGAGTATTTTACATCCAGCTTTACCTTTCACTTCAGGAACATTACCCTTTTTCAGTAACATGCCATTTATTTTTGCCATGGGCCCCTAAACCCATTATTCCATACTAGCAACACAAAGGAAGATACCCATCCCTTGTCTCATCTTCTTGCAGGTGGTAATATGGTACAATGTATGAGATACCTCACTGCACCTCACAGGAAGAGGGGTCTGCCTGTGCCTGAACTGTTCCTGAGGACACTGGGAGTGGATAACAAAGATTTGCAAGTGTGTGTGACTGCAGTGTAGTCTCAAAACCAATGCATATTTGGTAAGGCTAATGTCAGATTAAATAAATCTAATCTCAGATAAAGCTACTATTCTTGACACTGTACCATAAGATTAGAGTCCAATATTTGGTCTGATGTAAAATTTTAGGCATACTGCACTATGATGTGGTAGCCTATAATTATTTTTAAAAATCTAGTTTAAAATTGAAGCCTAGATCACCTCTGCCACTTCCTCCAAGCTTAGATCTATCAAAGCAGCTTTTCATAAGCACAAAAACGGTATGCTGGTGTTTGCCAACAGGAACACTTCCCTGCATTGTATGTAGAATATTCTATATAGACACAAGACCTTCTCTGTTCTTTCTTTCATTGTATAAAGGATTATTAGACTACCTAGACATTCTTGCCTTTCAGCTGTAGTAATAGGGTTTTGACTTCCAGCAGGACTAACTTTAGTTTCCAGATCTTGTGGTTGCAAATGAACGTCAGCTGTGATCTTGGGATTATGCAAGGTATGGGATACAGCTAAAACTTAATTAAAAGTTTTCATAAGCATTTTCTTAAGCTCCAAAGAGAAGAGAAAGGAAAAAAGAGCCTACATGAAAAAGCAGGCTGGATTGAGTTGACCACTACTTTTTAATGAAGTTCCACTTGTAGGTTTAAACTCAGAAGTGACCATCCTGTCTGACCCCAAGTATAACAAAGGCCATAGATTTTCACCCAGGAATTTCACCCTTCCACTTAGTAACTCAGAGTTGATTTGATCTTTTACAAAAACATGCAGCCTCTATTGAAAGTCATGAGGAGTTTATCCCTCCTCACCAGCAGACTTACAGGTAATATTGCATACTAACAGTTGTCGCACTTCTCAGGTTACTCAGTCACTGACAGGAAAATCCATTTAAGAAACAAATCTATCCTGAGCAAATAGGCCTTTAATCTCTTGCATTATCTCCATTGAAGGTGATTTTATTCAAGGAAGCTCAGGAAAAAAGGCTTTTATAGTGGCACTGCCTGCATGTGAATGTGTTTAATGACTTTTTAACCCATTAGCCATCCATGGGATAACAATCTCAAATAAATGTGTGTCCCGGAAACAGGTAGCTAGACAAAAAAAGTCTACTAGTGGCATATCGGATTTTAGTATTAGACACTGGAAAATCTTTATAGGAAAAAGAGTCTGTAAATGTTCAAACTACAGAAAAGCTCCATGTGAAACTACAGTTTCATAGGCAACACAGAATTGCTCACCCACAAGATCTGTCAATGGGAGTATATGACCATTCCTCTGAAGGACCTTGGAAATGTGGACCACCATCACACAATTCTGAGGAACCCAACTCACCTTGGCTGAGTCCTTCTGTCACAGAGCTTTTAGTCAGATTTCCTTTGCTTTGCTTCCAGTTCTGTGAATGTCCTTTTTCTTTTATTTTTTTTCTATTTCTTTTATTTTTCCTCCAATTCACTAAGAAACACTTCCCAACACTTCCCAATTCAACAAACTGAAGAATAAGGTGAACAAAAGAAAAAAGTTCTGCATTTTTGCAGAAAAATAATTAACACCCCTGTGCTTGATTTAATTTCAACTCCTTTTTGTCTTTATGTCTCAACTGCTGGCCCACCACCAATCCCTTGTAGCATGCCTGTATCTCAGTGAAGGCTCATTCTCACTTCCCCTGTGAAGCAGGATACTGAACTAGTGCCAGAGAGGGACAACCCCTGCCTGACAGGACTGCAGATTACATGAAAAATTTAAACATGCATGTAAAAGGGAAGTAAAATGGTGTATTAAAAGCCACTTACAGGAGAACAGGAGCAAGGAGAGGATCTTCTAAGTCCACCCACATCTAATCCCCCTGTGACTTGGATGATTCTCAGTAGTACACTTGGTTTTTTTCTACAAGGGTTTATTTCAGCTAAACCAGGCAACACTTGGCTCTAAATGGCATAGTTCATCCTGCAACAGCAGGAATCCTTTTGGAAAATGTGAGGCGAAATGCTCTGACATCAGTTGTGTGGAAATCAAACAGTAGGGGAAACTGTGCTGTCCATAAAGAAGAACCATATACTGAACTATAGAGAATTATAAGCAGGAAAATAACAATCAAAAGGATCTGAGTAAATAAAAGTGATTCAGGAAAGACTCTTCCCCATTTATTCATTCCTAATGAAAAGAACCAAACCTACTAAGGATGGAGTCACTATCATGGATCTTCCCCTCCCCACTCCATGCCAAACCAATATCTGCAAATACAAAGGAAATTGAAAATAGTACTCTCTTCACGTGAGGTGATCCATTTTGTAGGCCTGTATCAAAGGTCTGAGATTTTAATGGGTAATCAGCCATCTGGAGACATTCCCTCGAGGTGCCTGCATATTTTGATTACAGAAGAATTCAACACTACAGCTCTGCTGCTCAGGATGAGCTTTTTGGGTCTAGTACCTTATATTATTAGACATATATTTTGTATTAATTTATACCTTGGGGAATTATGGCACATTAGTTTGCAACTTGCAGAAATCACCTGTCTCTTTAAATTGACATCAGGTGAAGCTCCTACAGCCACAGAGTAAAACCTTCCTCACATGTAAAAAGAGGCCTCTCCCAGGGACCAAATGGTGATGAAAATGGCCACTTAGAAGCCTTCCACACCTGCAATAGTGCCAGCTCTTGACATTCAGGTCTCATGATTAAAACTTTAAAAGAGATCATGAAAATAGACTTTATGCTTGTAGTGGTTTGGTCCAAAATACTCATTACTGTTTATCTGCTGTGAGATAAGAATTAGGAGAAATGCAAAACAGGCACCAAACTTGAAAGAATATAAAGAAGTTTATTAACAGACCTAAAAGAAGAAGGAAAAAAAAATTATACCACCTTCAGAACTCTCCTCCTCCCCCCACCTTCCTCCCTTCTCCCACTGACATTGTGAAAAGACAACCTTTAAGATGTTCAGTCTGTTTACCACTTTCATAATAACCTTGTTCAGTCCATTTAGAAAGAGAAGTCTCTTCTTGCTCATGCTATGAAAACATTATCACAACGAGACAGCCACCCACTTCCAAATATCGTTCAGTCCATTTAGGAAGAGGAGTCTCTCTGCCTGCGTGTGAGTCCTTTCCCCTGACTTGCAGCTTTTCCCGCAACTGCTTTCGAGGGTCCACTCTTGAAGTTTTTTGGGGTACAATTTTAAGGTTGAGCCGTTCAGAAACAAAAACAGAGGCCCTTCTCCTTCCCTGGGAGCAAAGGGTCTTCATCATCTTCATCGTTAGGACTATCTCTGGGAGCATCTCTAGGAACTGAGGTTTTCTCCTTTCCCATTTGGAGCAAAAGTCCTCATCTGGTTCATCTCTAGGGACTAAGGTTTTCTCCTTTCCCGTTTGGAGCAAAAGTCCTCATCTGGTTCATCTCTCCCTGTCCAAACTTCTCATGAAATTACAGCTGCGTCAGCATCTGCCTATCTCAGCGCAGGTGCTTCTGCTCACGAGTTGAACACTCCACCCCCCATATCTTCATGGAATTACAACGGGATACTCTGATATATCATAGCTTCACAACAGAATTTCAGCTTTAAGCATCTCCTCTCTCTCTTCCCTCAGGTTTTCAGCTCTTCACAGCAATAAAAAGGGTTAATCTCACCTCGGCCTTGCAGCTTTGCAGCTGGAATGTTGAATTTTTCTTATCGCAGTGGAGAGGGGGGAGAGCCGAGCCGCTCCGGCTGCCCACGGCAAGGCAGTGGGGGGGGGGTTCCATGGCTGGAACAGGTCCATGGCTCCAGGATGGCCGTGGCCCGGCCCGGCCTGGCCCAAGCAGGGCCTGGCCGGGCCCGCTGGCCCCCACACGGGGCCCGCAGCCACCTGTCCCAGCGCCGGAAACGAGAGAGAGCTTGGAGGGGGAGTTTGCCTATTCTTAAATGTGGATCACAGAGGTGATCACAACTTTAAGTGGCTTAGAGAATTGTCCATATTCAAACTGGCCAGCTGATAGGTTCTATCAGTTCCCAGAGAAAACTGTAAGCACCCCTTAGCAAGGACGTCCCTTCCGGGACTATGCTTGCTAACCTATGACAATGCTTTATGCTATACGTTTTCTTTCTCTTTTTCTCTCTTTCTCTTTCTATCTCTTTCTCACTCTTTTTCTTTCCTTCTTTCTCTCTCTCCCTTTCCTTCTTTCCTTTTTTCTTGCCTTCTTGCCTTCTTTCCACTTTTTTCTGTCACTGTGAGGCCTTGGAAATTTCACATCTTTTAAAAAAGGGAACACAGTGATTTTCACTCAATCACATTAGTATACGATGCTTTAAGAAAATCATCAAATATTGCAAGGCTCGCTAATAAAAACACTGTAGATGGCAACATGGTTGAATGAATCATTCTCCCTAGGATTTATGTATAGACCAAATATGCTGGCATGAGCAACTATTCTCTTCAAATAGAAGTGATGGAGCCAGAAGGAATGGTGGCAGCACAAAAGCTGTGACCTGTCCTGACTAAGCTCCTTTTTATATCTGGCTTTGTTGATATCTCTTTGTTTATTCTTCTGTGAGCATAGTCAGAGTATGTATGATCTTTTGCAAACAGTCTTCCATCTGTCTTACAAATCTTCACAGACAGACAGATAGTCAAACACAAACCAGCTGCAAAACAAGCAGGTACTGACAGATAGTCAAACACAAACCAGCTGCAAAACAAGCAGGTACTGCAATATTATGCTCAAGATTGTAAGTCTGGCTGAGAAGAGGATAAGAACCTAGGCTCAGTGCCTGGTTTACATGTCTGTTTTTTCATCTTACTCACTTAAAAACCAAAAACAGCCTCATGTGTCCATCCATGAATAATCACAGATGTGTAGCCCAGCGTTACCTCTCACCACCCCGCCTACTTTCACAATCTCACAGCTGATTTGTTGACTTTTTTTTTTTTGTGTACTTGTTCCTCCTGGCCTGTGAGCCTGCCCTCCTTTCACCTCAGTAATGGAGTCCAGCTTTGTGTCTAGTCCCGACTTCACCATTCACTTGACAGAGTTAAAATTATCTATTTTAACACAAATCAGTCAAAGTTCAAATGTTCTGGCACTAAGGAAGGTGTGTGTACTGCAGAAAAAACCTCACATACTGTTCGAGATCTCATTCACTCTGTGACTGGAATTGAAATAAGGGGTTAGAGCAGGGCTCCCATGAAATTCTAAATGCTATGTCCAACACTGAAGTTGTCACAGGTCCTAGATGCTTGTTGTACTTAAATCAGGAGGCATGCAGGCATTTACCATAAAAATTCCCCAAGGGCCTTGAATTCTGTGTCTCTATGTGCATACAACCTCCTGAGGTCTCTCAGCCAAAGACACCAAGGTCAAAGTCCCACCAAATCTCTAAATCCACAAATGAGGACCTCCTCTTCACAGGACCTAAAAGATACAGGAACATATTTTGAAAACAATTCCACAAATATCCTTCCCTTTTTTTTTTAAACATGAGCAGAGTAGGACCTTATACCCACCTCTCTTATTCACTATTTTGAGGGTAAGAGCTTATGGAAAACCTGAGGATACTCAGCTCTACGTAACATCTTTTCTACATGCTCTCCTAACTTTTAAGCTATCCAGGTAGAGAAGAACACACTTAAAGCCCTCCCACCAAAGGTTTTCCATTTTCTGTAAAAGTATTAAAGAATTTCTAGTGAAAGAGGAAAATATAGAATAAGATGACCCTAAGCCTGTGGTTACAGCACTCAGCTTGCAAAAGGGCACAAAAAGTCATGGTTGTTGAGTTCTTAAGACCTTTTCCGAACTAAACTTCCATGGGATAAAATAGAAGGGACTGGACAGACTCATTTGTTCTCCAAAGTGAACTCTCTAACTGCCTGGAGAATGGGCGCTCCCTTTCCCAGATCATTTACCATGATCTGACCTGTCACCCTGGGAAAATGGAGTCTCCATTTATTGACCCCCAGTGAGCTGAGATATGCAAAGAGGCTGAGCCTCCTGCTGTTTAACTACAGGACTAATGGCTGAATTGCTCTCCCTGCACCCTCAATGCTGTTATTAGAAAGAAAAAAGCATGATCCTGGTTGCACTTTCAAAGGAAAATTTACAGATGCTGACATGCAGAAGAAGTTTCCTTGCTGAGAATTGCTCATGAGTGACAACACTACTTCAGAGTTCTCAGCAAAAGCCCTAAAATTCAGGGAGAGGGAACACTGGTATGTAAAACACTTCACTCATTAGGGCTTCTTTGTGATTAAATTAAGTGTTTTAGGTATAGAGTCCAAGTATTGCATATCCTCAGCAATATAACCAGGACGTTTTTGGAAGAGCCTAGATGCAGATGCTAGGTTAGGCAATAGTCAGCATTTTGGTGTTCACCTCTCTGGTCAGAGGCTATAAACTAAACATTCAGAAGTGAAATGACTCTCAAAAACAAATGTTCAGCCCTTAAATTTCAGTCACCTTACTGAAATCTGAAAGGATACTTAAATATAAACCTGAAAAGGTGTATAAAGGCCTTATGTTCATGGATATTCTTGTAACATTTGTTTGACCCTGATAAATAAGGGTCCTGATTAATTTTGGAGAATTGGTCCAAAAATTTGATATCTTTATTTGGTAAAAGGAAAAATTAATTTTAAATCAAACAGGTATCCTTTTATTAGTGAAATACCTAGAAGTAGATTGTATCTGCATTTGCTAAATATTATAGGTAGATTCCTGATAAGAATTAAAAGTATCATGGAAGATGTTGCATCTAAATACTAGGAAAATATCTTACTCATAACTGTAGTAGATAGTTAATCTGATAAATTGGGAAAAAATATAAGCCTTAACTATTTCAAATGAAATTTTTAATTAATTACTAAACATCTCATGACTGTTTTGTGTCACCACCTCTAGAAAATTCATTCCAAACTTATGAAAATACAAGTGAAGATTTAAAATTCTAGACCACTGAACTGTGGAAAATGTTAAGCATACTGGGTCCTGAAGACAGTTTTTTCCTACAAGAAAAGCAAAACCAAGCCAGAGGTGAAAACAAGTTATGACAGGCTGTGCATGGACATTGCTAATGGTCTGTACCTTCGACTCGGCATTTTCTGAAATTAGTTTAGCCTTCATTTGCTAACTTTCTTTTGTTGTTTATTCAAGTGGTATATTCTTCCTCTCAGTTACTAAAATCTTCCAGAATTATCTAATACCTGACTTTTTAAAAATGTTTTCTGTGCAGCTGCTAACAGCTACATGGAAGCCCTATCCAAAAGGTACCAGTGTCTCTGCAGACACACCTGCCAAGGGCTGCAGCCCTTGAAGCACACAGCCTGCTGCTGGTTTGAGAAAGCAGGAGCACTCAGGTGTAGCTGTTTTCCATTACTCCTGGGTAGGCACAGGCACAGTCCACGTCCCTCATCCTACAAGTCCATGTCCCATGTGGTCACGGGGCCCTGTAGGCTGAGCTGTGGTTACTGGTGGTGGGTGGTGCACATGGATGTGGGGTTCAAACTGCAGCTCAGTCACTCAGAGAGGTTACTGCAGCTTCACCTCTTTCCCAACACACTGAGGGAAGCCAAACCTCCCTGTGAAGTCACTTCCTAACCTGCCAAAATGATCTAGCTTAGCCTAACCACGTTTATAAGCGGTGGTGCTATTTACAGAACCAGCTCTTTAGAGAGCAAACATCTGGCAGAGCAGGAGGGACAGGAGAACTGTGTATGAGGATGGTGAAGCTCTGGAGATATGGAGACTTCAATGCCAAAAAGCAGCTGAGCTGTGATTGGAACAGCATGTTGGACTGCAGCTGGAGGGGTCTGCAAACACACCGCTAAAGAGCAGTACATCTCTATGGAAATATTTAAAACCACTCAGTTTCAAAATAGTCATAATTACCTGTCATTCCTCCTGGGGACTTCTGTGCAATTTAGCTGTGGTTACAGGGGACTGGCACTGACTAGGGATTGCTGGTGAGTGGTAATACCTGTTTGTTTGTGGTGGGTGGTGGTGGTGATTCAGCCTGATGTCGAGGATACGCCAAATAGCACTAATCCCACAAATACAGACGGAGATCAACATTTGGAGAATAGGTTTAAAAAAGACAGAGTAACAGTTTTCTGCAGGGAGTGTGGTAAAAAGAAAATCTGAAGAATTGAGTATGAGAAAAGGTATTTCGGTGAAACCATTTGATTAATAGCAGAATATTCAGCTGACAGAGATGTATGAGAGATGGGAGCAAACATGGAAGACTGAGGAAGAAAGTAAAGGGAAGCAGGTAACAAAAATCCCATGGAAAGACTGCTGATCAGAGAGGCTACTGTCTCCAGTTCCACCCTACAATGGCTCTCAGCACCACAGACTTCTCGCTGAAATGACTGATTACACTGTTATGACCATACTAACCTATCTCAGTCAAAATGAATAAAATCAGCCCAAATAAAAGATTTTTTTTTTTCACTCATTGTGACTGAAATGAGAATAGAAATCTCCAGGGAAACCTTATAGCAGCCTTCCAGTACCTAAAGGGAGACCACAAGAAAGCCAGAGGAGAGTTTTTTACAAAGGCATGTAGTGATAATATAAGGGGGGATGGATTTTAACTTAAAAAGGGTAGATTTAGTTTAGATATAAGAAAGAAATTTTTCAGTCTGAGGGTGTGAGACACTGAAAGATGTTGCCCAGAGAACCTGTGGATGCCCCATCCCTGGAAAAGTTCAAGGCCAGTGGATGGGGCTTTGAGCAACCTGGTCTAGCAGAAGGTGTCCCGGCCCATGGCAGGAGGGTTGGAACTAAATGATTTTTAAGGTCCCTTCCAACCAAAACCATTCTATGATTCCATGATTCTCTTTCATAACTGTTCACAAAAGGCTAATTTATTGCAGAAATAATAAGATAAGGAGGAAACTAATGTTATTATTTGATATAAATGCAACCACACAATGATGTGTGTCTAAGAACAGCTGCCATCATTCAGCAGATATCCAGCTATGGCTACTTAGAGAGGTGTGGCTGCACAGTGTTGCTCAGAAGCACAGCCAGGTGACTACACCAGACTGGCCAAGGACACAGCTTTTCATGGCATTGTTTAAAGCAGAAGCACATGAGCTTGAAATATAAACATAAGTAGCTGGTATGGGCATAGAGCATCAAAGTCTTAGCTACCTTCTTTCTAAAACAAGTACTTAACAGATTTAAGGGGGCATTTCTGCCTCTGCAAATTATGAACCACAGTCGTCCATCTACTTTTTCACACATCATCTATATTGTGGTTGAGGTCTACCTAAGTTCTTACATCTAAATACATTTCAGCTCTTTGGGGAACACAGAGAATTTATATAAACAAGCAAACACTCAGTTTCTGTCCAATGTGTTATTTTCACTGACATTATAAAGCAATGAAAGAACAGCAGTGAGAAACTGCAAACGTAAGAACTATTAAGTCAGCAGAAATCACTGCAGGGAGGGACTATGACTACTGCCTATAAACACATCAGAGGGTAAAACTGCAGGAAGGGAGGCCAATACCAGGTCTTTCCAAGTGCTGACAGACCCCAACTGGTGGGTTGTGCTGGGATGTGACCCTGCCTGTGGCAAATGAGATCCGTCCTTCACCCTAGCACTAGTATACTTCCAGCATGCACTGTGCACTGTGCACCAAACTGAGCACTAGGGAGGCCAAAGGGTGCTTGCTGCAGTGTAGGATGTGTGGACCAGACTCATTGGTGAAAGGTGACGCTCCTCACTGAGAAGTATTATCAGACAAAAGGTAACAAAATGCAGCCTGTACACTAAAGAATGTAAAACTAGGTCCTTAGGTTCATTGAGTCTAACTATATAGATGCTGAAGGGATAATAAAACTTCAGCTAATAAATGCTAGTAACCTCTAAACGTGACAATAGCTTCAATTTAATGATTTGGAGCTATATCCATAACAGAGTCCTAAATATTTTAGATGACTGGTCTCTGTGGTGGCCAGTGAACCTACTTTACAAGGAACAGATAGGTCTCAGTAAGACAATAACCATTTTATGTTAGGGTGACCAAAAAGGCTTCTCCCGGGAAGCATTGTTCTCTTATGGTAATCTACCCCAGCTTGGCTTCCCTGGTTGGCTGTTAGCCTCTACCCCCTCATCACTCCCCCAGACCTTCCCCACTGGTCCCCATTCCCCAGTCCCACCTTTTCCCCGCCCCCAGATAAAACCTCTGAGTTCAGCATTGTTCTGGCCTTTGCCTCTGTAACCTTCGACAGTGCAGAAGCAATAAATGCTCCTGTTGGAATACGCGCAAAGACCCTTCCCATCTCTTTGTCTTAATACTGAAGCTAGCCGTGTGTTTGTGCATGCACACAGGTGAGCCACAGAGCCAGAGACAGTAACAGGTCTCCATCATGGAACTTGATTTAGGTGCCAAAATTCCTTAAAGGGAGGGCTAGAACCTCAAAATGGGACCCAAAACAGAGAGCTTAGTGAGGAGCAGCCTGGAGCTGCACAGCCCACCACCCCTTTCTAAATTAGTATTTTTTTCTTTGAAGGAACACCATGTTTTTCAGAATTGTAGAGGAAACAAAAAAGGCTCAAAGTCTACTGATTGCCATCTTTGTGTAAGAGGTGGGGTTGATGTCCTTTACAGCAATGGATTAGAGCGCACACACACACACACACCAGAAGAATACCAGAAACTCAAGGCAGTGGAAGTAGATGGAAACGTTTTTCTTAAACAATGGGATTTTCTATTTTTTTAATAATTGTGCATGCAAGAAGACACTAAATATCTGACTGCTAAATGATTGGTTCTGGTAGAGACAAACTAGTGAGAAAGTGCAATTCAGGCAGTCAGAGGTGAATGACATGGCTCTGCAATATATTACATGGCTCTCATCACTTCATGTGATATATGTGTGAATAATTAAAAACTTGAAGCTGCAGTGTTTAGGTTAGAAATGAGGAATTTGATTCCTGATACATAATATCTAAAAGCAGATACTTATCAGTCACACTAAATACTACTGGTGTTGAATCTATGTAAAACAAAAAAAAAAAAAAAAAAAAAAACCAAACCAAAAATTACGACATGTAGTTCCCAAAACTGAAAGGCAAGCAGGCAAGCAGGTTCAAGTCAGCCCTTGTATTTCCTCTCTTCACAATTGTAGTTGAGAACAGTTAACTCAGTCAAGAATCTTCTTTTTTTTTTTTTTCTCCTTTTTATTTTGACAGGGGCTTTCACTCCCCCCACTGAAGGAAAGGAAACTTAGAGAACTTTACAGGCATTTCTATTGACTCTGTGAATAATCTTGACTCTATGGATTATCCTCAAGCAGCTGTGGAGAACACAAAAGATTTCCCCAAACATAAGAAAAAGAATACTGATGCAGCCTGGGGCAGGTTTTTTTTTCCTCAGCTCTCAAGTGATTTTTAAGAGCCAGCCGGTCTGGAAAACGATGAATTTGTTTGTAGGAAAGATAAACACTGCCAAAATCAACAAGTTCCTTCCTTAGGGGCCTGTAGAGCAAATTGGTTCACAGATTAAGACAGTTCAGTTAAGTCATGCTGGGGCTGACATGAACCCTTCAGGCTCCTTCACTTTTACCCCAGAAAATACAAAGAGAAGTGATAAGACTCTTATGAAGAAATTATACATAGTAGGGTCCGAGAAATTAAATAAATTAAAATTGATCTCCTCTGTAAATTTCCTGGCACAGGATTTGAGGGGCTTAACTGAGAGGGCTGGTAGGTTTACCAGCAGTCTCCTTTGCACGATTTTGAGTCAAATAGGCTCTGTCTTGACTCTCTAGATTGGTGTTGGTGAAGGATTTAACAGTGATTAGACCTGTGTAAAATGATCTCATATGTTGTCACCTGCCAAAAGAAATGGCAGTGGGTGAAGTCTGACCCTATTCACAAGCCATTTTTCCAACTCAAGCCAGGAAATGTGCTAAACAAGCAGAGCCACCATGTATTACAGAGGTGGATTTCATCTTCATGAATGCACAGGATGTGTGTGAAAGACAAAATGAGATGGGAAAAGCAACATTTTATAATCTGCTTTGCACTTTCCCAACACTTTTTATTTCAAAAGCATTAAAGAATTAAGACAAACTATTTTTAATCCTGATAAGACACAACACCATTCATCTTTCTTATTTCAAAAATCAAGAAAGAGAGTGAAATAGAAACTCAATTCTCATGCCAATTCTGGTGCCATAAATCATAAGAAAATTTTATCAGAAACAGTGTAATAGGAAGGTAAGGCAAATTTTTCAGATTATTCTACTAAGGAAAGGTGCCTAAAACTTTAGCAAGCAGTTCTGAATACTTTGGCTTGCTGTAGCTGACATGGCCAGGTCATGCATAGTTCAGTTGGACTTTATTGGCATGACAACATCTTCACACACAGCTACAGGAAATCAGCAATGCAGCTGGGAGGGAACACAGGTCTCCTGACTAGAAATTCTGTGTATTAATGACAGTACTCTGCTTCCTAGTCCCTTACATCCTCACAGCATTTTTCAACCATTAACTAATGCATCAGTGAGGTTTGTTTGAGATGGAGATGCAACAACCAAGCTCAAAATGAGGAGCATGTAGCGCCACTATTTCAGCGGGAAAAGGTTAACTCACTCTAATTAAATCCCACAGAGCCTCTCTGTTCAGAAACCACCACATTTTAAAACCGATGAGAGTTAACATCTTGTTAACAGGGAGGTTAGTTGCTATAAGTCTGCTGTATAAAGATTTTTAAAGCCTATTTCTGCTGGAAAACATTGTAGGGGAATATTATATTCAAAAGTCATTGTCCAAAAGGCTAAAGAACTTATAATCACTGCAGTTACACTCTCATTCTGACCTAAACTAACACAGCTCTGCAGACTTTTCCTGCACAGCCATAAGCAAGACCCTCAGTGTTGTGTAGCACAATCAGAGGGAGCACACACATGCATCAGGTCACACGACAGACACCTCTGTCTCGGGACAGAGCTTCTGCACTTGCTGTCACCAAGAGGGAAATATCAAACCTGCTCACGGGGATGGTGATGTCCTTTGCTATTCAGAACTCTTGTGGACCCACTCTCTGTCCTACTCCAGGACTTCAGGCACGTATGCTGAGCACCATTAGGGATAAATCTCACTGGAATTCCTCAGCTCCATGAGACACAGGTACCACATCACCAGCACAGCCTGAGCCTTGTTTGGAAGTGGTGCCAAGTGGAGAGCTGGCATGTAACACTGATCTCTGCCTTTTCCTGAACACAGACCTCTTCTTATTGGTCCTATCATCATATGACCTCTCCTGACTATGTTTTCTATTTATTACTGCCACAGAGAAAAACGTTTTCACATCCTTTGTATATATGCAGACACTAAAACTTTGCCTACTCTTAGAAAGATGTTTGATTTATATTAATGAAGTGCTATTTTGGAAGTGAGTGACTGACTAAGAAATTTTAATCAGTTAAATAGAGACCCAAGGAAATATACACCTCATTTATGACTCATAGTCAAGAAAGAGGAAGAACTTATGCCAGCTAGAAGAAAGTAGCAAACAAACAGCGTATGTGTTGATAGAAATTCACAGATACAATCCACAGCTTTACTCATTGAAGCACAAATTTACAATGTCGCTCCTGTTTATATGAGAGAAGGGCTTATTTCCAACACAGTCCTAGGTTAATAACTTCAGTTAGTTTGTAACAACTAAAAAGTAGCAACAGGCATCATCACTATTATTACAGCCACAGGGTGGTAACAGAATTCAATGAATTGTAGAGAAAAATACTTAAAATGTCAAAACATAAGCTTAACTGAAAAAAAGGCTTAAGTGTAAGTCCAATCCAGAGAATGGAAAAGTACTGGATAAAACACTGGAAAATGTACTGCAGGGAACAATCCCACTTTGGCAGTGGGATAGACTAAATGACCTAATACAACTTTTCCATCTCTAATTTATATGATTCTATGATTCAACAAAAACAAACTGTGAAATTAAAAACTGAAGCAAGTCTATAACCTGACTACCACATTTTATAAATGTATATATACACACTTCTATAGGTCTTTAAAATAGTGACTGTCTTGGCACCAGTACTACAGGAGATATATGCAGACTGTCAGATTTCCTCTTCAAACATTCATCTGGCTGCCAGGCTGAACAGATGCCAGCAGCCTCAGAGATAGACCTAAGAATAACCCTTAAGACACTCTGGAAAGAAATAATCACTAAAACTGAAAAAGTCAATTATGGTGACTGCTACAAGCTAAAATTCTGTTTCCATTGTGACAATCAAGACAAAGAACAAAAAACAGAAAAAAAAAAAAAAAAAAAAAAAAAGAAAACCAAAAAAAAAGAAAACCAAACCAAACAAAAAGAAACAGGAACAGAAGGAAAGTTGGGTCCTCAATGTCATCAGCTGTGTTGGAGAATTTTTACTCTTAGGCACCTACTCTTCTTTAAAATATTGTGCTTCTCCTCTGTGGGGACACTTACAAATAAAGTTGAACAACTGAATTTACAATTAATGAGTAGACTGATCAGAAGATATAGCATTAAATTCCTTTCCTTACTGGATACATGCACATCATAAAAAACTTCATAAAATATGTAATACATCCGGGCCCCTTCATACCTTTTTTTTCTTATAATTACCTTCTTTTAAAGGAAATCGCTACTTTTAAATGACTGCAAAGAGTGAGATATAAATGTAGGTTCTCTCAGCTTAGTTTAAAAGTATTCCAAATGAGAATATATACTAACAAAGACTGTCCTGTTTTCTGAGAAGGAAATACTGACTTTCAAATGTGCTTCCCCATGCAGATAATCCTGTGACCACAGAGGTTCCTGCAGTTGTAAATAATTTGAGACCACCTGGACATGTCTAATGTAGACAGCCTGGGGAAATAAGTCATTCAAAAGAAAAACGAAGTCCTCTTATTTGAGTCCCTGGGTACAGATCTGTAGCTCTAAGGCTAATCAATTAGCTCCCAGAAGAAGAATGGGTGGCTCTGTTCTGCAGTACCAGCTTCAGTGCCTTTCTAAACAGTGGAAGAGCCCTGTCATCCTGTTTTAAATAAGGAACAAGCTTCACCACTAAGGAGGACAAGTATATGATTTAAACAAATAGTTTATTAAAGGAGCAATTGTAAAAGAAAAGATTCATTCCTTTTTTTTAAAGGAGTATTTTGTACCATCTGAGAAAAATAGCTACTCTGAATTGCTTTTCCACAACAGTGAGCTTCCAATTATTAAAGAATTTTTTTCCCTCAAAGGAAAAAAGAACACTAGAAGTGTTGAAAAAAGCAAATGCTGGACAGACCATAATCAAGATGATTACCACTGGAGTTGAATCAAACAAATCTGCTTGGGAAGGTGACACAGCAGTTTCCTGATGGTAAAATAGAAATAGTAGATACATAAAACCACAGGCTCCTTCAGCTGCTTTTAAACCCTTTTAAAATTGCCTTATTCATTACTATCCCACTTTTCACATCTGCTTCAGCCCTTATTCTACAGCAGATGTTAACACAGCCATCAAATCCTTAAAGAATCTCACATCTCATGACTTAAGGATATTTTAAACAAACTCTGAGGTATTTAGGAACCAATACTACTGATTTGCAGTGAGCTTTGGGCTCCTGTGACAAGATTCACAAGGGAATTTTATTCAGAGGCTCAGAGTACCTTCTGCACTGTCCCAGCTGGTAGTGACCCTGGCGGCCCCAGCTCTCAGTAGCACAGGAAGCACAGAAGCACTGGCTGGACAAGACCTGCAGAAACCCCAAGAAGGAGCTGGATGCTAAAGATGGAAATGCTGTGCCTTGTCCTCTCATTAGGATTAGTTTAGTTTGTCTCTCTTCAGCTGCTGGATTTGTTTGGCTACTATATTTGGCTGCAGAGATGTCAAAACTGTAAGTTAGACCCAGCTTTAAAAGTTCAAGCTTGACTTTCTCAGATCTAACATAGCTGCTTGGCTTGTGCAATTCCTTTGTATAATTCATGGAACAGTGCATAACATGAACACCCCACCCAGTAAATCAGCAGACACATAGAAGAGAAATTATCCACCAAGCTGAGCCAGAGGATATTTTGTGAGTTTAACTTCAACTCACAACCTGAGCAAAGCTCCTGGCTCCACTTGTGTTTCACAGCCATGAACTCTGCAGAACCAGGAGCCTTCCACAGAAAAATGGAGGGAAAGAAGGGAAAGGTAGAAGCCAAAAAACTCCCTTATAGTGTTATGATTGGGACATTTATTTCAAAGATCCACATTCATATTCCTCTTTGGGTAATTGAATCTGAGCCCAAGCTTCTCTATGCATTTGCTTTTGGGTATCTGGGGACAATGTTTCTCAATTCCTCAGATCTTTCCCTTTCCATTAATTAAGTAGGCTGCTCTTTAGGGTGGAGAGAGGAAAGCAAGAAATTAAATAAAGGAAAAGGCTGAAGGAAAAAACACCCCCTAACTTGCCAAATAGAACATTTTCCTGAGAAGTAGGACACCTGGAGCTGAAACGAAGTTGGATGAACCCTGTTTTCCAGGGCTACATTTTCAAGCCAGGCCATTCTCCTGTAGCTGAGAGATGCTAGAGAATATGTAAGAAATTTGAGTCTGGACTAAGTACATCTACCCAGCAGGAAAAACAAGATACATTTAAGGATGTGCTACGTGGACCAAAGTACTACTACTGCAATTATTTTTAATAGATCTGTACACCAAACAGAAGGAAAACCAGAGGGCATTTTGATAATGATGCACAGGCAGCTAGGATGGTACTTAGTCTTTGGATTTAGAAGAAACAGGCTGGTGATGTGGATCTGGAGTTTAATCACAAGGGTTTAACAGGGCCTCTTTGGAAAATGAGCCTATGAGTATCCACATTGCTTTTGAAGTGGGACATGGGTGCTTCTGAAGGTGCCTTCATTGTGCAGTGAAGTGTTGTGCAGAGACACCTGAGGAGTGCTACAAGTGCTATAGCTGTGCTGAGTAGGTCCAAGGGTCTTTGGTTATGAGACCACTGCACTTCATGGATGTCCCAACTCGGGCCAACATGGCTCAAATTCTGTTTTCTGTTTATGATAATTAGCTACTACTTTTTATGCTTATATCTATATTCTTGCCCCAAGGAATCTCTTAATTATGCTTAACAGTACAGTGTGTTCACCCCCATTGAAAATATTAATGACAGTCCTTCATTAGTCTTTCATACCCATCTTCCCTATAAATTGGGTCATATGGTGCAGTACACATAGTCTGAGTAACTAGAGTAGGAAATTTGACAGAACATGTAATTCGCTTGCAAATAAAATAAGGTGTTTCAATATCTTATTTCAAACAATGTATATTTTCATTATTTTTTATTTTAATAGTTAAAAACATAGTAATATTAAACACCAATGCTGAACTGATTTCTTTGCCCTCAGAAAACTGTAAAACTTTGAGAATTTGGCTCCACTTAGAACAATGACAGATTTTTGAAAGCTTGAAATATATTATGGAACAGAATGTCAGCTTTCCTCATACTTACAGATATGTGCAATTTAGGCCCCTAGCTGCAGTGAACTATCTGGTTTTATGGGGTCTGTCCAGATAGTCTGGATTCTTTGGTCTGAATCTGCAAATGTTTTTTCCCATGCTCAACTTTCCTACTGTGTGTGGTCCCACAGAAATCAATACAGCTCCTCACAGTAGTTAAACTAAACATGAGCGTGATTTTTTGAGTGTGTCTCATGGCCTGAGACTGCATATTCCCATGGAAAAGCAAGTGTTATCTGGGCAGAGGGAAGGTCTTCTCTGAATTACCTTACACAACTATTATTCCCTGTAAAAAAATGCAAATAAAATTATGTCACATTTTCAAGCTGAAACTATCTGGAGGCTATCCTTATAAATGATCCTTATACAATGCCAAGAATCATAAGTTAAAAACCTTAGAATAGGCAATGAGTGTTTCAAATCATTCCCTTATTTTCTCAAGTTGCCTGGGTAAGGGTATTTTACATGGCTCTTAATTTATTATCTTTCATAATAAGGAATGTTTTGCAGGAATATAGCATTATGGAATATTGCTGAGCATATTATTAAATATAATCACAGTAAATGGGTTTTCTTTTCATGATTGTATGGTCCTTTCCATCTTCGTCCAAGATATTTGGATAACTGGCAGTTTCATTCTTCGTACATTACAAGCTCTATTTATGTTGTTAAAAGACCTTAACAAAATGGGTGCTCTGGTAGGTTAGCACTGCTTTTCCTTAGTGGAGGGCAACAAGTGCTGAGTCAGAGGGACCATGCAGAAATTCCAATGGACCAGGCCATTATATTCATCTCAAATGAGACAAAAAGTCTACATTTTAAATAATTCTTAGTATCAAGAATACAGTTCCTTTTTATTAGTGTTTGGGTTTCACATAGCACCAATTTTAAAACAGTCATTCTTTTTATTTTACGCCTGGGGAGGAAAAAAATCACACAGAATCACATAAAATCAAGTTTAGTATGAAGCAATGGCTGATCCCAAACCTTGCATTATACAGAGGCAAATTGTGTAGCAAAATAACAGCTGCCAGCTGTGATTTTGAGCCAGAACAACAGCTTTTCTCAGCAGTGTGCTAGGAGACATCTCCAGAGTGTGTGGGATGGTTTACAGTGCTCAAGGGGAATGGGCTCTGTCACTTCTGTGAGGTGCAGAGCACAGTGAGGGAAGGCGGAAGCAGAAAGACAGGGACAAAAATAAGTACCTGTGCCCTGACTTGCCTCAATGTAATCCAGAGAATGTTAATCATCTGCATTGCAGCCATTTTTAGGATTTTTGCCTTCCTCCCACTGCTAGGCTGGAGCAGCAGCTTATGCAAGTGTATCTTAGGTCTGAAAGGAGAGAGGAGGAAGAGCAGGGGCAGCCATACAAGCCAGTTACTAACAAAAGTGCTTCCAAAAGTCCCCATGAAATATTATCTCTCACAGGCAGCTGTTCAATACCTCATGATGTGTGTTAGGCACTGCTTTCCTGCCAGCCTACTGGACTGCACAGCACATTCACCCCAGCTTACTTCTCTTTATTAGATTGTGAATCCAAAAGCATTATTCTTGTTGCTGCAGAGACAGCTTCCCTCCCCAGTGACTCAGTGCTGCTCTCGTAACCCTCATGTACCCCCAGCACCATCCAGGCCAGGTTCATCTTGATAGATCAAGCAGTTGAGTGCCTAGGAAAGCACTCTGATCCACTACATGCAAGTACAACAAAGGTTTGTCTTATGCACATACGTGTGCCAAACAAAGAGTAGGTCACTTCTGCAGGTGGCAAAGTTAAATTAGTTAAATTTGTCTCCATTTTGCTTGGAAATTTTTTTTGTCTGCCTGCATGGAAATTTTCTGTTTGGTGACATTGTAACTTCCAGGGATTTAAAGCCAAATGAAAAGTAAATAATCCTGGATGTCCCTGCTCAATGAGAGCAAGTCCCTTGTACCCCACCACAGCCCCAGCCTGACTGTGAGCTGGTTCAAGAACAAAACATGCTGAAGAGTGCAAGCCCAGAAGGATCCAAGAGGCATCAATGTTTGTTAATCTGGTGGGGTTTTAACAAAATAATGAAAAAGAAACAAATCTTCTGTGTGAGCAAGATGAAAATACAAATAATTCCATGAGGAATAATTCAGAGGAAGTTTGCGGTGATTTTCTCCTGTTTAGATTAGCTGGCAGAAATAAAAATATATTTAGTCACAGTCTTAAATCCAGGCCAGGACTAAGAGCCTGTTCCACAAGGCTCAATCTGCCATATAACTGGAGTTTAGAGCAAGGCTTCAACAGATCACAGAGAATATTTTACTGCTCACCCCTTAGTTCTGCAAACTCTCCTGTAAGTAGCCTCTTCTTTTACTGATATAAATGCAGATTGTTTTCCCTCAGAGAACTGAAAATAGAAGGCAATAATTCCTTGGTGAGTCAAGCTGAAACTTTCTGAATTATTAAACAGTCATTTAGCCAAGGTCCAAGACCACATATGAGTCTAGCAGAAGCTCACAGGTAGCACAGAGGAAGGGCTTAGTATTGGAGATCTGTGACCTCCTCTAATTTTTATCTGTATGGTGAAAAAAAAGTTACACTTACTGGTAATGGGAAAAATTAGTGTCCTGGAAAACATGGGCAGCAACAGCTTCTCTTGCTTGGGCTGCAGCCTGTTCACCACCTTGGGGGGCCAGAGAGGAGTCCCTATTTCTGCCAGAGCCATGAAGAACATGGGGAAAAACACACCAGTCTCACCACACAAGCCAAAGCATTAACAAAAAGATTACTATACTGAATGTCAGGAAGATCAAATTTGGGTCAGGATAGCTTGGTGTCCTGCTTGCTTGCTCCTTACTCAGAAATAATTTCCTCTTTATGTGAGTTATTTGTTCAAATGAGGTTTGTGAGAGCCCTTATCTGACTCAGCCTCCAGGCAACAATGTTTGCCTCGCTGGGTCAAACCATGCAGCAGCTGATAGCAAGGGGAACATTCCTTAGGATTTCAAATGGGGACAAAGCCTGAGTTAACATACACTATAGTACATATTTCTTTAAACTCCCCACAAATGAAAAAAGCCTGTCCATTAATAAAAATTAAAATCAACCAGAATTATAAAGGTTGCAACAGCTATTTTCTTCATGAAATTATCTTTTTTTTCTCCTGAAGAGAAGTCTACCCATGCAGCTAATTTCATCTATCCTTTTAAGCTAAAAGTCACTGTATTTCCCCGTTAAGTTGAGGACAAATATTGCACTAACTCCTAAGAAAACTATGTCAAGAACTTGATGATTTCATATATTAAGCAGATTGAGTCATGTTTCCAAAGAGTTTCTGGTCAGTTTTCAAGCTCTTTTAGGCTTGTATTTTCCTACCAGTTCACCGTTTTCCTGACTGAATTTTGAGCCACTTGCAGAAAGACAGAAAGAATTCTGTATTTTCCCTGATACATGAGATATAAATATACTTTCATTTGTAAATGAATGTCATATTGTCCAACTTTTCCATCATCCTCAGAGTCTCCTAGATTCATTTGTTTATAAATGTCTTTCTCTTTTTTGCTTTACTTTCTCCATTTCATTGCTTTTTGGTTCTCCATTGGCGTTCAGATAGTGTCTTACCTAATTTTGTGAGACTATAGAATAAGCATCATATGAACTTTTGATTTCACACTGTTCTCTTCCTCCATCTTTGCAATCCATATTTTGCTATTTCATGATTTAAAAGTGCCTTGCTTTTACAGTAGTCATGAAAGATGGAATCCTTCCCTGTGAGAGACTGTAACACTGGACTGCTGACAGCACAGCAGCAGAAAGGAAATCTACAAAGTGTAACCTAAACAAGAATTCTTTTCTGGCAGAGCTTTGCATTTCTGCCAATGCAAAGACAGCAGCACCAGCCCAGTTCCCCTAGTCCAACCAACATGCTGTGCCTGGTTTGGTGCAGTGCAATCCATATCTAAACATATCTATAGATACAGTTCCTTAGCAGCTGTTTCTTTACCCAGAGATATAAATAGTGACCTCCTATTAGAACCTAAGTCCCTAAAGTATTTATATAGAACAGATACCATAGAACTCTGTCTTTATGTTTGGGTTTGTTGGGGATTTTTTCACTCAATGATTAGTTATCACTTCAGGAAGGCATCAATTTTTTTAGCATCAGAATTTAATTCTTTATTCACCCTATGTTCCTCAATAAAGATGTTCACTTGGAGAGCTAGTTTTATCCAGCTAATACCCAACTGCTGCTGAGTTAATCAAACAGAAGCAGCAAGGAGGCAAAAACAGAGAACAGACCTGCCATTTACACACTTTGCAGCCAGTGATGGGCAGGCACCCAACCTTGCTGGAGATAAACAGCTCAAAAATTAGATCCTTATCCAGAATATCTCACTCTGCCTGTAAAAAAAAAAAAAAAAAAAAAAAACAAACAAATTAAAAAAACCCATAAATTAAAAGGACTGCAAAAACTTCAGAAATGAGATTTTAAAGCAGCATTTTGCAAATCTATTAGAAAAAGAAAAGAAAGCAAACACAAAACAAACCTATCAATCCCCAACGAGGGATGCAGTGATGCAAGACACATTTTCATAAGATTCTGCTTTGCCTCTCCTCATCTTCCAGTCATTTCTACCCAACTCCCAAGAGATTTTGTTAGAGGTAAAACAAGGGAAAATGAATTTTCCATAGAAATGGAATTTCTTAGGGAAGTGATTACTCACTGACCCAAAACACGTCACAGAAGGACCTTTCTGTCCATGACATTCAGTTTGACCATGAGCACACTTCTGTAAGACTTGAGGCTTCCTGAAGCTCTGCTGAGACTTGCAGGTTACAGTGTTCAAAAAGCCCAATTCAAACTCAAGACAGAGCTTTTGCATTCCTTGGCCATCTTATTGGTCATCTTCCTCAACTTATAGCACTCTTTAGAGGAGAAATTAAAAGGGCAACACTTCATTCAACAATTGCTACAATCAGTTGCTGCTTAAAGAGTTAACATCAAATGATATTGCTGTTATGATGCTGTTGAAAGTGCCTTCTTCACAAGAATCCTGTTTGTAACTGCCTTCCAAATAAGCCTGGAGTAAGATATCCAAACACTGAGGTTTCCCCTGAAGCACAGACTAACTTTTAGTCATCTCTGGGTAAAACTAATTCACAGTCTAGTGCAAAATCCATCTGGTCTAATTAGGTGACAGAGTCTGACTCTCCCTATTTGTCACCCTTTTCTATTCATTCCTGTACAAGATGGAACAGAAAACTTAATTCTAGATGTTGGAGACCAGCAAATTGAAGAGCTGTTAAAGAAATCAAGCAGGCCTCTTAAAGCAACTGATTTTCCTTCCATCACACAAAAGCCTGCAATGGAGACCCATTAAATGAATACTTGAGGAAGCCAGTCTGTAGTGCATCCAGCACAATGGCTAAAAGAACACTGTTAAATTTATCTATCCGACCCAAAATATATTTCCTATAATGTGATAGAGTGCTTAAACAAGAATCTCTCACTCAGGGGAACTGCTAAAGTATTTTGGTGCAATGTGGATATGTATTTAACAGATTTATACTAAAGATGGAATAACCCTTTAGAGGTTTGCCATACTTACGGCTTCAAAATCAGGATATAAGACTACTGACTACTAATAGGCACTTTATTGATGCCTTTTCCAGTGCAGAATAAAAACTGTGTAGTACACTGGTATTGACTTTCACATTTCCTGACTATTCTTTGTACATGTTCCTTCTTGTTTTGAGGGGACTTCTGACTTCGTTGTATTTCTTATGCAAAGCCAGTAAAGCTGTCACTAAAGGCACTTTGGGTGCTAAAAAGGTTATTTGAAAAAGAAACTAAAGTTCTATTCAAAAAAATTCATTTTTCCTCTTTTTTGCTCTCTGAAAAATTGTTTAGGATTAAAACATGATTCTAGTGTCACTGGAACCTCTGGAACATTATTGATTTAAACAAATTTTATAAAATTTTTAAATTACAAGTTCCCTAACCATCAGTCAGTAATCAATATCTTTGTTAAAATTCCATTCTCTACAAATTATGTGCATATTTTCTCTGAAGAAAATTCTTGGAAATAGAGATTCCCTGAACAAGAGCTATCTCAGACTTTCAGGAGGACAAAATTCAGATCCTTTCCTGGAAAACCCCCACTGCAGTCATTCATAAAGCAAACTACTCAAAGAATATAATGTCAAGTCAGCTGATCTCTACTGTCAAACAAATGAAAAAGAAAAGCAGCATCTTAATTAGGAAGGTTCCAAATCATATATAAATTCATAAATCAATGGCAATCACTCAGAAGCTGATAGGGAACCAGACACTTAATCAGTGAATTAAAGTAACATGCTTCATTCAGCTGCCACTCTTAAACAATTTCTGTCACATATTTTGCCCCAACGTTGAGGTATAAAGTATATTTCATGATGTAGTTTGGAAATCCCAAGGGTATGGATAACTGTAGCATTCTTAGAAATTGCAGATGCATTTCATATTCGCATTAATCATTCTTTCTCTAAACCTTAGCACAACGAAAAGATCCAGCAGTCTTCAAAATGTCCATTTCACCCACAAAAATCTTCATATTCTGAAAAAATTAAAAACCTGATTTAGAACAGAATTAAAATTTTCTCATGAAGAAATTTCCTGGAAAAAAGAAATAAGGAATTAATGTGTTTCTGTTTCCTGGTTAATAAATATTTTCCACAGCAAATGAAAATGGCAAAGCCTGTTCATATGGGAAACCAGAGAATTTTGACAGGTTTTTTTTCTCTGAAAAATTATTGATTTTGAAATAGCAGAATTCTCTTTCAGACAGTCACTTCCACAGAAAATCTCTGCTCAGCCCATTAAGCACAAGAAGTTATCCAGATTCTCCAAAAAGTTGACATATATCACACGAAAAGGCGCCATGCAGTATTTGGTCTACATCATTGTAACACAAAATGTGTTACTATCCCCTTGCAGTGGCTAGCAGTACCTTCTTGTCTTAGAGGGGAAATACAATGGAAAAGAGAATTCCCGGTAAAACAACTTCAGAAACTACTGATACGAGGCAACATTTCCTAGATGTACTGACGTAAAATATAGCAGAAGGGTCAAACTTCCAATTTCAGCAATGTCAGGACTTTTTCCCCTCACAAAATGCTGACATTTCAGCAAAAATACGTATGATTTTGTAGTGTGTTTGCATTTCACTCGAAAAATAAAATGGGTAGGATGAGTGTTTCCAGACAAGTTCTCTTAAGGAGTGAAAATGGTTGGCAGAAGTTCAGTTCTAAGACCGTTGCTTGTTGCTTTGGGACACACATCTACCACTACAGAAGCAGACATTCTCCAGATCTGGTCTGAGAGAGCAGTAAAAGCTCATCACAGTGAAAACAATCTGACTTTGCTCCTAAAGAGAGAAAGCAGAGATTCACCAAGCTATATACCACCTGGAATGGCTTTGCAGGTCAAACTTCAAATGTATTCTATGAGAGAAGAGTTTATTTTCTTTTTGCTTCCAAGAAGCTCCTTATTAAAACAAGTCAGTTTGTGGGATTTATGGCACCTATACCCATTGACAGAGTCTACACAAGGCTACCTGTGTGTTGTCAGGCCCTTAGATATGCTGCTAGGTGAAGGTACGAAGAAGACATCACCTGTGCAATAGATTTCTTCACCCGATGACAGAATTTCATTTTTCCCTATCTGGAGACAAAATTAATACACCAAGGATCTTAGGAAACAGCTCTGTGAGATAAGATATAAGGGAGCTTTTGCCAGCTTAAGCCAGTACAAGGTCCAGTGAGATTTTCCAGCTGGAATTTGCTTTTTCTGCCTCTTACATGTGCACTCACAGCCAACGTGTGAATTTGTCATCAGGCTCTAACAAATTGCTGTTTGTTTTGCAGACTGCCTATGTCATCCCCAGCAGGAGAGAGCAGAGTGCAGAGCGAGACGTCTTACAGCTGGTGCAGCAGCCCCCACTGACAGACACAAGCCAACTGCTGGGATTTAGCGTGTCCCTGCTCCCCACACAGGCTGATCCTGCAGCACAAACTTGCAGCCGGGTCTCTTCCCGCTGTTTTGCCATACCTGTGCTCTCTAACCCCAGCTTCAGGAGAGATTCCCCTTTTATGGCCACAATTGCTCAGCTCTAGCAGAGAGCCAGGCAGCAGACCCAGAAGTAACCCAAGGCTGCCAAAACTCTCTCAGGTAAAATCATCCTGCATGTGACAAAACTGTGTTCTGTCCCCACACACACGTAATCAATGCCAATTATTCATTTCTTTATAAGGCAGTATTAAGAGATTCTGTTACACATGTTGCAAGGACATCATCATTCTTTCAATTTCTCAGTCTACAATGGGAGTAATCTCCATAGAGCAGAAAATGATGATAGATGAGTAACCTAAACCAGGAGACTTCTATGTTGTTTCAAGAATATCAGTGGAAGGGCTTTCCCTAGCTTCCAGAGCATAGTTGTTGAGGTTTTGGTGGTTTTTTTGGGTTGTTGGTTTTGTTGGGTTTTTTTGCAAAAAATTCATATGTATTTGTCACTTTACACATTTCAAGAGCACCACCACAAAGAACTCTTTTTGTCCTCTCATGTTTGACACTCATGTGGCAGTAGTCAGCAGTTCTCTCCTCTCCTCTCCTCTCGCTCAGTATACATATTTACAACAATCCTACCCATTTTTTTAGCTGAAGAAAAACTTTATCATGGAGGAGTAGAGCTAAAAAAACTCATAAATAGGCTATTCCTCTCTGCTTTTTTAAATCTCTCTGCTTCTATTTAACTTTGGTGTGCTGTGATGATGTCCCCGACCAGTGCGTAACAGCCAGACCTCAATGTCTCATATGGTCTAAACATCACCAGATTGTATCTGATGCACCAGGAATGAAGAAGGTGGTGCTTTACCATCTCTTTCCCCATCAGAACTGCAGACAAAGCACTTACATGACAAGGCCATTTGAGGAAACACTCTGAAGGCATCCTCCTAAAAAAAAAATTAAAAAAAAAAATACATATATATGGAGTTTTTTTCTATTGCTAAGTTCAATGGGGAAAGAAAAAAAACAATTAAAAATTCTACTTCCTGGTGCTCCCTATAAGCTGAAATTAGAGGATGACCCACAAACACAAACATAGCAAATATATTTTTACCAACTCTATCAATTAAAAAGTGGAAAAAGAAATCATTTTCTGCTGCAAAATAAAATGTCCCATACATTGCCTTTGACATTAACCTTTTACCAAACACAATTATGTGGCAGATTGTTGCAGTGACTTCTGTAGTGATCACAAAAGAAGAGTTAGATCTGTATAATGTAAAATGAAATTGAAGTCTTGCATAGATCCCTGAGAACAGCCCTCTTTCTCTCAAGGCACCTCTCTGCCTTCTTTCTCCAGCCCTCAGGGCAGAGAGGAAGCTTCACCTCAGGTTTGTGTTGCCAGGCAATGAAGCTGTACCGCCGAGATGGGAATTCTGAATCTCAGCTCTCTAACTTCCTGCAAAATGTATTCTGAGAAAATTCTTCATGGCAGTCTTTGTCCTGAAATCTTTGTCTTGAAATCTTACCTGAGCATCCAAAATTACGTTCAAGAAAGTACAAGGTACATAAGTACCTTTCTTCTGGCTGTCCTCAGGCACCTGTGACTCCCTTGAGCTGCTGCTGGAGACCTGAGCAGCAACTGGACCCAGCTGGGTAAATGCCCTGTGTAGGAGCAGCCTGCTTTGCATGATCAAAGGGGGGACAAAACATGATGGATATCCTGTCCACTTCTCAGTGAATTCACACTGTAGCCATCAGTTTTACTCTCCAGGGGAGATCCCACTCTAGAGGAAGGGAGAAAGAAGGCATCAGGCTGCCAGACAAACATCTCATATTTCTCTTGAGAAGAAACTAACTCCTGAAATTCAAAGAGATGTAACCAAGTATGTCACTTGCCTTTAATGTGGCTGTTTTTCTCTCTTAATCTTCATCTTTTGGGGTTTTTTATCATTGCACGCAGTCGGAACTTATCTCAGGACATGATCAATTCCAAGTCTCTGGGCTTTGTGGGATAAGGAGGAGAGAGGTAGAATTTGGGTCACTGGCTAAGTTGGCTAAGTCTTCCCACTGAAAGCCAGAAGGCTTTGCCTAGACATAGGACTGAAGGTGAGGGGGAATAAGAGGTACATCTGAATTTATACTATGTGGGTTAAGATGAAAGTTTGCATATGGACCAGCTGCCCTGGCAGCCAGCAGCATGAATCCCTTTGTATGCAGGGGAGAGAGGAGGGCTTCAAATTAACTTCCTTTAAAGCCAGAGCAACCTTTACCTTGGTCAGGATAGCAAGGATCTGGATGATCTTGCTCTACCCATTAGATTTTTTTCCATCTTGCATTTTACAGATGGTCCAAATGAAGGAGAAAGATTTCTGCTGTTAAGGCTCCTTCCTGAGTTATACAAAATAAATCATGACTTTATGCAAGAAAATAAAGTTATCTCTTGACAGGAAAAAAGAGACAGGGAGTGTCAGAGATTCTGCAGCATATGGACTTACAACTCTTGAAATAAAATAAAAATCCAAACAGCACATTTTGTCTTGGGTCATTTAAAATCAGTGCCATTTTTGTTCTCAGCGGAGTACTCTGCCCTGAATTCAGAGCTGTCATGGCTCTTTGTTCTTAAATCTCTGTGAAGCATTGCAAAGATGGAAGCTGTTCTACTTCACCCTCACTGCCTTCAGGTTTGTTCTCCTTCCCCCTCTATTACTTCTCTTTGGTTTTTTTTTAATCCACTCGTGTTTGCTCTCCCCTTCAGCTGCCAGCTCCTCCCCAGTCACTTTCAGCCCTGTCCACTGGTCTCTGTTCCCCTCAGCTCTTCATATTTATATCAGTTTTCTTTCCCCTTTCCTGTCTTATGCTTCATGCATCTCACCTGTGCTTTCTTGGTCCACAACAGCAGTTTTACCTGCTGCATTTGAGCTTTAGCTAACACTGAATTGCATTTCACATTGAGAGTAGCACAATGTTATATCTCACAGGATCCAGGATCTCTGCTATATATACAGCTTGAACTGTCCAGGCACACTGTTCTTCTAGTGTACTGCACATGGAAAATAAGCTGAAAAGGCATAATTTTAACCTATTCATTGAATTCAGATGTTCTGAATTCATTCACACTTACTACTACATGAACCAGACTGGACCCTAAAAGAAAGTACTGCTGGTTGTGTATTTTGCAGGGAAACTGATTTTCCAAAGAATGGTCATTCATCAGAATTTTTCTGTATCTACACTGAATATTGAAAATATTGAAAAGAGGGAATTTCTGAGATGAAAAAGAGAAAAATCTTCATAGATTGTTGGTTAAGACAATTGTCCTTTAATTTCCCTCATCCAGACTCAGCTCCTGTCTGGCTCCTTCAAATGAGTCATTTGCATCCTCATACCATATCAGGAGGAGCTTGAACCTATTCAGACAAGCTTTTAGTTGTTGGTTTGCTGTCCCTGCTTGAGTGCTGTGCTGGTTTTGGCTGGGCTAAACTTAATTTCCTTCACAGTGGCTAGTATGAGGCTATGCTTTAGATGTGTTGTGGAGTTTGGAAGGTGTGTTGTGAAGTCAAGTTCAGCAAAGACAGTGTCCAGCAAATATTGTCCTTTCCTATTCTCATAATAAAAATCTGCATACAACATTCTAGGCATTAGCTGGGACAGGCTATGATCATTTTTTAACGACTTACATTTGACCAATATTTTCATTTTGCCAATCCTGCTTCTCCTTATTCAGCAATAAAATACACTCAGCATCTTCATTTAGCAGGAATACATTCTGGAAAATTCTTGTGAAATTTTACAAAACAATTGTCAAAAAATGCCATATCTTCCCTTTATTTTTTTCAAAAAAAATCACAGGGAAATGATGACATTTCCTTTGCCACTGCCCTTGATTCATGCACTGTGGTTCAAATTTTGCACTACTAGACATAAATGCTATTGTGCTAACTTCATTGTGTAGTAGCAAAGATTTTGGCCAAATATGTAAGAAATTCTTATAGTTCTGCTCAAACTTACTTCTGCTGCTAGAGAAAAGACAGGTGCCAGACTCTTTCTGGGGGTGCTCAGTGACAGGACAAGGAGCAATATCCACAAATTAAAACACAAGAAGTTTCACCTCAGCATGAGGCAGCACTTCTTTACATTGAGGGTGGGAGAGCACTGGAACAGGCTGCTCAGGTAGGTCATGGGTTCTGCCTCTCTGGAAACATTCAAAACCCACCTGGACACATTCCTGTGTAACCTGCTCAAGGTGACCCTGCACTGCCAGATGGGTTGGACTGGATGATCTCCAGAGGTCCCTTCCAAACCTACCAATTCCATGATTCTGTGAAATATATTTTTCCTGAAAATGTACATGTATTATGCTATGCAAAAATAGCCTTGCTTGTTATTCAGTACAGAAGGAGTTAAACCAGGACAAAAATGTACTCTCTGAAACTGAGAAGTATTTTTGGAGACACTGCTTTGGAAAAGCGAAAGCTTGCTTGGTTTTTTTTTAAACTAAAACCAGTATTGTACTGACTGGATTAGGTTTTCAGTGCATTTTCCAACCTGTTGGACCCCTTCCACAAATATAAAAAGACACCACAGATTGAAGTGAAGAGAAAGAGAATGTTACTTTTGTGCAGAAATTCCTCCCCAGGGGTTTATAGAGAAGGTCTGTACACATTTTTGTGTAAAGATACAGAACAAATTTACTACAACAGAGAGGAGCAGTAAAAGCAAATTTATTATCATTTTTATCATTCCTGACAGTATTTCCAGCAGACAGCCCAGGTCCATGAACTCCTCAGAGTTTCCACACCCGAGAAAATTTGGGAACTGAAATACACTGCTCCTGTCAAAGTGGTCTAAAAGAATGGGCCACCTCTTCTAGTACACACTGTGTTCCTGCACACAAAGTCATAGAAAGAGAGGATCTGGCAGAGGAATGCTTTTTCCAGAAGCAAAATAAATTTCTTTTCCTGACAAGTTTAACTGAAAAACTAGATAGTTTAACATGGTGTGTTGTTTTGTCGGGTTTGGGGTTTTTAAATTGCTAGTTGCCCCTTTTTTTCAGATTGAAGATTCTTTTCCTAGCTGAACTCTGGATCATTTTTATTCAGTGCCACTGACATAACAGCTCAATGTGTGAGGACAGGGGATGGGAGATAACAGCAGTTTCACAAAAAACAGAATCCTCTGAGTCAAATATTGTTCCAGAAGCAACAAGCCCAGTGATTCACACTGTTGCAACACAGTATTCCTGCAGTATCTCCTTCACCCTTGAAATAAGCCTGTCACCCACTCTCTAAGAACTGAAGAAATATTCTGTATGTGGAATGAGAAAAACTCGGACAAAAAATAACATTTTTCCATTGCAATTATTGCTACTCATCTGATCTGCACGCATTTCTGATATATTCCTGGTGGCCCTAATGGAAAGCCTGTATAGCTGAGTACAGCAGCTCATACCACAGTGTTGTTATGCAGTGCAGGACTAAGGGAGTTCAATAGAATATTAAATACATCCCTAGTAGAAAAAAGTATCTTTCTGCAAACAGAACTGTTTCTGTAATATATCAGAAGACTGAGTTTCCTTTTCCATTGACTGATCTTACTGACCAAATTCTCCCCTTTGTTTGGAATATAACATTTGGCTGCTCTCTAACATTAAGCAACACTGTTCCATTTCAGCTTCAGTGCTTCATACCTCCACAGTGCCTAGGGAATGATGTAATAGGTTTATTCTAATGACTTTCCAGTCACAGGCAATGAGCAATGTCACCTGGTACTGTGGTCACCTCACACAGCTACCCTAGAGGAGATACAAAGGGGTCCAAGAGGTTCAGTTCCTACAACTTTTCCAAATTACATGGAAAAAAAAAAAAAAAGAGCCCACTTTCTGTCATTTATGGTTACATCATATTTCAACACCCCACACTTGGTGCTCAGATCCCAGATTCCATCCACAGCTGAAAACTGACTTGGCAGGAAGCTTTTTTAAAGGTGAGTTATAAAACAAGTGGGTCTAGAAGGAAGAGTATGCACATAACTAAATATAACTAACTACACTTATAACTAAAATCTGACAATTCCAGGACTTACCCAAAACTCCTAAGCAGTTACTTTCAGCTGGCTCCAATAATTTTTGAATATGTCTGCTTATAAAACTTATTAAGGAAAGTTTCATTACTGCATCCTCCAGCTCTCCTGCAAAGAGGAAACATACTGAAGTGAATTGCTTTTGACTTCCATAATATTACATCTGTGTTTTCAGGTTCCCCCTGAATTCTGAAATATGTTTCTAGAATCTCCTAAATCATCAAGAATTAGGCAAAATCTTCTTTTTCAAAAACAAACTCTACTAGTGTTCACTCAGTAACACAAGTAAATACACTTAGCAACATGACTGAAATTTCTCTACTGTGCAAACAGAAAGAGATATTGTGGTCCAGAAAAATTTATAAAAATATATCAGGGATGCCTGCATTTTACAGTATTTTTATTCCAGCTACCAAACCACTAAGATCACAGGTATCTTCTGGATTCACAGCAGTCATCAGCTTCAGAAAGCATTTGACTTTTCTCACAGTGCTGCAAATCCCTTTCCCTGAGGATGAAAGGGAATACAGGTGCAGTGCAGCACCCCTCTGCAGTGTGAAACTCAATTGTAACAAATTGGACCCCTCCACTCATTTTCCTGCACCTGATAAGCATCCTGCATGAAATTCTGGGGCAGTTGAGCGCTCCCCATACATGAGGCAACACTTGAAAAATTTGATGCACGTTTTGTTTCTCCTTTAGAAGATAACCTTTGTTAATAATTACCGTGTCTGTGAAGGAGAAAACAAAATCAAATAAGCAACAATATCTAAATCAAGTATCAAGAAAGTACATGATTAAATTGATGAGTTTCTTTTGTACTTGTCACCATGGTTGCATGCCAATGTATGCACTGGATAAGCACATAATTTCATGAGAGCATTTTTAAGGTCTTAAGAAAAGTTTAAAAACTGGACCAAATTCAAGAGAGAAAACTGACAAATTAAAAGGATTTTTACACGTAATTCATGCATGGAAGAAAAGAAATCCCCCCTATGACTTGATGAAAACATTCAAGGAGAATCCTCATTCTTCTAACTAATCGCTATTTTTGTCAGAAATGTAAGCAATTGTCATGGCACATCATAAATTACTGATAACATATCACCAGTGAACATTTGTAAGTGAAATAAATGCAGAAAGTATTTATACTGCTTCCAGGCCAATTAACACTCTGCCACCCTTCACCACCCAAGTTTGCTGGTATTCGAGTTATTGAAAATTTGAAGCTGCTTCTCTTTAAATAATCCTAGCTGTTGTGGGGTATTATTATCCCAGATGAACTGCAGAATTCCAAATCCAAGTCAGTTATGAAATTTTCCCCAGCTCCCTCGAAAGGGGCCCTTGACTTCTCAAGTACTCCAGTAGCCAGCGCCCACAGTTGCTCTGTGGAAAAAGATGTGACTCATGCCCAATTCATTCATTTAAAATTCTCTCCAGCTCAATAACTTCTGGCAGTCATTTCAGCCATTTCTGGGTGTCAGAAGCACAGGCTGTTTTATCTGGATGTTCTCTCTGGCTTGTTAAGTGGAGGAGCTGGATTATCATTACATTCCCATCAATCAGGTGCTGCTCACCAAATATTACAGATGAGCCAAGAAAGAACACTGTAAAGCAATACACTGTCTTTACTGCTGCAATGGCTGACCATTCAGTCATTACAAAATAATTCATTGGAAATTAAGGAATTTTAAGGCACAACTTCAGTAATTGCCTATAGCACAAAATTTCTGATCTGTTCTAACCTAGGGTGACTCAAATCAGTCCTTGAACTTGTATCCCAAGAACTGCCCCTTCTCTAGCAAACTCAGACAACCCATTGACTGACATTACCTGAGACTGCTTTTGGAAAAGGTAAGTCTGTGTCTTGCACCAACCACACTGCTTCTTGCAGCTGCCTTAAGGTACACACGGCTTTTCCTGAGAAAGACCAGGCAATGAACAGCTCCTTCATTAGCAGCTGCTAGATCTGATCAGTTCCCACTAAAATGATATTCCTATTCTGTTCCCAATACATGTGGAACCAATTCAAAACCAATCTACAATCCTATCATCTACTGCAGCAAAATGCTGTAATTCACCACTGTCTTCTAGATAGAGAAAAATAGTAAGATAGCATTATCCAAATGGCAAGCCTTTAAATTTTCACAGCATCTAGGCTGCATGACATGCACGGTGTGTCCTAAAGTGCCTTCTCAGATCCACAGGCTGGGAATGTTTTGACACTAGTTTGTGTTTAATAATAAAAACATTACTAAGGCTGGGGAAAAAAATACACAAAATGCAATTCTATTGTTCTTTCTGTTTTCCAATGCCTCTGCTCATCAGTCTACCAAAAAATTTTGATTTCCCAGGCAAATGTCAAGCTCAAGACAATCTCCCATATTCAAATGCAAGATAGCCTTTTAGGTTTTTCTGCAACACCTGCATACTTCTACATTAAAAATTATGCTATTGGATACATCAGAAAGAACACTGAGGAGTTCTGTCCCCTTCAAATACTTTTTTGCAAAAATTGCTATGTACTCCAAGTACTTAGGATGCTCACAAAGCCCTGCACAACTGGCAGAACACACATCTGACCTGCAGCCACACTTACCAGAGCCATCTATCTGAACACGATTTTGACAATTTGTCAGATACAGTTTTTTTAGAACTATTTATATAAGGCAATATTTGGAAATGGCTATTTAAAGTGAGTTCAAGTGAGAGCAGAACTTGCAAAAAAATGAGCAAAACTTTTTCAAGATTTCCATTCTGCTCCCTCAGTACTTTCTGGCTTTGATTCATGATAGCTACCTTTAGCCATCTAGAAATTTAATGCTTCACCTAAGATAAGTATCTTTTCTCATTTTGGTCAACAAAATATATAGTTACTCTACCTTAGGCCTACAATTCAATTTCAGATTTTTTATTCTTCCTGAGACAATAAAACCAGAGGGTATTTCCAGTGAATCGTAAGGCACCTATGATTCAAAATTCCAATAAAATTAGACATGAGCTAGAACTCACCTCTATTCCTTGGTAAAGGGAATCAGGTATTTAAAGGTCAGTGATTCCTTTAAAGTATTCCCTTTTTGTTTACCAGAGCATTCACTTTACATTATTAAAAATTGTGTTGTTCAAAGACACAATTTTTTTAAAAATAAAATGCATTCTCTTAAAAGGTACTGTTAAAAGATACCCAGGAATGTCCTTCCAGACTGACCTGGCTCTGGGTAATATTCAGCAACACTGTGTAGTAACACCACCATCCAAGTCATGCAGCTGAGTGCAATTTTATCCATTTAAACCAAAACAAGGCTTCTTAGCCAGGCAAGAGTCACTGGAGAGCCCCTCAGAGCATTTGCATGGCAACAACAACATTGTACTTCAGGATGTTCTTCAGGTAGGAGCAATGTGCAATCAATAAGTCACATGGAACAGTTTTTACCATTAAGCACTGGCTTTCCCTTTGATTGTTTCTTACAGATACATGCTGTTGATTGGTCTGGTACCACTCAGATTACTCTGTGCAGTTTTCCTTGGTATTAGACAGGCGTTAATACTGCTTATAATGAGTGCATTGCTAATTAGGAAATTCTAGTCTGTGGGCTGATTTCAATTTCTATTGATTTTGATTTTAATTTTCCTCCTATTATGAGAAAATTAGGTAGGCAGCTCGTGCATGGGTGTGTTACGAAAGTCAGGGAAGAAAAATCAGTAGTGAGTGTTTATTGTTCTATCTGCACTTTCTCAAGGATGAACTCGAATGGATTGTTTGGAGGAAGGTTAATGAATTTAGACCAGGGTTTACAACAGCTGCCAGCATGGGGGGAGAGCTTGGGAGGGAGCAATGTGCCTGAGGTGAGGAGAGGCTCTTAGAGTAGCAGGAAAGCACATGCTGAGAATTCTGCTTTTTTGACAGGTCAAGTAAAGTGCAATTTATGAGATCAATAAACAGACCTGCCATTATTATGGATTAACCAGACTTTCCTTCATCCAGAGGCTTCTGCATTACTGGACAAAGTGTATATTATTCTGAGACTTTCTGAAACAGACAGTTTTAGTTGGAATATGCAGGGAAAGGGGGAAAAAAGGGAGACAGAATCATCACAAATTCAGTTTTTCTTACCCACTGTTAGATCAAAATATTCCTACACATAAGTGTCAATACGAAAGTTCATGTTTCTTCCAATACTAAACTCATTAATCACACAAAGCTCCTAATGTGACCAATCCACAGAAAAAAAAATTAAAAATCAAAGATTTGGTTTCTTTATCCTTATAGAAATTTTCCTTACAAACTCTCCCTTAAGCTGTCTCCCATCTAAAACTTGCATGTGTCAGCTTGTTCAGCTCCTCACTAAAATAACAAAACAGGTAAAGGCCTCATGCTACTTCATTTTTTATGTGCCCTCCTGCAGGTGTCCTATTCTCTCTTTGGGACCAGTTAACATGACCTGTCAGAGATGAAATCACGTTTCTTGGCAAGTTTAGGATGTGGTAGTACTGAAATAATGGGTCTGGAGCAATAGCAGACTTGAGCAGCCAAATGATGAACACATAGTAAATTCCATGATTACATGTGAGAGCATGAAGTTAAAGTTCACGGGAGGAGAGAGGTTATCTTCATTAAGAAGGAGCATATAGGGACATTGAAACCACTTACCCCTGAAATTATGGACTTGCAAGAACAGCTTGTCTTTAGCTCTGTATTTGGGAAACACTAAGAATTACACAGCTTTAGCCCTCATTGAGGTTTCTTAAAGCTAGTATCTAATAATAAAGAGTCTTATTCCTTCATTTTTTTTAAAACCTATTGCCATATGAAAAAATAATGCTTGAAGCCAAGCAAAACAATTTAGATTTGGAGAATAGATATTATCAGCACAAAAAGAATAAAAAAAAAAAAATGACAGCACTTGCATCAGACCAGAAAGTAAACTCATTTCTTATATGTCTGTTGCTAGGTAGGACGAAACATGAACCTCATTACAGCGTTTCATTTAAAATGGGACAATGTGATATATTTTCTTGTGAAGATTTTGGTTGAAGTAAAAAAACCGTTGAAAAAAAACCCAAATTCCGTGTGTGATTCACTGTCTGTGGTGTTACATGATTTGCAAAACCTGGTTTGCAGATGTAGTGGTGGCATTAAGTCACTTCACGTTCCTGCAGTCCAAGTTATGATTTGTGTGACACCACTTGGCATATACCATAATGCATTCAGAACAAATGTATACTTATACAGATATTCAAATTACCTTTTCTTTCAGCACACAACCTATTGTGGTAATGCAGAGCTCAGCAGGGCAATAAAAGCAACCTGAGGACTATTCTGAGAATTTGTCTGTCCAGAGTCCCAGATCACTATACCTGCTACAAGTGTCCCGGTGAGCTAATCACTGTAAGCCAGATCCTCTATCATGCACAGTTTATAAACTTTAACGAAGAGAAAAAAAAGAAAAAAACAGAAAAAAAAAAAGTGAGATGTATTCTATCCCATAAAATATTTTTTAAGAAAAAAATTATTAGGAACAGTGCAATAAGAAAAAAATATATCACCAGTGCAAGTAGCACTGGTCTCATAAGTCATGAGATGCAGTTTTAAAAACTTGGTTTTAAATATATTTCTTATAAATTCCACATCCCATGTCTCTCAAGAATAAGCTCAAGTGTAGCTGCAACAAGGTGCACTGTCATCTTATGAAGGTGAAAGGAATGTGAGAAGTTGTAGTCTTTAAAAAAAATCACATAGGCAACATAATACCTTACTTGTACATTATATATTTTTCTGGGATTTTTGCGGGTTATTTTCCCTGCCTTTTCTAATAAGTTATTTTTAAATTTGAATCGCTTGCAAATGACATTGTTTCGAGTGTGGAAACACAATCTCAATTATTGAGTGTTTCCCCAAGTGGTAAATAGTGTTGCTCTTAGTTACTCGTGCACCTGTGTTACAAGTTTCTGTCTGAGGCCAAGGGCTGCTGACCTGTTCGTTCTTCACAGTGTAAAGCCAGAATTCTTCAATGAATGATAACACAATTTGAAGGGCAGATGAATGTGAAGAGACAGCTGGTGGTGCAAAAAGAATTGGACTATCTTTCATCTAAATATGCAGCACTGCCTGTCCAGTAGACCCTTGTATTGCCTATTTAAGTTGTTACTCCAAACCACCTTCTAAAAGTCATTTCAGTGTCTTTACTTTGAAGAGCTTGTGAACTTTGGAACTGTGAAAGAATGAGAGGAGGAACCCGTGGAATCTCAAGGCCTGCAGGAATCCTGCCAGAACTAAAATGTGCTGGAGAAAGGTAGTCTTGCAGCACTTTCCCGCTGATGAACAAGAAACAGCCAGTCCCCACAGGCTGCTCCAGTACTAAAATGTGGACCTGAGGTATCAAGGAACAAAGTCCACTGGTGGAACAGTCCCTAGTACCAAAAGATCCTCCCCCGGTTAGGGTGAACAGAAAAGGCTTCTCCCAGGATGCTTTGTTCTGTTCTTTTACTCTACCTTAAATCTGCTTCCCTGGTTGGCTTATGGCCCCTGCATGCCTTTATTAGCTTATATGGCCCATGCCCTAGAAGGTTCTCCCCTCCCTCTTCCCCCCATTGGCCCTTGCCCTTTGCCACTCCTCCAGAGTTTTCCCATTGGTCCCCCTACCTAGTCCCGGCTTTGTACCGCCCTCATGCCCTCAGATCATTGGTCCCTGATGTTTGCCCTGCTCCTGTACTTAAACCTGGACCCTCCATTGTCTTCTGTCTTTGTCTCTGGATCCCTTTACAGTGTGCGTGCAATAAACCTCTGTCTGTGGAACTCTACAGAGACCCTTCCTGCCTCTTTGCTGTTGACCCATATTACTGAAGCTGTCCGTGTGTTTGTGCATAAACACGTGTGTGTGTGTGTGTGTGTGTGTGTGCGCTGGTCCTGCCGAGCGGCTTTGCTGAGGAGACGCTTTTGGAAGGTCGCTGCATCACGCTCCGGCACTGCAAAGCCAACCACGGAAAGCAACACTAGAGCAGCCCTCATGAGAAGGGTCTGGTTGCTGTGCAGTTAGATACCAAAAAAGATCTGACAGTTAGAATGCTACAGACTCATTCCTCTCTTTCCCACAACTGCTTTACTCAACATTTTCAAAATTAAATGTTTCATCTTCAGCATTTGAAATGGTTTTCCATTTCAGAATTAAACTGTATTTTTAAAGGGGTTAAATAAGCATGGGGGAATAATGTAATTGTTTCCTTTAATCCAATATACTTCTTTCTGGTTTAATGTTATTTCATTTTATTGAGAAGAATTGCAAAGATTTTTTTATCCGAACAAAAAATCTTAGTTACTAATTAATATAAATAAATGTGGAACTGGAATTAATTAATTGCAAGTAAACAAAGATCTTGCTAAGTTATAGAATAAAGTAAAAATAAATAATTCCCAAAGTTTGTTACAAAATTCATACTTAAAACTACAGCTGCAGATAAAATTTCATAAATTTAGATAGATAAATGACAGCCTTTATTGATCTACTTTTATGTACTCCTAGAAGCTAGTAAAAATACAGTTTCCCATCTCAGGGCGCTGGTTTTCCATGATTATTGTACTCTACAACTTTGGATATTATATAGTATATTGGAGATTATATATATATATATATATTAGTCTACTTCTAATATACATCCTACCATGCATAGTCTAAGATGTGTGAGATTAAAAATAAAGGTGGAGTTCCTTACCAGCAGAGAAGAGTGTTCCTTCAGGCTTCACCTTTTTTAGGCACCTGAAAGTCCATAAGTTGGTCTGAAGCTACTGACTAGGACCCCTCAAAACTAACATAAGCATCTTTGGAGTGAGATTCATCCATCTGAAATTAGGGACCCAAAGCAGGTCATCTGAATTACCTTCCATTCATTATAGAGGAGCCTAAATAATATATTGTGAACTTTTGGAAAGCAAAATTAAGGTTAAATTAATTGTGTCTCTTACTACGTAATGTTTGTCTTTGGCAACAGGAAAAAAAGCATAAGATTTAAGAAGCAAAATCCTTTCATTTTCTGCAGATGTTTAGATTTCCTGGGCTAAAATGTGTTGCCAAAAGTTACAGAAGTATTTATCCTTTTTATGTACATAGTCCTTGTCAATGACCGGGTATCTAGTCTGCATGCATATATTAACATATTCCCTTTATTATTGTAATTGATTCTTAATTGTAAAGTTTTTTTCCTACAGCTCTAAGGATTCAAAAAGTACCTCTATCTTGTCAGCAACATAAAACACTTTTTCTGTTCTTACAAATTTTCAGTGGTTGGATTTTTGTGCTGCACCTTCTTACAGCAAACAAATACACAAACATAGTCTTCTAGTAATCCACCTTAAAACATAAACCTTTCCATGGTGCTTCCTTTGAGAGGCTGAGTCTTTATAGTCCTTCTTAGATCAGCCATTCTGTTCAAGCTCCACATTACCTCCCTGTCTTTCTCAACTTAAAAAACCTGCTCTGCTCATTGAATTATTAAGACTTCCATCCAGATCTGTCCTCTATACTTACAACATTATTGTATAATTGGAAAATGATTTAGCAACAGGCTGTGAGTAGAAAAATCAATAGACCTTGATAATGAGATCTGTCCTACATGTTCCTAATCAATTATTTAAAAAAAAGAAAGTATATTACAGGAGGTGCTTCACATGTTACTAATCTTGCAGGCCAATGTTCTGTATTTTTATTTTACTAATAAGGTCTTGTGAGGAAGGGTGAACTCTGTTTAAACTATCATTCATCTTCATTTCATATCCTGCCAAGTCCCTAAGCAAGGCCAGAAGGGCACAAAGCTTTTGTGAAATAATAAACTATTCCTCACTCAGAATGTTGATGGTATTATCTCCACTGATAGAGCATCTGTTTTCTACCTCATTAATCACAAACATTAAAATGCTATAAACCCTGTTCTTGAATCTTAAAGAAAAACTGTTTAGCTTATTTTGGCCTTATCTTTTTGACAAGCTCTGCTCTGCCTACTGTAATGGCAGAATTGTTTTCCCTTCATGTCCTAATAATTTAGTGTAGCTATGTATAATTCAGTAATCTATACAAAGTAATTTTTTGTTCTTCTTTTGATCAGATTATTTCACTTTTAGAGAAAAAAAATCCACTGAAATGCAGATAAGACAGCTTCTCTGTGATAGTAATTTTCTTTTTATTTTTGCTTTGTTAAGTCTTTTAATACCCAAGCAGAACACCTGGGGTACCAACATGCCATTTAGACCTTGACCTGTGCTGAGTGCATTATAGCAGCACTGCCTCACAAGACTAAGAGTAGAACGAAATTCTGAAAGCTCAACCTGAAATTCATGTTTGGCTCCCCTTTATTCTGGTGTCACCTCTAACAAAGTAAAAGTTTTATTATTGATTTCTGCAACCCACAAGATAATTCATCTTCCTCCCTCAAAATAATAGACAGGAATTTACAAGACTGTAGTCAGGAATGCAGGTGATTACCATAATGGATATAAAGAGAAGAGGGTTTTTTAACAATTCAGCATTTTTTTCTCTCAAATTCTCTGTATTAAAACATTTTTAGTCACATTTCAACTGTACAAGCCTTCAGATCTAATAAGTCAGACCTGAGAAAGAAGTAACAGAGAGCATGGCAGATTTCTGAGTAGATGGTAATATTTATTCAGATGCACAATATGATTTACAAAGTTCTTAATATGCCAAATTTGAAGCTCTTACTCTTCATCAGCACAATGGCACATATTTTTAAAGCTTCCTTAGAAGGCCACTGGTAGGGATTTTTAAATGCACTGAAATGTCCATTAATCTAAGTTATAAACCAATGTCTAGAAGTATTTGATTATTTAACTGGAAACTATAACTACTGTAAGAGTCATGTTGTCAGTGATCACCTCATACTTCCATGAACCCTGTGTCTTTTATAAGGGAAGGAAAATGATTTACGAAAAAGGTGAACAGCTGGAGAATGAAACTATGCCTTTTTTTGTCTTTTCTTAAACCATGTTTCTTCACATTTGTTCTGATGTGAATGATTTGGATATAAAGGCACACCAACAAAAGCATAAAAGGTACAGAATTATGTGCAATTAATGGTAGCCATAGGAAATGCCATGAAAGAGGGTGCAAGGTCAGCCTTGAAAATGAGAGTCTTAAGATTGTAACTATTCAAACAATTGCAAAATCACATTATTAAGGATGCATGTTTTGGGGTGGTTTAATGGCAATTGTTTTGTATTTGTGTTCTGTATATTCCTAATTATCCATGACTTGGATTTGGATGAGCCTTTTAAATTTTTTCCACAAGAGGAGGTCTAGAAACTAGCTTTGGTAACAATATCTGCAATTCAGTATCTGCCACAGAGGTTTATAAAACCTGCCAAGTACTGAGCAAAAAAAACCCCAAATGAGTTGGCAATCTCACCTAAAAAAAAGCTGTTCTCCCAGTGACAAAAGCTGATACCTCAAAAAAAGAAACATTTTGTTCAGGACTATCATTTTTACAATCATTCTCACATACTCTAACTTTTAGAGCTAACTCTTACTTCGTTTGAATCAAGTCTGATCTTGTTGTTTTGACTCAAATCAACAGCTGACCTCATTATCTTTATGATCGTCAGTGCGCATATCACAGCTTGTGAAGTTCACAGCAGTGTCCTTGTCAATAACTACAGCTGATTAAAATCTTAGAGGTCATCTTCCTTGTACTCTTATCTTTCCTTTTGATTAAGTAATTAGGAATTTTATGTAGTCAGTGGTTGAACTAGCCAGTGCTAAGTTCCTAAAGCAATTAGAGAGGTCCAGGAGAGGCTAAGTATTTTTTTTTGATACATACAATTATGTTTCTGAAAATCAATCCAACCTTGGGAGTTGGGTAGGAGGGACAATTCAAGCACAGTTAAATATGTATTTATTTACCATCTGATGTATTAGACACAAGCACAGTAATATATATGGCACACTGCATCAAATATTAATTCAAAATAAACCTCATACATCCCAGTGATAAGCAAGAATTATTTCTGTAGTGCAGACATAAGCAGGGCCCAATGTGCCATCAATGGTAAACAGAATTCTGTCCCAGATCAGACTTGTGCCCAGTGCTGAGCTTCACAGGAATCATTTATGCTGAGATCAATTGCTGCAGTACAGCCTCTCACATGTAGAGTTGCTGAGCCCATGCATGAGCAGCCCTAGGAGGCTTTCCTTCAGGACTGGCAGCATTCCCAACACATCTCAGCAGGGAGTACACAGGTGCCAGCGCGCAGCATAAGGTGAACAGTCTAAACCCAGGCGAGCTACCACAGGAGCTAAGACACACAGTAGGATCATAATACACAGCCAAATTAACTATCTCACAGTGAAGGAAAAAGGCTCCTTTTTCTGCCTGTGTGGAAAGCAAACAGTAAGGTATTGCTTTACCTCAATTCAGTCCGCTCATGGTGTTGGACCACACAAGTTCCTGGATCACGTCATAAATCATCAAAACTGAGCAAACAGTTGACTTCAACCTCAGAATCTTTAAGAAAAGAACCAGATGTCTTATCTTTGGTCTTTCTTTCTGTTTATGTCTCTATTGTTAAAGTTTGGCATTTTAACCTCACAGTGACATCTCTGCTTTGAGGAGGGCCACAGTAACACACCTGTCCACAAGCTGGGAAATCCTGCTCTGGTTGATGATTACCACTCTATTTTTGCTCTCTCATCCCATTTGAGTTACACCCAAAGAGAATTAGCACATGCACAACTGCAGGAATCTTGAATACATTTTGATTTACTACACACATGCTAATCTGGCTCAGGAGCCCACAGCTGAGATAACACTTTTAAAATTGCTGAGTGCTCTAACCTTGGCCTGTGATACAGAGATGATGGAAATAACTTCTGCTGATAAGCTAAACTGTTGAGGACAAGAATAGGTTGCTACATAGAGAAATCAGTTTTCAATTAATTATAAAGCTGACAGAAAGATTAGTAGAGTTGATGCAAATATTTGACCTGGCCATTTAGAAAGCCCCAAGGTATCTCTCAAACCAATAGCCGAATATCACAAAATCAAATCTGCACAGCGCAACAGATTTGATTTTGGAACTATTCCCAACCTTGACCTCCATAAAAAATATGTGTAGTTACTAGCACATGTTTACACAGTGTTTTATAGTTTAGGATTGCAAAGTAGTAATGATTTAGCCTTTCCAATAGCCCAGAATAGTGAGCAGTCTTTAGGCATGTGAGTACAGAGACATTGAGAGGATTGCCCCAAACCCTTTGCAAGGTATAGGAAACAGAAATTGTAAAAAAGTCTCATTTATGATACTCAAGCATGGAACTTTAATATTAATTTATCATTTTCCTCAACTAAATGCAAATACACACTCCTTTCTACTCCTTTAGATTTTTGTTGGTCAGCATTTGAAAATATCTCTAAAAGCCCTGTTTTTGACAGTGGGCTGCAGGAACATCAAGGCAGAACTGTGTCTAACCCTGCTGTAGAGCTCTAGGGCCATGTCAGCCCAGCATTACACTGGAGCAAACCTCCCCCATCTCACACAGCTTCAATGAAGCTGTTGTTTGCAGACAGACGCTGCCAGCAGCTCACACTGGAGGACCTAAACACTTTTCAGACACACTGGAGTGCGCAAGATGATCTGCAAATTCTCCCAGCACTGCCTGAGGAGCAGGAACAGCTCTGTGCAAACCTGACCATGGGGGTTTTAACTCCGTGCTGCCTTGTGTTCCTGAGCTGCCTGAGCAGTTCTGTGGTACCTCTGCTTTGGATGGCCATGGGAGGTAGTGCTGACCACAGCAAGAGTGCTTCCCAGATCATCCTTTAAATCATCATACAGAGTTTTCTCCTTTAATGAATGCTTTCTACACCTGAAACCTTTTCTTCTCCCATTAGTTAAACCAAGATTCCATTAATAAACTGAGGCCCAGAACCAGAAACCTTGGACTCATAATGTCTGTTATATTCTTCATTAAGTACTGCTGAACCTGTCTATAAATGTAGGCTCATGGAAAGAGAAATTCCTGCCACACTACATATTTCAAGTTTTCTGCAAAGCTATCATCATCTCACAGAATATTCCACATTGCAACAAATATTTCTGGATTATAGGAGTTTCTGGAACAAGAAAGAACATGTAGGTCTTGTGAAAGTTTCTCAATGTTTTGTTCAACTTACAAAGAAATGTGTCCTCTTACTGAAATCTCTGTCCCATAGCTGGACAAACAGTGCTTGAACTCCAAACACTGCAACAGCTGAAATCCCACAGTATTTTTGTCACCACTAGCCCCACAAACCAAAACCAAAGCAAAAACGAGTCTGCTCCTGGCTGAACTGGTTGGAGTTATGCTAAGTTAGTCTCAATACAGAACTGACAATCAGCAGTTCCCAAATGCTGATAATAACAGCAATAAAAAGAGTGACAGTAATAATAATTATTATAATAATAATGATGATATAGCTACCTAAAGCTGTATTTAAAATCACTTAAACAGAATAAAACTGATAAAACCAGATTCAGCATGTCACAGTCTGATGCATCCGCCCAGGAAATTCAGAAACACTTAGCTCACCACAAAGCAAAGAGAAAACAATGAAAACACTTGCAACAGTTTCTTGTTAATGAGATATTTATGGGCCAGTGCTTAAAGTGGAAAAAAAAGAAGAAGCCAGAAGTGCTGATTAGTGTTCTTTTCAAAGTTAAAATGTTGGGTTTCAGTGTTTCCAAATTAATTACTACATTGAAAATTTTAGTGAAAGGTATAATCCAATCATGGTCACAGAAATGGGACATTAAAATAAACCCTCCAAGCTGAAGGAAAGCCGCAGCCAATGTAAATCAGCAAAGTTACACTGATATCAATGGAATTATACCAAATTGCACCCACTGGCTTTTGGTAAAAAGAGCAACAAGATGCAAAGGTATAAATAGAGATGCCTAAAAGCTAAAGGAAGACATTTAAAAATACTGAATAGAATACATAAAACCTGAATGTCTGACTCCTACCTCAAGCCCATGCAGTCAGTAGAGACTTGAGGACAGCTCGGCTGCCTGTATGTAGGATCCTGCCTTGTGGTGAGACCAACCAACCCCAAACCTCCAGGTATGCTTCAGATTAAAATTCCATTGTCTGTTACAGAAGTTTATAAACCCATTTTACAGGTGAAGACACACACACAAGTGCCTAAATTTAGGTAACTGAATCTGCTGAAGGTCATTCCTTCCTGAACACCAAAGGTAGTGGAGAAAAACAGGCACTACTCCACAGCATCTGTCTGACTTCCATTAGAACATAAAGCAGCATTAAAGTGAACCATTTTTCAAACAGCAGTTAAAAAAATCAACACTTTCTTTTTAATTCTGAATGGAGCCAAATTTGTAATTCTCAAGTGCTTTCCCAGAATGAACCTACCATCTCAAAAGTTCAGTGCATTTGTTTTCAACCTGCACTCATTAAAGTAATATGCTTAAATGTTTCATACCTTATTTGATTGGTTTTCTTTTGTCTTCAATTTCCTTTTCATAAGGGGACATATACCTCGAGAAGCGTTAAAAATGGCTTTCATTCCTGTGCACACATGCCTTTCAAACTTGCCCAGTATCTGTAAAAAAGAAGGAGCATATTTTCATGAGTAATGGGCTGCTACTGTGAGGGGGTAGTCACTGAGGACTGAAGTGCACTAACACTATAGCTCACAAAAAATATGTTTCCATTTAGTTGTGACTGAATATCCCATTTGCCTGTTCTTTTTTGCCTGAAATATCAAATTCTTTACTGCATCTGAATGTTTTGGATCATGGTTAAAATTAAAAATAAAGGGTATCCACATCTAGCTTTTCTTGTGTGCCTTTCTCTGAATTCTGTTCACGTGCCTCATCCCACTTTCTCATTTTTCCCCAAACCATATCCCACCTAGTGAAGCCTCATTTTTTTTTCAAACACTGCTTGAAGAAATATGTTTCACAGAGAAGGTCCAGGAGCCAAGTGTAGGTGTTTTCCCCATTTATGCAAACAATGGCATAAAGAAAAAACTCCCTTGTTTTCCAGTGCCTGTTTATCCCACACTGCTCTAGTGCAATGAGGTGAAGGTCCCCATTCCCTTGAGCTTACATCACCACTTGAATGACACAAAACTGTAACTAATTTTTCAGCACTGCAGATGACTGGTGTCTTAGTGTTGCTTTAATTTCTCTATCACTGTCACAGAAGCTCACCCTGCCCCTCGCAGCTGTGGCACTGGTTCCTGGGTTGACGACATTAATCGTACTGGATCCCTTTTGCCTGGTTTCCTCTGAACCAATGCTCCTTCATGCACAGGTCCTCACCCCTCCCAGAGCCTGGGGGAAAGAGCTTGTTTGGGTGCTCTGGTGGCTGCCCCAGAGGCTCCTGGAGCTGCCAGATCACCAGTGTGGCAAGGCTTCTCCATCACACCTCCATCCTGCCCTGTGTCCACCCACTGCACTGTCTGAGGAGCCCAAAGGTGCTGCAGAGCCAGACACAAGTGGGATGAGGGAGATTTCTGCATTAAGGTCACCCCTAATGGAGTCTGGGGTAGACTGCCGTCTACTCTTTTTTCACAATTCCTTTGCATCAAATAATATGTAAAGGTGTAAAGACCTTACATAACAAGTAAAGAGACCACAAATTAAGACTACAGGTGTCTTATCTAAACAAAAGAGAGAAAATTAATTCCTTTCTTCTTTTTCATCTCCTTTGAATAGCTGCTATTTCTTGTACCATGCAAATGTTTTCCTCCTGTCACCACTTCACCCTGGTAGTTTGCATCCCTCCTGACAAGCAGAGGCTTACTACCAGCTCTCTCCAAAATGCTAAGGTGAGCTGAATTGACTCTCCTTTTGTTGTATTAACAACACAGGAATAGAAAATTGTAAGACTTTCTTGGAAATATACTTGTATTTCCTGCTTTCAGTCTTGGCTGCAATCCAGAAAAACAGAGACATATGAGAAAATGGGAAAGATGTCGTTTAGGGAAAAGGAAGGATTACTTTTCTGTATCTTAAAAAAATAATATATTCTCATATTTTACTTTCTTTCCAAAATTTATAGGGTTATTTACAGGGAGTTATTTTTTTCTTTCTCTCAGGGCATGACACACACCAGGAGCAATGAGATTTGAACACCACACTACTTAGAAGCCTCAGTCCCAAACCAGCATCCATTTTCACCAGGTAATGCAGAAACATTTTCGACATGCCTCACCCCTAGAGCTAAAGACCAGCAAGGAGTAATGCAGCCAGGTCATTTTCAACTGCTATTTTAGCCACTCCATAGACTAGCACAATAAAACTCTTTGAAAGTAATTGCCAGATGTTGATAATTTTAATGGTTGTAAAGGAGACCTACAGTGACAAACCCATTGCCTGTCTGCGCTGCAAAGATGAACATCCATGTGCAGAGCCATTCCCTGTCTCATGGCACAGACTACGCACTACAACAGGTGGCATTAAGTCATGAAAATTAATGGATAGCCAGGGTGATTCAACTACAACATTTCTGCTTTGATTTACCCCAAGCAGATTAAGTGGTGACCCATTATCTTTGGTAGGAGCTTTTTTTTAGTTTGACCATCTGGTAATCTGTGTAAAAGATGGACAACTACATTATTTATCAGCCCTTAATGTCAGAGTTGCAGAGAATGCAAAGAGAGCAGAGCAGAAGACAGAATAGACAATCTAAATATCCTCTTGTACCGGAGACACTTGTGCCAATGATCAGAGAAACTTCTTGGCATCATGTAAAACCAAGGAGACGAAAACAAATTAGGCTCTGTTCAAGATTCATCTAAAGATAAACATGCTGGAAAAAGAAGTCCTGGCAAACAATCTGTAAATTATAGTAATTTTATTTACTATTTTTGTCCAATGGTCTGTGCCATCACTCTTAAAGCTTCTTCTTTTCCTACTAATTTTATTGTTTTCTTACTAATGGAACTTTAATCATATTTTTAAGTCACGTTTTTTTCCTTTCAGAGACCAGCCTTAAAAAAACTATTTCACCTTCGCCTCAGGAGAATGTGCTAATTCATTCATTTAATATCTTGTAGCAGCAGCACCTTTTCTTTCATTTTTGTAATTTCTTCATTTCTCATTAGCCACTTCTGTGTTTCTGCATATTTCCAATGGTACTCACACATTCTTCTGCTATATAAATCCTTCTTTAAAATCCCTTACTCTATAATTTTTATATAAAAAAGACAGTAGAGCCCACTGGATATTTAATTTTCCTGTGAGAGTCTTCTCTTTTTGGTAAACTGATGTTGACTAAGGGCAAGAGGAATCATTAGGTGCTTAAACTTAGTCCCAAATAACACGTTATGGAATTCACTGTGGGACTTATACTGGAGAAGGTTTTTTTACTGCATAATAGATCTTGTTATCCCCCCAGAAATTCAGTGTTCTTTATTACAGTAGGAAGAACAAGCTGCACAGAAATTAACAGGAACAATCAAAGAGCCAACCTAACAAATATAGAGAGAAAATACTTTTTCATCTAAAATTTATATGAGGACCTTACCTTGTCAAAGGACTGTACTGTTTGAAAAGCACAGGTCTCAAAGGGAGTAGAGCAGTTAATGACAGAGGTAACTCAAAACATATGATCATTTCTGAAATGTTTATAAATATTATTAGATTTGAAGCCTAGAAAAACTGTTGTGATTATCTAATCTGACACTGTGCATATCAGGGGAGCAGATCTTAATATAATTTCTGCAGTGACTCCACAGTGTCTGAATAAAAACATTTATTAAAAAGACACATTTTCATAAATTAAAAATATTCCTAATGATATATAATCTGTCAGAATTTACACAATATTAGCCCTTTGTTTACTTACTCTCACTGTTAATATTTGCAGTCCATTTCTCATTTATACATCAATCTTTTAATTTTAGGGAAGTTTCTTACATTTAGTTTTCTTTGCATCACTGTGATCAGATCGTGCCATTTTTATGAGTGAATTTCACCTCCCTCATGAAGATACTGGTTGATGCAATAAAACCATTTCTCCCCCTTCTTTTGCACAGTAGGTCTCATAGACATTATGAGATGGAGTATCATCATTGTAGTTTTTCCAATTCCATCATTCCTGTAATCTCCTTTATGCAGCATAGATGCCCTAATGGGACTCAGCGTTATGGCAGGGATGTTACTTATTGCATTTGCAGAATGCCATTCCCTGTTCCTGCACAGCTTTCTCTAGTTTTATCCAGAGATTTTTATTTTTATTATAGGGTCATGATAAAATCATATTCAGCCAGGTCTTTAGACAAGTCTTGAAGACATTTCTTACCTTCCAGAGCATTGCCTGACACACTGTAAACTTGACCTGTGGTTTTCCTTTCCAGATGTGTGATGTTTTATTTGGCCGTATCAAAAGCAATATTTTCAGTGTTTTTAGCCAAAAAATTCACACTGATCTGTGCTATTTATTTGTCCTATTAATAATTTCTCTAGTAGTCTTTGTGATATATATGTATTACCAGCATTTATTTTATACTTTCTTTTATATTACTGACTGAAGTATTAAATAATATTTAGCCTAGAAATTCATCACAGCATGATGAATTCCCATACATAACACTTGGAGATCTATCAGTAAACCAGTTTTTTATTTAATTTAGAACACTATATTATGATAATCATTCTTTTCTACTTGACAGTTTCCATACTTCTGTGTATTGTCTACATAATTTTTTCCTTCTTTTGTGGCTGCACAAACCTATAAATAACTTCTGTTTGAAAGCCATGAGTCTAAAAATAGAGTGGAATGGAGCTGAATACTCTAGGACACAATACACACTGTTATTTTGCTAAACAGGTGGAGAGGGGGAACACATATCTAACAGATATTTGAATGTTTTCACAAAACTTCCTTATTTAAAAGAAAAAACTCTAAGGACTTGTGAAATATCCAGACATCCAATCTAGTTTAAGGTAAAATTACAGTTTGTGTCTAGTAACCACTACTTTTACAGTGTTTTCATCGTTATTTTACAGAAGGTACCTGTGAAGGAGGGGAGATCCAGCCTAATTCTGAGGTAGATTTCTCTCTTGAGCCAGGATATCTAGACTAAAAGGGTTGTCCAGGCTCCCTATGCAAGGAGAGATGTGCATCTTCAGACCATTTTAGATAATTCAGATAACTTTAGAAAGGGATTATGTTCTGAAGGCAACTATGTCTCTCTGTAGAAGCCTACATTATTAGTTCATGTTAAACAATTGCTTGTAAAAGTTGAGATGAATACAGATGTAGGCACTTAAACTTTGACAGATGACAATTCCTGCTAGAGCCTTACAAGGCACACCTCCTCCTTCCACTGCTACATAGAGAAATTCCATAGGTGCCCACAGTCTTCAACAAGAGCTTCACTAAACATATGCACAAGTGAGATACCTGCATTAGACATATTATTTTTATCAAGTATTGTTGCAATTTCAAATTCAACATGTCCTATTTTTCAATATAATCTTACAAATTGCATCATTTTTTGCAATCACTTATTTTCCAGGTTAACCTTACACCAGTTTTGCCACAGAGCAGTGACTTCTCTTTCATTACCAATCAATACCATCATGTTTGACTGATTTCTGAAGGATTTTGTAAGCTCCTCAGTGCTGCAAGATTTGCAAGTAAAAGAAATTCAGTCTCCTCATTCTGACTTCTTTGGCACTCAAGGGTGCCAGTTCTGTTGATTTCCGAAAAATATTTAACTTCCACTGTTTAAGTTTATGGTCCTCCCTATCTGCTAGCTCAATAGAAAGTATTTCCTTAATATTTTATCATAGGAATACATCATCCTGCTTTTCTTCAGGAACAGATCAAAAAAAAATATTTGTTGAACACTTCCTTTTCTATGTTGTGATTACTACCCTTAATCTCATGTCATACTGATACAGTTGTTGAACTGTTGTTTGTTCCTGACACACTAAAAAAATTCTTTTCTGAAATTCCCTGATTGGTTTTCTGCTTTTTCAGTGATGCTTATTAACATGTATTAATATCAGCTTAAACTTGTCCTAAAAAGTAGAATACTATGATCTGTGTGATCCCAGTATCTTAATGCACTTTTTCTTTGCTTTTGGCCATGTGTGCAACATTTCAGAGCATTGCCTTTCTATTCACAGTACTGAATCAGAAGTTTGTAACACTCCTACTGTTTGTTTCTCTTAAAGTAGATTTTGCTGTTAAAACAAGCAGGTAGCACAGTCAGTCAGCAGTTCTGCATCTCAGTTTGCTCCTTTCAGTTTACCCCAGCTGCTCACATGTCAATCAAAACTACTTGTTATGAATAGATTTGATGCCTGCAAAGATTGACAAATTGAGACCCCATGACACAATCCTGACACACAAGTGGAAGGATACAACATATGGAAGCCAGGTTCTGGTTCAGCTCTGCCTACTCTGTCCAGACGTTTTCAGGGCCCCAGATACGTCAAACTCCCCTCAGTGTATCACGCTGTCAAATAGAAAAATCAAAACACCATGAGAAAGGCTATTCCCCTATGCCTGTAACCTTGCTGAAACCAGATAAAGCCAAGAATTCACAGGTTTACAGCCAATTTTCTAATTAAAATATGAAAGATTCTGACATTCTTTAGATTCTGTAGGACTGCGGAAGAGTCTGATTTCCATATTCCAAAGGCAAAAGAAATGTGCATGTATTCTTATAAGACTAACTTATAAACTACTTCTAACCCCCACCTAAAAAGTTGCTTGTCCTGCTAACACCCTTACTCCCATATAAAAAACATGTGACATTTTGGAAACTTTCATAGGGAATCAAAGTGAGAGCAAGGAATACCAGTTTGACCTCTGTTGCCCTGTTGTATGTCTCAGACCTTCCAAGTGACCAACAGAGCAGTTACAGGATTTTTATATCAGGTTGCCTATTCCACCTCGTATATGCCTGCTCTGCATATATGTCTGCTGACAGGGTCTTTAATTACATGATTTCATAACTTATTTTCCATTCAGTGGGTGAATCAGCAGTATAAATGAGGCAATATTTTCTTTTTCCTCTCAGCATTCACGGTGCAGTTTTAAGCCCCATTTACTGGGAATCATTCAAACCTTACCCAGAAGATGGAGTCACTTATTATCTTATGAGTGTTTCTGTGGGCATGCCTGTGCTGTACAATGAAGGGTGGCATTAAGACTCTGGAGAGTGCTGCCCGAGCCAGCTCTTGAACCAGAAGCTGTGTTGCCACATCAGCAGGGTGCAGCAAGTGAACTAATAACCTTCCTTGGAGCCAGAGCTCACTAGTATGGGTGCAGTACTGTACCAGCACAGCTGTTCTACTTTTGATACCTGCATGGTTATGGACATTTTGACAATCTCATGGCTAGCTGGAGACATGCTGTAAACATGCCCAGTGGTACTCATCACCACAACATCAAGATTTAAACATGTACAGTGGCAAAGTACTTTCAAGGGTGTATCAAGCCACTTCACTATTCTTTAACTTCAGTTTTAGAAACACTGGGTAATTCTTTGCATTTCCTTTTCCCACGAAGGACCCTAAGAGCACTTCTTTTCAGAAAACTGATATTAATTTAGAAAGTCTAACTCACACTATTCTGAAGACTAAAGAGCAAGTTCAAAGCATTTTCAGAATAGATCAAGAAAATTTTCAAGACATTATGCTTTCACTAAAACAAATATCTTTTTTTTTTTCTGTAAGTGAGATTGGTTAAGCTTTCAAAAAATTTAGTGTTATTATTTTCTTTCTTAAAGAAGTTGAGGTTCTGAGGACTGTAGTGATTGGTGCTAGCTTCAGATATCACTATAACTTCTAAGGAACCCATATAGGCAAATATATGCCGACATCAGTCATTAGAGAGAATGTCTGTATTTTGGAATTTATATTTATATGTCATATAAAGTGTAAATGATAGACTGTGCCCATTCCACTACCAAAACACATTCAAGCTTTTCTATAAGAGATACAAATTAGTCATGAGCCAGCAGGTTTGAGAAACACAAAGAAGTAAATTACAAAGCAATGTGCAGGGATTTAGCTGCATGACTCCCATTAACATCAATGGGATTTAAGTGTGTGACTCCCTGTGCACCACTTTGCAAATTTACCCTAAATTGACTAGCGTGGTAATTCCTAGACAGCATGCAGTGGGGAAGTGACTGCTTCTGTAAACACAAGGGACTGTTGATTCTCAAACGTCTCCATGCTGTACTCAACAAAGAACAAGCATTCAAAGAAACATTTTATTCCCTACATCACAAGAGGACAGGAAATAAAGACACAAGCTCAGAACTCCATAGGGGACTCCAGTTCCAGAAATGTCATTTAGGGAAAACAAAACTCTCTTAATGATCCCTGATACTGTCAGATTCCTAACCTTCTGAGCCGAAAAAATACAATCCTTTAGTACCACATAGGTACTGAAGCACCAAAAGAGAGCAATTCCCTAGTTCCTGTACTCAAATGGCCTGAGAAAACATAGAATCACAGACTCATAAAATGATTTGGATTGGAAGTGACATTAAGGATCATATAGTTCATTCCAGTATTCTCTTCGACACTGTTCCTCTTGAAAATTTGATCACAAAGAGTTTTATTTGTTTTCTACTAAAAAAGGTTTATTCATTTGCTTCCCTCTGCTCTCATAAATCTTCTCTCATTCTTACATTATTAGGTAGCTAAAGGTTTCATCATTAGGTACTTAAATCTAGCTCACCTTTTATTACCTTTACATACGAGCTGGAACAGTTGTACTCCTGGCTGAATAAAAGAGTACAGGCCTCGTTTGCATTGTGTATTTCCCAAAGCAGAGCACACGATTTCAATAAAGGCAAGAAACACAGTATGTGGGACAGCATAATATTAGTATGCAGGTGGTTTGTGATTTGAGGGGGATGGAGATAGTCAATGGAAAATGTTGAAGACATTTTAGAAGTCATGTTAGCAATAAAAATTATGTACTTTTCTTCTAACTGAGCCATTATTTTTAGCTTTTCAGAGCTACGTGAAGTATAAAACCAAACTGCTGCTCCTCGATAGATATCAATCTGACAAAAGTCAATTTGGAGATAGTACTGCTTCCCGAAAAGACAGTATAATGTTGTAAACTTGCTGTATAAATACAACAGCAAAGGAAAGTAAAGAGGAGCAAAGCAAAGCTCTTCTGATTGTATTATTCTTTCTGGCAAGTTATTGTTATGTTGCTGTTTATATTATGCCAGTTTCCAAGAGCCTCAGTACGAATCTGGCCCATCTTGTGGGTGCAAAATTAAGACAGGTGAAGCCTAAAACCCCAAAAGAAGGGCTAGAATATTGTGACAAAACATACAGATGTAAAAAGCCACAGACACTGAGACAGATACAAGTACATCTAAGCATGCATCATTACTAGCCTGCTGCACTCCACTGTACAATAAACTAATTTTTTCCTCAGAGAACCCAAATTTTCCCTTATACTAGATGTACTAGTTCTTCAATATTCTCAGAGTTAAAATATGGAGTTCAGGTCTACTGGAATGAGTGAAAAGAGTTGTTAAAGGACAGACCTACATGGCATCGGCTTCCTTCCATACTCTTCATTCAGCCTTTTTTTTGAGCCTGGGGGAAGATCAGCAGGTATCTATTTCTACCCTGTATTATCTAAGCATTCTCATTTTCATCTTCCCATTTGAGGAGTAAGTAATACTTCTGTATCACTTAGCTCCTCTATTAGCACTGAATCTCCTGAGCCCCTTTAAAGTGGATTCTCAGATTAAAATCAGCTATCCTCACAGTCTCTTCATTCAAAATGCACTGAAAAGCACTGAGAGGTAACCGTATGTTGGATAATTATCCTGATATCTCAGCACAGTGAAAGGATACACACATCCCTTTCATGTCTGTGTCATTCTAAGGGGTTAGCAGTTCAGATCTGCTCGCTCTGATTCAGAAACTAAAAGCAAACCTATCCCTGACTTGCTGTTTTTCAAACATACTAAAAAAATCAGTGTATTTTTAGTACAGCATCTGTGAGAACAAAACATGCAGAAACAAAAATAATTCACCCCCACTCAAAGTATTACCCCTGTTGAAAGAATACTCATTTTTATCCAAGAATATTCCTTTCCCATCGAAAATATTCAAGCTGTTACTGGATTGACCAGTAAAATCCTCTGTAGTCACTTCTACTGATGAGCTAGTAGGGATGTGTGCATATGTGCATACTCAGCCACCTCACTGTCACTTGCAGTTCTGAAATTTGTGGTGTTAGAATGAATGTTGTGGATATTAAGACACTCTCAAGGTTTTCTATTTCAGCAAGCCTCGCCACTGCCCTTCATCTGGCTGACAGTCTATAGCCAAATTCATCATCTTTTTACTTAGAGCCTCATTCCTGGATTCATGGAGATACAGAAGATATTCTGTTGTATTTCCTTATTTTTTATGTCTTCATGCAAAGAACAATTAGCAGGAAAAACCTGAAAAACCGGAAAATGTGATTCCATAAGGTTGAAAAGCAAAAATATAAAAATCACCTACCTAGTTGAAAGTAGTTTTTGAAGCGCAGTAGTTAGTTGCTATACCTAAACAATTAGCTTTTTTTACTGAAAGAGTGATTCTTCAGCCACCCAGGAATGTCTTGAGAACTTTGACTTCTGACCGCTTGGGGCTACAGAATGTGTTGAAAATCCTATGAAAGTGACATCAATCAGAACATCTTGTGTTCTGCAACTGTCTGTAATCAAGAGGACTCTTGAATTTCAGCTGTACTCAGCTGTGTAAGTGATGAACAAAGTCTGTACCCCTCTCTCCTTCCATGTTAAGAAATACTCCCAGCTAAACCTGGTCCCAGAAGAATGTCACACACAAAAATCAGTCTACCATCAGACTGATGTTTTGTTTCGTGTGGTGGAGAACTCATGCTGGTTGCCCTGGAGTGGGGGACAGTTAATGAATACTTTCTCTCTACCTGATCAGCAGCAGGTATGAGAGAAACAGGCTCCCTGCCAGTTTCTTCTTCTTTATTTCCTCCCTCCTTCCCCATTTTCTCGTCATTGTCTATTGTCACAAGGAATTGAGTAGTTTCCAAAAAACAACCTCAGCAGTGTCCAGCAGGAACTGAACTGAAGCATGGGCAAGAGCCTGAGCTCCCAAGGACACACTGATTTGCAGCCCCGCTGCTGCAGGGAATGCTGGGGACCTCACCTGGATCAGCAGCAGACTGCCCAGCCACTTGGCACCTGGCTTGAAATGTGATGGTACAACAGCCTCCTTTTGACTCATAGAAACATAAACTGAATATGTAGTTAACTCTTCTGTGGGCTGGCACTAGCGATACACTGAGACACATTCTGAAACATCAGTCTTCCTAGATCCCCAGACCAAAGGCCTATATCTCAGTCAAAGCCATTGGCACCTAGAAACTACATACACTTTCTCAATATAATTTGGAAAGCAGGACTGAATGTCTGCATCCAGCCAGAAAACATGTATAGCCTTACATAAACCCATTCTTGAACTCTTTATCTCCTGAGTTTGCTGAATTCTTCACATTATATATCTGGTTTCAAAAGTTTCAGTCAGTTATAAAACTATGAAACTATTTTATTTTTCTCTAGTAAGACTAACATGAAGTATTGTACACCATGTGTGGCAATTGTTTTGCGACATAGAGACTTGTTGAATAGAAATTCAAGTAAAATATTTTAAATTCACCAATGGTTAAATTTCAGATAAGAACAAGAATTAAGAAACAAGTGTCACTATTGTCAATAGATTCAAATCTTCCACCATGGTTCTACATATCCTTTTGTTATAGCTATGCTGATCCCTCAGCAAGGACTTAGAAAACCTCTTTCTTTTCCATTCCTGGAGGCTTTCAGTAGCATAATGAAAACTCCAAAACAAGGACTTCTGTATCTACTTTGTAAAAACTTATTTGGCAAGCATCTTTCAGTAGCAGGAAATAACTGTTAACAGATAGCAGATAATCAAAATGTCTAGTGTTCTGGTCACCGAAATTACTACGGTATTCATCAGGTAGGAGAAAAAGAACTCATTTGTGTTAGTAACTGTGCCAAAAAAGGTTGATACTGTAAAGTCTGATGGAGCACACACTGTATATATAGCTTTTATTTTCCTGGAAAAGCTACAATCAGATAAAATATATTCATTGGCTTTAAAGCTCACAGAAAGCTATCCAAGACAGTCATTGTAAATCTATCATTCAGTGATGTCTGCTGTATTTTACTGACTCTTTGATTTTCATTTCTATATACAGCTTCAGGTGGAGACATTTTGGCTGGTGTTACTGTGATAACACTAATAGGCTTCTTGCACCATTTTTGACTGCCTAACGAAATAATTTATTACCTTCAGGAAGTTACAACACAGAGAACAAACTTGCAGGTTACAATACATTAAAGCTTTGTACAGGCGTTTTGATTTCTCAGAATCATGGGCTGAGTATCCAAAGCAGGAAAAAAAAGACAACAACCTAGCTGCTTGAAACAAGAGAACTTTTATTATTAGAGTGAGGTTTAAATTTCCAGCACTGATATCACACATCTCTTTGCATGTATTTCGATTCAAAAAAATAAGAGAGGGCATGGTAGGAAGATAAACCAGAAAGGAACTTGTCCAACTGACACCCAGGGTAATAAAATGATAAATAATAATGCTGTGTGCATGTTGACAGATACTTGTAATATTCAGTGCCCTGTATGCTACCTTCAGCATAAAAATGGGTCAAAAGCTATGAGGCACAGTGTGTTGGTATCCAAGTGTTTATGTGCTGTGCTATTGATGGAACTTTTGAGCTGCCTCCACTGCTTGGAGACAAGCTTTGACAGATGCAAACCACAGCTGTACACAGAAGTGCTGCTGTTGACCTGGGAATTTTTTCTAACACAGACTCTGCAAGCTTCAAAAAAACAAGGTTCATTTATGGGGAAAGCAAGCTGTTCACCATACTGGGGCTGGCAAAGTTTCCTTCCATCAACTACCTCAGTACTCTACAAGTCATAAACCAGTCTCTAGAAACACAAACTTCCTTGCCAGGGCTACATCTCCAATCTTTGTAACAGAGAACTGAGAACGGCCATGTTTTGCAGTTGTTAATTTATGACTCTCCTGGGTATGTTGTAGCAATTCTTCCATCTCACATTTGCCTAATGTGGCACTCCTGACTTAAGAAAATGCTCAGTTCTACTCCCTGTAGGAGTTATGCCTGGGAAAAGAGGCCTGAGTAGGTCCCAGCAGGAAAAAAGTGCCCAGTAATAAGGTAAATCCCACTGTAGATAGAAAGGCTACATTCCTTCCACACTAAATCAGCTGAAAACTACTGTAGTATGCATTGCACTTGAGGGGGTTTCATGTTTGAACTTGAAAAGTGGCCTGAAAGTGGTCAGAAATATGTTTTGCGACATCAGCTTTATGAAGTAACAGAATTATATGAAATTATGGCTGGAACTGTACAGCAGATAAGAATGCCCTTGAACTTGGCTAACTTCTGAAATAGTTACTCATTCAAAAAAAAAAAAACCTTATACGGTTTTTACTGCTCCTGAACTGTTATAAAACGTATAGCTTGAAAAGTCTTCAGTTAGGGGAAAACTTGAATTAGACATTGGGCTTTTGCATTTCAAGAATTTATATCTTCTAGTGGTGCTTCTGGTCTCCCATATGAATAAATCCTCAGCATATTTATATCTAAGAGAGAAGATAATCATAAAACTGTCAAATTCTAAGTTCATTTTTAGTCAACACTTTTCAAAGCACATTTTTACTAGGACACATTTTTTTTAAAAAATTCCAAAGAAATCCAAGGAAAACTAATTGTATTTTAACTACTTAGTTCTTCCTTTTCAAGACAGCTATAGTGTATAAAAGTTATGGATTTATTTTCTAATTATAAGATTGAGGACAGGAATTTTTTCAATTCTGCAGAAATATTGAAAAGTTTAAGCAAACAGAATTTCAGTGAAATATTCACTATTTATTTTTACCCTTATATCTCAACAGGTTACAAGCAGACAACAAATAAAACCTCTGCCAAAAAAAAGCCACAAAGTCACATTTTAAATCTAAGAGTGTCCTTTGCAGGACATAGTCTCCCCCCCATAGTCTCTAACATCAGCAGTTGGCACAGGCTGTAACACTATGCAGTGGCTTACTTTACACAATTTTAAATGAAAATACAGGACTCTCAGACTCCCTGACTCTGAGTGATTGCTTATGGGCTCAGGTTAAAGCTGTCTGGTTCTATAATAACAACAAAAAGCTTACAAAGGGCTAGAAAATTATTTATCACAGGTTTTGCTACCATTAATTCCATCTCAGGATATGAATAAGACAGTAATATTGAGGCAAAACAAAATTGGGTAAGATCCATCTTACAGAAGAAAAAGTCCTGGAGGAACTAAGACAAATCAACATTTAAGCTAAAGTTTAAATTTTGTTGCCATCTAAATCAAGTTATCTGAGCAGAAGATACCAGAACATTGATATAAAGTAGAAGCAAGTTTAGAACAAGCTTACAGTATATTCCAGTATTAGTCTTTTACACACTTAGAAATTAAATAAGGAAAACCCTAAAGTACCCCTTCAAAAATAACATATGGGGGGCCTATAAAGCCCCTGATTTCCACACATACAGTCAGAGTTGGTTGCAGTGTTACAAGTGTAAGAGAAATGTTAGGTTTGGATTTTACTGGGTTATGAGTCTTTTTCCCAAATACTAAGAGTAGGTGACTGCAGAACTGGCTAGCAGGTGAGAGTTGTGGGCTTTTTACACATATTCACTCAGTTTGTATCTTTATTCCCCTGCTTTTCCAGTATATTTACCAAGAAACCTTCTGCAGCAGCCTTTTGATTCTTATAAATCCTGAGAAATGTGACAGATGCTCATTCAAGCTTTCTCCAAGACTTTCTTTTCATCTCTTTTCCTTGTCTTCCTTAATTTAAAATACATATTTATCATGAAAAAAGTTAAAGAAGGTTAATCACAACTCATACAACAGGTTTGAACTTCATGGCAAATGCTTTTTACCACAGCATCAAAGGCACTTGTTACAGGTTAAGGAAGTAATTTATGTCTCTGTTGGATCCTTACAGTAGATATCCCTCGAAGAACTGGCAGGCAGATGACCAGAAGTCCAACTGTTTATGACAGATCCTAACTATTCCAGGAAAGAAGACAAAACAAGAAATCTCTTCCTTCACAAACTGCTCCCAGGAAAAAAAAAAGAAAAGAAAAAAAAAAAAAAAGAAAAAAAAAGCTATTGTCTTCAGACAGGAACAAAGATTTGGCTTAAGATAGTCAAAATGCTGCCTATTAGCCTCACAAGGAATAGTGACTGTTCAAAACCACCTACATGTCTACAGTCACTATCTACATAGTATCAAATTATGCAACATTAATTTTTTACAAGTTCTTTTCTCAGGGAACCAAGGAGTGTGACTCAGTAAATTGCTATTCAATTAAATCAGTCAAAATCACAATCACTGTGTTAACTGAGAGCTGGCTAGGATCTTCTCTAAATTTTGTCTTTCCTTGCAATTTCCACAGTCACCCTTTTCATTCTTGTAAAAAAGCTGATAAGAATGAAGCCTCACCTAAATTCATATTTTTGCATGCTTATCTTTTCTAAGGAACGGGTTTAAAGTAAACTTTCCACATCATCAAGGTTTCAATCTGGCCAATCTTTCTGAGGATGGACATTGCAACAGGAGGGTAGAGGCTGAGCTGGCTGCAAGGCCACCCTGCCTGGCTGGGGAGGAGCAGAAATGCTGAGCAAACATATGACCTGCAGTGATGAACAGGAATACATGATTTAAAGACAAGCTCAGACAGTCAAGTACGCGGACACTTGGGATTGCAGGATTTGTTCAGCTGGGGTCAGAATCCTGTTTTTGTTCAGAAGTACCCAAATGTCAATCCACTGAGAACAGACTAATAAAGAGCACCAGAAAATTGTGTCTGTGAGAAGACAAAAGTGTAGAATTTCTTGTAGGCATGGAGACAAGTTATTTACTAAAACAGAAGTATTATGATTACTTGTCAAAACATACAAATCTTTCCTTTCCTGTGGGGTCTAACACCTTTCCAACCATGCAGAAAGAGCCATTTTCAATAATGCTTCCAGGAACTGCTGGAGATCCACACTATCAGGTATCGATTCACTTGTCCTCTGGCATTACAAAGCATCAGTTGCCTGAGCACTTTTTATCCCAAACCAGCAGTATTACTGTGGCTCCTTGTAATTCTCTTCTATCCATTACAAGGAGCTGAAGACAGTAAGTATCCAAACAGCAAGACTGTAAAGGGAATATTTATTTAGTGATTCTAATGTGAAAGTCTTGAACACATGACAGACTTGTATCACTTGCTCTGTCATGACTGACCCTATGGGCATTCTTAAAACAGAAAAACTAATGAAGTTTACATTAGGTCCCAGCGTGTTACACTCAACGAAATCATCTGACATATGCTGAAACTTTTGACTGTGCAGACTGTTTAGGCAGCAGCATCCTCACCTGAAATATTAGTTGGTATAAACCTTAAAACCTTGGGTCTGGATCATGTTCTGAAGCTGTTCTCTTCCAGTATTTAACGCTGTATGCACTTTAGGTTTTGTACTGACACATTTAATGATGGCAATCGGATTTCTTATTCCCCAAAATTCATTAAGCCAAAGCATGGAGCAATATGCTGTAGGTAGCAAAGTGCAGCAAATCTCTCTCACTTTAGTAGATAAGTGACCAAATAACATCACTGTAAGTCTGCTCCAAAGCCATCTTAAAAGAGACGGATTTGCTGTGGTACAGCAGGTGATTGTTTTTACACTGAGGAACATGAGCCACTGCTATTTCTGTGTTACTGTATCTCATGAGAAGCTGCAGAAAACACATCCAACCGTGCTGTTAGCTGATATTCATCAAGCAGCAGCCTGACCTTTTGTGCTTTCTTGCTCTCCCAGGGAGCATCCTGTCCCCCCACGCAAAGAAACACAGGAACCCAAAGGATGCAAATAACAAAACATCCTTATTGACCACAGAAGAGCAGACATCACCTGACACAGTGATCACTTCAGTTTGATCAGAGCTTCATGCACCACTTACAGATGCCTAAAGACAGTGTGTCTCTGACCCTCACACCTCTCCACAGTTACTCAGCTGCTCACAGTTCTAGCCTGCAATGGTCAAGAGGACAACATGTGTTTGCCCACTTTCCCTGGCTTCAGCATTTGCCTTTATTGATTACGATCAGCTGTAAGGCCTGTGAATTCTGGGTGCTCCAGGGGTTTTCTTGACAGCTAACTAAGCCTGAGGCAAATACAGACTCATGCAGCTCCAAACAATCCTACCTGGGTTTCTTCCTCCTCCCCCTTCCCCATCCACTGCATTTAACAGTAATTGTTTATGATAAGGAGATTGTAATTAGGAACATGCACTAGCATAAGTGTCCAGTATTTCATATGCCAAGCATGTGCCACCAGCACAGTCAAAATACGTCCAAAGATTCCTTTAAATTTTTATTATTTTCTTACAGTAGATGAGGAATCCCTCCCCCACTATGCACACATACATTTATGCAGCTAACTCCACTTTCCTGTGACAGCTGATTCAAATACAGACCAAGTTACTAACGCTGCACAAACAAAGTTGTTGGTTCTTTCCCAGTAAGTAGGAGACAAATGTCACAGAAACCAGTGCAGTGAACTTTTAAAATGGCAGCCAAGCAGAGAAATTTAGGGCTAAACATATGGACAATCAGCTAGCCAATGCCTCATTCCCAGTCCAGTGTTCATCCGAGAGTGAGAGGCAGTGTGCTGATCTTCGCAATTTCGTGCTGCACAGGTTTCTAAAGGATTTCAGAATATATATAATGTAAGACTATTAGGAGAAGGTAAGTAGATGACAGAGTTGCCTTGCAAGCACACACAACTCCACACAAAGACAACACTCCTGTGAGAAGGGGAGTTACAGCTTTGTAGAAGGTGGCAGTGGGAATGGTAATTTGAGTCTTATGTTAACACTCTTTCTTTAAAAGTTGCTTATTCATTCAAGCTATCAACATAGCTATCAACTCATTTCTGTTTGGCTAGAGGTAATAGCTGCACTCTCCCATGCCTTCAAGTTTCAACCAAATTAGAATACAAGTTAGGATTCTTCGCCCCTGGCTGACAGTCTTACAAAGCTGTCAAGACGACAGAAGGCTTTCTCCAGGTAAGTAAGATCTGCATTGCCATGGCACAGTTCTTGATAAATCCTTTTATCTGATGCTGCCATCAGTGAGACCCACCAAGGAAGAAATACATGCCACAATTATGCATACTCCGCTAATTGAGTTTCCCTGCAAAACAAGAAGTTCTAGGGGAAAAAAAAAAAAAAAAAAAAAAAAAAAAAAAAAAAAACACAAAAAAATCCAACTTTATCCAACTGACAGAATTAATTCTTCAGTCTTTTGGATTTCACTGCAACTATAAAGAACAAAATCACTCCACTTATATATTTTATAGGACTTAGAGAAGAAAAAGTCCTTTTTGTGAACTATGGACACTTGTATAAGCATTTTTTGCAGTTTAGATTTATCTGAAAGAAGACTATTCCCTTGATTAAATAGAGATGCAGTCGTCATTTGGAAGATGGATTTCATAGCAAATTATCAGGCAGTTAAGACCTTGAAGTTTTATCATTCTACCTAACTGAATAGAGCTCAGTAGAAGAACCTCAAAGGCAGACTATGCATTTCCGAGCCTTTATCCATCAACCTGCTCCATGTCATAGAGAGCAGCATAATCAAGAGTATAGAAATTCAAAGAAGCCCTTTAAGATCAAGAGGTTTGTTATATTTCAAGTCCACAGCATATAGAGAAAGAGCCCAGTAAGGTTTCTGGGCAGTAGTGCACAGTCTCATGGTGATGTCTGAAATAGCTGGTGAGCACACTTCTATACATTATCATCTTCCCAGCTCTATAACAGCTCTACCAATTCAGCTCTTACAGCTCTTGTTTCATGTGCAATCAATACAGGTTTACCTTCATGAGGGAAAAAAAAAAAGTCAGTCTTAACTGTTATGAGAAGTAATAGCTGAAGCATTATAAACAGCATTATATAATAGAAGCAACCCTAATATTTAGGTTGCTCTTCAATTATGAAAGATTATGACCTTTTCCTGAGATACCTTTGCAGTAGAAGCCTTTGCTGCAGACCTTAGAAATTCAGCAGAGAAAGCCCTTGAACTAGAAAAAGTGATTTCATCTTGTCTTATGAAATTCCATTCAATTTTAGCTGCAATCTCAACTGTTAAAAAAAATTAAAAGTTGTATTTCCTTTCTTTCCCTTGCACTCCCCAGAATATAAGAACAGCTGCACTAAGTCAGACTAAAGGTTCATCTAGCTCAGTTCCCGGCCTTTCTGACAGTGGCCAGCAGCAGATGTTTAGGGACAACATGTAAAATATAGGGCAGGCACACCATGATATTCCCTGCTAAACCTCCCAGCTTCTGACAGTCAGCAGTTTAGGGACTTCTTGAGTCTAACTAAAAGACCACCATACGGCCTATATAATTAAATGGTATATTCCCCACATACATTACTTTGCATCTATCAACACGAATTTTGTCTGCCTAGCCATTTACTATTACCAGATAATCCTGCGCATCTTTAGACTCTATCTATTTTTTTTTGACTCTGAAAAATTTTCTATCATTGTCAGTCCTTGTCAAGTCATACTTCATCCCTTCCCCACGCTATATAGTAATACCTAAAGTGGCACAAGTTCTGGAACAAGTTTCTGAAACATTCAAACACTAATCCCATGCCATTCTAAAAAAATTACCATTTACACTTCTTCTTAACTTTCTTCATAATTTTCATCCCAAGATAGCTTTATTTCATTTAAAAGCTTTGGTAAGGACTGCTGAAAAAGTTAGGATTTTTTAATCTTTGTACACAATGTCAACCAGGGCAACCCTCTCCACATGATCCGTTACTGCTTCAAAGAACACAAATGGATTTATGGGGAGATATATGGAGATATATAATTTTTCAAAAGCTGTGAATTCCTTCACACTGAATTGGTGTGTGTACTCATTCTCAGTTTTGTTATTGTTTACATCAGATTTCCTAGTACAAAAACCAAACAATTACTCAAAACTCTCTGGAATTAATTTTAGACATTGGTGCCATATTTCATTCTTTATGTGATTTCCTTTTGAAGTTGTGGGTAAACAGCTATGACAGTTTGCTACCACCCTTTCCTACCACTCTTTTCACTCTGGAACAGTGTTTCATAATGAAACATCTCCTGTTAATACATGATTTTCAGCTATTTTCTCCAAGTCATCCTGCATAAAAGATCTCCCTTGCATGTGATCAGTCTCCTGTGCTCCTCTAACCCACAGGGAGCAGGGTCCTGGGCTGCCCACATGCCTCAACCTGACGATTTCTCAAAGCAGAATAAAGCAGTGACTAAGCTGTGCCCTGTGAACTTCTATGATCTATCTCACTTCCAAAGTTACCACTGGGGACCAATTTAGGAACACTAAGCTCTGAAGGTTATTAAAAAGCTGTTTAATGTCATTCTGAAATACACACTCTGTGATTTTAAAGTCAATTGCAAATTAAACACAACTTTTTCAAATTCTGTCTAATTAGGGGATCAAAAACCAGGGATGTCAGTTCTCTAAGCTGCAAATAATGTTCCTAAACTAGCAGCTGCTATTTATACCCTTTTCACAATGCAAAATGGCTCCAGCCATTTGATTCAAGAAATACCTGCACAACTGTTTTGTGTTTGAAAGTAGCTGGAGGGTGAAAGCATCCTTGGTTTGAGCATGGCTGACCTGTTTAATTCTGTTGCCTGAACCAGTCTGTAAAATACTATCAATTCATGCTTTTTCACTGATACAGCCTCTGGACACTCATAATAAGGCATATGCCAAACAAAAGGACTTCCTTTGGCATTTCTTGCAGGGGACACAAGACTTGAGTGTAAGAAATAAAGGGGATATTTTATTCAGACTACTGAGCAGAGGCACTACGTACACTTCTCCTTGGCTCTTTCATTTCTAGACCAAAAAACACAGACTACTCTGTAACTAGTGAGCTGATGCTTACTTTTCACTTTAATGTGTTAGCTTTTCAAAACTGAATTAATGCACATGGATGACTATCGCAGTTTCGGAGACAGACAAGCACAAGACTCACTGGGTTCATGCACAACAGCCCCTTTTTATTGAGTCTTCTTCCCCTTACACAGATCTGAAGGTCCGCGCGGTCGATCCCTATGGGCTGAGCCAGTGGCCACCCGGCCAACCAGCCAAGAGCTGCTTGCGTCCCCATGGGCCTGGGCCTGCTCTCCAACAGCCCACACTGGTTGGATTACACAACCCACTGGTCAGGGTACTTATGTAATTTCAGTTATGTCCTCGTTATTTCAGTCATAAAAGAGGGAGTTATAAAATGGGATTAATTATTGTGAGGCCTTCAGGCCAGCTGCTGACCACCACAATAGATGACCCCTCAATAAGCATAGAAAAATAAATTATTATTTAGAATCTCATGTCAATGGAACCCATTAAAATTCTTACTCTATGATTTCATATTTTCAGCTTACTATATACCCTCATGTTGAAAAGCGTGCATGTAGGCAGAAATTGTCTAGGCAAAGCTGGTTGTTTCAAAAAGTCAACAGACATATGAAGCAGCTGAAACTCTTGATTTAAGGAGCATATTATTATTTTTGGCAACTAAAAAACAAATTAAGCTTTTAGGCAGAAATAGGGGCAGCTGTGACAGGCTTTAACTTAAGAAGAGAAACACCCATATGGGCTACATCTCACGTATACAACACAATGTATTACCCTGAGAAATTACCCTGAGAAATGTATTACCCTGAAAAATAAGTAACTATTGAATCTATGAAGTCTGAAACTTCAAAATAGGAATCAGGCACCTATTTACTAAACTGTCAACAAGGTGGATAACGCAGTGCTTCAGCACCTTCAATCTGCAAGTGCACTGAAAACTACATCAGTCCTTGCAACATCAAGCTCTGAGTATACACAGTTTGCAGCTAAGTCCTGGGTTTTGCTCAGCTAACACGTCTAACCCAGATCCTCAGTCTTTGATCACACCTATCAGATCCAGACTTTGTACAGTAAACACAGAGGTAGTTATGAATTTTTATTCCACACCAGTGTTATTAGGGCATTCAGCAGAAAACTGTAACGTCAATCTGGTCCTTGTTTTAAATCAGATAAAACTTCAAAAACCTCTGTCCCCTTACAGGTGGAGGATGGTGGCAGTGCTTAGACATGGATGGGCAAGAGAAGAGGGTCTTTCATATTGAGAAGGAGTCCTTAAATTCACCAGCGGGATGGGGATAGATAAAATTACAATCTGGCAAGGACATCACAAAAATGTCCACAGATTCTGAAAGACTTTTGGTAGCTAATTAGCACATGGTGAAAAATTACTATTATTGTTAGCTATGAGATATTATTTTGGTGTTTCAGTTCACTACTTTACGTGGCTATGAAAAAAAATTCTAAATTACCTAATTCTACATCTATGATTTCTGAGATAGACATATAGCACAAACTATTTTTCCAATCTCAGCTGTGTGCAAAAAAATTTAGAGGGATGGGAGAGCAAATACTGCATCATTTCTGAATCTGATTTGAGTGAGGAACAAAAATAAGCTTTTGCACCTAAAATCTAAACCTTTTTTTTCTCAAAAGATTAATTAGTTAAATACAATTACTTAGGTTAGTTGCTGTGACTCCCAAACTTTTATCAGCATTATAAATGTCCCTGAATGTACAGTATAAAAATAACAGTCAGAAATATTCTTACTCCAAACGATGATCTGCTCTGAAATTGTTATGTTTATATATTATAAGCTGCAACTGTCAAAACACTGGGTTGCTGGAATTTTTGACAGAAATTTTGCAGACATTTGTGCTACTATTCACTGTGGTTAACTATTTGAGAACAGATGCAGCAACAAAAAATCAGAGAGCAGCCCATGAGCAGTTACCCCGGCAATATATCCTGCTCACTTGAGAAACATTCCACGGACTTCACGTACCAAACACATGCCCAACCCTCCACTTGTGTGCCGAGCCCCTCTGTGGAACAGCAGCCTGCGGATCGGCCGCACTGACGCTGCACGAGGCCGGACGCTCATGGCAAACGCCCAGGGAAGCTTTGCACTGCCACCCACCTCCTTGTCCCAAGATCCTGGGTTCCATCCCTGCTGACACAGCTCCCACTCCCTCCCAGCCCCACCAGCACTGACCACACTGTAGCAGGCAGAAGCCAGCTGACATATAGATGCTCTGCCCATGTGTCTCCCGTCAGCATTTTCTAAGGGCTACCTTAGGCAACTCGCAGCTTCTTTAAGTCCCACACTGGGTCTCACATTCCCCCTTGGACAGGCATGAGTATGTACATGGGGGATGCAGGAGCTAATTAGAAGCTGGAATTCACACAGCACAGCAACAGACACATTACAGGATTTCCCAAGCGTACAGATGTAGCTTAGTGTCAAAATTTTAGAGTAATTTCATCAGGCTTTAGATGTCACTTCTCTTTGATATTAAATATCGAATAATTTGATTATCTAGTAGCTCAAACAGGTGGCACTGCACAACTGCACAGTTCTTCAAAATAGCTTTAGAGCACAAAGGTTAAAACAGATTCCACTCAACTCCACTTACCTTTCAGTGAAATGCAGCAAATTCAGAGGAGCTACAACGTGTTAATGTGTACTTGATACACTGACCTTCCTTTAAACTTAGCCATTTAAAAATAAATACTCAAGAATTACTTACATTGCATTTTTTTAGATCACTGAAGAGAAAAAAATTAAATATTCATACATTCAATCTCCATTTTCCATGGAATACTACCAATCTTCATTTTCATTGCTTCTTTAATGTTGGCAAGGAGAAATTAATGCATTAATTCCTTAATTTTTGTATGAAAAATCTAACTTTGATTTTTAAGATATGGCCATTTCCTAATCAATTTTATTGAAGGACTTTCTTCCCTTAAAACAAACTTCAGGTAAGGTTATACATAAATACATATTTTGCCTTGGTTTGAAATCCTTATGCCACTAAACTTTTTTTAGCAAAGTAATTAACAGAGTCAAAAAGTCTCTCATAACATCACATTTCAGCCATGCTGAAACCTTCTGCTTTAATCTCCACTCTAGGGCACTGAAATGGCACTTAGCTTACCTAAGTGAAATAAATTAGAGCCGGAAAGATTCGATCCATGATGTACTTCATTCTGTAGTCTTACCCACTTTCATGAAACTTCATGCCAGTAGTGCACCTCTCCCGAGATAAACGTAACTACACTCTATACAACTGCATAAATGTTAAAATAAAGTCAGGCAGAAAAACCTGGCTTTTTGCCAGTTTCAAAAGGCACAGAAATATATTATTCTCATCCACTCCAGGTTTACAAATTTTGCTGTGAGCAAAACATATTTTTGCTGCATCCTTCCCTAAGTAATTTTCCCAGGGTAGAATATGCTTCTTCCTTGAAGAACTTTGCTTTGCAAAAAGAAACTGCTAGAACTTTTTTTCTTATTAAGAGCAGTTTTCTGGAGTACATTACAATGAAACATCTCTCCTAACCACCTAATTATGCCAGCATCTATAGAAATCAGAGACAGGTAGTGGTAAAGTAACAGTTCTAAATTCTTCCCTAAAGGTTTCTTTTCTCTGCACTTCCCCAGCCTCCTGGAGCTCATGCTAGCCAAGCTGCTCACAGACATTCACCTGAGGATGCCAGAAGATTCTTCATTTTGGACTACAAGTGAGTGAAAAAATCATCCTCCTTTTTGGTGAGATTAAAAATTCTCAAAGCAACTTTCTCAAGGGAAATCTATTTATTAGCATTGCACAGTCCAAGCCATTATGTTATTCTTTTGCAACACTGAATCAAGCTGGGTCTGGGCAAAAAAGGAATGAAAACCCTTCTATCTCTCAACTGCTAATTCACTGCAACAGGGGCACCTCCTGGAGCAGGCCAGTTGTATACCAGTCCTTATACAGCACAAGGACCAGGTGCTTTTCCCATTCCTAAGTGAATGGCATAAGCCCCTCCTTCATGGTACTGAGGGACATCTGTAGCGTTTGAGGCATGGACCCAGACTGGCAGGGAATCTGAATCATTTATTCAAAGAAATGAGCTGGTTTTATACACTTTTCCAAGGCACAGCATTTCCTTACATGGTAATTCTCACTATGTGACTTATCCTGTGTTGCCACATCAGCAACACACCTTTCAAATGTCTTTCTATGGGGTGGTCACTCACTGGTCACCCGTCTGTCAGCTCCCGGCAGGCTCCTCTCTGTAGGGGACTGCCGTGTGACAACTTCTCCCCTCAGGGTCTGGTGGAGACAAGCCTCTGTGTGCCGCCATGTGCTCCTTTGTGCCGCCATGTGCCTCTGCAGGCAGGTCCTACAGCCCATCCCATCAGCTCCATCCCATCTCTTCCCACAGACATCTACACTGCAGGTCGCGTAGCTATCTTTCTAGTTAATATAGTCCCAGTAGTGCAGGTACAGAGCACAACATGGGGAACAAAAGGCTGTGAAATAGAAACATGAAGAAATAAAGTAAATATTCAGTAATTAGCCCAGAGTTCTTTTAGCTGCTATGGCCAAAGTGCTACTGAGCCTTAGGCTAAGTTGTTTAAAGCTGCTAAGGAATGTCTTATAGTCCATGTCCTTAGCATTCGTCAAAAGCTCTTTTTCCTTTCTGTTCCACCCTGACTGGATGCTGATCCAACAAGACACTGCTGATTTATTTGTTGGATGAAGCTGGCAAAACCGTGTATGTCCAGTGGCTTGATTCATCTTCCAAGGCTCTTTCATTCCACGCCAACAATGAAGTTTTTTTATTCCCTGACTGACATGCTGTAAGGCTTGCTTTCTTTGCTTTTTTTGTTTAGATTATACAATTTAGATGCAATCAGGTCTCATGCTTGTGATTTAAATTGCTCACCAAGATGTCATATTTTGCTAAGCATAATACATTTTACAGATGCAGAAAGAGCAGAGAGTGAAAGGGGTCACATTCCTCTGTTATAACTGCTATGGAGGCTGTACTTGGTAAATCGGTGGCTTAAGCTGTTATAATAAATAAGATGCTTTTTTTATGCAGTCTTTGTACACTTTGTAGACTCAAAAACCTAACACTTGAGAGGTAAATGAAGTGCTAAAACAGTTCTCAGCAGAGCCAAGATGATAAGTTTGCAGCATTAAAAAAAAAATTAAATCAAAAATTAAATATTTGGAAAATACCTTTTACTTTTCCCTTAACCTAGTTTCTTAGTTACTTTTTCCCAAGTGGTCACTGAAAAACAGCACATGTCAAAGCATTTAATCAAATGAATAAACATAAGGAAAGTATAGTTAAAAGAAGAGTTGAGGGTCAGATCTCCAAAGGTAACGTTGACTCCTGGTTGTCACAAAAACTGTCAGTGCTAGTATAGGAGGGTGGAACTGCTAGAAGAGAGGTGAAAGCTGAGCTATGTTTTCTGTTTAGGCACTGGTCTTACAGCCTCTAGAGTGTGTGTTTGGGTTACTTTAGTGTCCCCTTTGTGATTTTTGAACCATTTAAGGGTAACTTTATTTATTTCTACCTCCAACACATTATTTCGAAGGCTTGACCTAAGGCCGACACAGCTAAATATGTCTGTGCACTCACAAACACGATGCCTCCTTATCTTAAGTTTGACCTGAGGCCACCAGAACAGCAGGCATGCATCTATACAGCTAGACTGGCAAGGTAATGAGGTAGAGACCAGAACCAGCTTACACACTGAAGAGGCAGAGTGGGATATTTAACCTGTGCTCATTGGTGGGTCACACAAACCCCACTGACTTTGGCCTAACTCTGCCCTTACCTAGGAGGCCCCACACAAAGCATGCAGTAGCACCAGAGCTAAAGTTTAAAACTTGTGGTTGACAAAGACTTTTTTTTCTTTTATATGATGAAAAACCAGACATGTCTTACATGCAAAGTGAATGCCAAAATTAAATCCTTTAAGACACTGTGCTGCTGAATATTTCAGTCAAATATGCTTGGGCAATCTAGATACACATTCTATACGTTCTCTATGAACTTTCCCCCGCTGAAAAAACGTCATGCCTTCCAGCTATTTCAGAAATGAAAATATCCCACACGAGTTGTATTAAAACATGTGAAAGTATATAAAATATATACACAGTTAAATGCAAAGTCTAGAGTCAAATGTAGCATTGAGGTTGCTCAATCAACCACACAGGTCAGGAAATTCCAAAAGTTAATGGTCCATGGTCTGCACTTATATAATTCCACTGAAACTATTTTGCATTCCCAAAACTCACTGACATAGAAACATATGAAAAATTTCCATTTATTTTAATTTATTAATGTTTGTGTTACTTAATTCATGGTGGAGAGTAGTAGAAGATTCTCTCTGGACACATTAACATCATGATAAAACTGAGCTAATTTCAATCTGGGTGTATAATCTTTGAATGAGAAACCTGAAGTCAAGACTAAGTGGTCCAAAGACCAATTTAGTACTTAACAGCTCAGGAGTTAATTTAATTTCCTATCTCTCTTACAGATTCCCAAGTGACCTTTGGTAAATCACCTAAATCTCCATGCAATATTAATTTGTTCCCACATTAGTATATTTAATATAGAATAAGTTAATTTCAGCTTGATCTACTTTATTTTCTTCTGCAAGAACAATGAAATAAGCCAATTTTGAAGCTGGCATCAGCCATATTTTTTATTCATTTGAACATTTATTTTGAAATCGTATCAAAAAGAGCATATATTTCCCACACTGTCATAACATAAGTAGCCCTTATAATGCTTTATGAAAATTCAAAACAGACTCACTAGTCATGGAAAACATCAACATGAAAGGACTTTTAGAGAGGCAAGACTGACTTAAATAGGATTAGAACTGAAGCTTGAACATATGAAGGAAATTTGGACAATTATCCCATTGACTTTCCCATTGTCAGAATGTCACCCAGCACTTGTGTCATGTTAGGTGTCACTGCTACATTTGTCATTCTTCTGGGAAGAAATTCACATAAGATTCCTGAAAATATTGAAAATTTGCATAGTTCCATTGATTTCTTTTCAGAAAATAAGATATGAGAAAAACCTTTCTCTTGCAATTTAGTTCCTACCATTTGGTTCTGTTACTCAAAAGTTGAGTGAGAAATGCTTAATGGTTTAAACTTTTCTTTAAATTTAAAATATATTTTAAAGTAATAATATGTATAATATGCTTTTATGTATTTGGAAAATACCTTTTACTTTTCCCTTAACCTAGTTTCTTAGTGAAAAAAAAAGAATATCAACTCTATTTAAACAAGTATTTGTCTGAATTACTAAAAAATACTCCTCACAAATTCTTAGTGTTTGCTTAGAGAAATTAAGCTGAAACACACTGGCAGCACTAAAACACTATAGACACTGTTGATTTATATCACAAATTTCCCTTGCATTTTTATTATTATCTTGATGTGTCTAGTTGAGTAAACATTTCATATACCTTCAAATATTTCTTTACCTCTTTTAGCAGGTAAAATATACATGTGGACTTCTCATATTAGACTCTCACTTTTCTAAAATGCAGAATATACTTGCTGTATTTAAAGATCTCATGACACCTTTCACATGTACTTACAGCTTCATTAAGTTGTATGGAAATATTATGAAATGGATGTATTTGCTACTGAGGGTGGTTTCACAGGTGTTTAAAAATATGCCATCTGACTCTCCTCTAAAATAAGGCAAAACTTTGATACTGTAATAACGTTATATACTGAGATAGCCAAAATATACATTGACATTCCTCTTTGGGAAGTATATAAGATATAGATACTCAGTTTTCCTTTTCTATTTCAATTTGAGTGCAAACACAGAATTAAAAATTATGTAAAAGAGATGGAAAAAAAATCACTGATATTTCTCAGCCCTGAAGTCTGAAGTTTTAGAGATGTCAGATTTCACATTCGGTTTGTGCTCAAAGATATTTTGTTTTTAGAATTTTCAACATATGGCTAAATAAATGTGGAAAGCATTTGCAAAACTTTCATGTACAAAATATCTGGTTAACCTCTATTTTGCGTGAAAATAACTGGTGAAAACTCTGTCCCCCAATGTATCAACAAAATAGGACTGATTTCCCTGCAAATTTCATGTATACTCTGAAATTCAGAAAAAAAATCAAGAATGAAGACTGATGCTCTGCAGATCCAAGTGCCCCAAGAAAATGCTACAAATCCAAAGAATGCTCCTGCATGCTACCTTTTATGCAGTAATATCTAATTTAGGAGACAAATTTGGAAAAGCACATGTAGCCAGGAAGCTCCCTAACAACAATACAGGAGGATGGGAAAGAGCACACATATTATAAGTGAGGCCAGTATTCAATTGTGCTCAAAATTAAAAACTGTACTCAAGAAAATAAATATATACCACTAACTAAATAAACTATCCCACTCAGAACTACTGCTGCTGACAGGAGTTTGCTGTTGCTGCTTCTGCAAAGAGTGGCAGCTAGGATGGAACAATATCTCGTGGTTCCCAAGCCCGCAGCTGTCCACAAGTTCTCCCTCCATGACTTGCAGTGGGGTGACAAAAGATTAGACTGCAAAGTCACCCACACTGTTGGGAATAAGGACCAGAAGTTCAGGTTTCTTCTTTCCAAGAAAGTGATGGCCTGAGTGAGTGAGAGAGGTTAGTAGTCATTGCACACAAATCTCAGTGCAATGCAGGGATGTAGGGTCCCTGGAAATTCCTTAAAACAGAGGGATATAATTGTTTATGTTACATGTAAATCACAAATGACAAAGTTCCAAATTGCCTGGAGACTAGAAAAGTGACAAGTGCCAGTCCATTCCTGACAGATTCAGCTATATCAGTGCTAGACAAAATGTTTCAGCTTCCCAGATTTTTTCAGCTAAAACTACAGTCAAAACAGAAATGAAAATGCATTGTTACATAGATGACAAGTTATTTAGACCCCAAAAATTGACTTCCTTTGAATTAAAAATGATTTCTGAGAAATAAAAAGTCCTAACACTTGTTCAACACTTTTAATTTAAAAAAATAATAGCATTCAAAAATTATGACATTCTTTTAGTCTGGTTTTTCATTTGATAATTTTTGTGTTTTCTTAATTATGCAATACATGGCAGACTCCTGGATTTTCCCAAGAGGTTATAATGTACCATCTCTTAGAAACAAACATTTTAATTGGGTACATAATTCTGGCTTGTACAAGGTGTCTAATCAGCTCCTAAAGCAGATGAATGCAGGTTTTTATACAACAAATTTGAGTAAAAATATGAATGTTTTAGTGGAGGGTATTTATAAAGGCTGTCTTTGGCCTCAGGGCTTAACTTCCTTTTGCAATATCTCTTGCTGTGAAATACCCTCTGCTGGACCCTCTCTTGCTACCAAGCACAGGGACAGTTTCAGACCAAAAAAAGGCTAAATCAGCCATTGTGAACACCCCACTTCTAAGCATGCAGGATTCTTTTCATTAAGATATTAAAATGCAGGTACATTATAAATTGTCGTATGCTCACAGACTGGTATCTTCATGCTGCCTCCAAACCCTTCTGCAGCTTGTGTTTCTTTCAGAAAGACCTGTCCCCACAAAGTCCTATGTGTATCAATACATTCTAGCTGGATCCAAACCCCAGCAACACAGAGCTTTCTTGAGGCCTACATTATTTGCAAATACTACAAAATTAAATTTAACTATAAAAAATGTAATGCACAGTGTACAAATCCAGGGAATGCTCCAAGAGATCACTCCCAGGTGTAGAAGGTGGACAGACTCAGACCAGCTTCTTGTGATAGTGGTAAAAATGTTCCAGCATTCACATTTTGCACACGTTCCAGCATTCACATTATGCAAGTACTCCATACTGAGAGTTATGTTCTCTGAAGCATGAATATAAAATAAAGAAGCTTTCAGTGGAAAATATGTATGCTTTAATCAGTATTTTTCATTTAAATGTTCTTGCATGCTAATCAGAGCCATCATTTAGAACACAAATTCATGCTTCTCTTGGATCTCACTTCATTAACGCTGCGCAGAAAGGGCTACGGATTCCAGAAGAAGCATTAGTCCAGAAATTGCTCCACATGGGAGCAATTCTGTTTGGCTTCCAGAGAAATTAAGGGAGTCTTATAACTATGGGCATATCAAAATTTGTGGGTGATAAAGTCTGAAAGAAAGATCAATATTTAGGTTAGCAGATAACTTCCCAGACTTATCCAGCCAGCAATCCAGCCAGCCAGCCCCACCAGAAAGCAGCTTCACATCAAATGAAGAGCAATTGATTTTACAAACACAAAGGGAATGAATTTAGTCTAAGAGTCATCCAAAGCAATACACAAATGCATTCTTGCGAGACAACGGGAATATCTGTAGGGACATAAACCACAACACACTCTGCCAGAAGTCTGACAACTCAGGATAGGAAGAAGAGACATATGCAAGAGTCTAGACCCCATTTATGAACTTCTAAAACATGAAAGCTAACAAATTCTTTTGTAACATCACAATTCCCTTAATTCTTGTCACATAAGCCAATATTATCTGCAGCAAAATTGGTAAAATCATCTTATCTCGTTCAACATCTGCTGGATTTTACATGATAAAGGGTCATCTCAGTCCACATATTTTTCAAATAACTAGATAAGTAACACTCCATTTTCTCTAGCACATCAGTAGAGCCTAGAAGAGGGAAAACATATTTTTTAGACCTTTTAGAAAGTTCATGTGAGTAGACATATATCATGCTGTCTTCTAATTTCTCTGACTAGGATTAAGAAAAAAGAAGATTCCCCAGAAATGCCCAGAGATACAAGACATAATCTGGCAGCCTTACTCATAGGCCACCCATGGAGTAAAGGACTACTTAATACAAGTACAGCTTGTAGGTTCCAGATTTAAAAAGCTAATTGTTGCAGTGCAGGTGGCAGCGGCCACTGCAGCAGAGCAGTCAGAGGACTGGTGGGCACGCCTCCAGAACACAGACGTCTGATTCTCACCCCGTGGTTACAGCGAGTTCCCATGTTCCTAGTGGTTCTTGGTTTACATGTTTTAAGTTTATTGGTTCAGGAGTTGTCCACCCAGTTTTATGTATAAGTTCATGTTTATGTATTTCCCCTAGTTGCTTATGTATTAGTTCTGGTAAGTTCTCCCTTCTTTGACGCCCCATTGGTCTACTCATGTAATTCCCTCCCTTAAGTTATCCCTATTGGATATTCCTCTGCTGTCTCCTCCTCCTCAGTCGATCCCCATTGGTTGTTTCCCTTTGTTCCACCTCCATATAAAATGCTGTCCTCTCCCCTTTTTCCTGGTCTTTGTCGCTGGATCTTCCAATGGCCATAATCCAGCTGGAACCTACACAAAGACCCCTCTCTCATCCTTTGCCTCTGCCCATGCTTTTACACCACCTTTGTTTGGGGCTCGCTACTTGCAAAGGAGCCAGCTTTCCCTGCAAGCTGCAGCTGACAACTGCTAATGAAAAACTGGGTCCTTTTATTTTCATCTTGTGAAATGTAAAAACAGTAAATAGTAGGGAAAAAAATATTTCAAGAACATTTTTGTTTGTTTGTTTCACATTATTAATTAACACCAGATGTTAATACTCTATTTTTTGTTTTTTAAGACTGTGGAGTCCTAGGCTCATATGAGCTATGACTTCTGGATAAGCTTCATTAACTTGATTTATTTGTATTGTGTTCATTTTTGCTGTCATATTGAAATCCAGTTTTCAAGGGGATGCCAAGTCCTTGATGAAAACAGTCTTTTATTATATCCTAACCAATGGATTAGAATTAGATTGGGCTCATACGGGAATAATCAATCACAGTTTACATTTAAGCTATTCAGCACATTTAATATGCACTCACACATACAGTGTATAAAAAGATATATACTATTAAAAGCATTGTTTTGACACAATTGAAGAAAATACAGATTCAAAGTATTCTAGGTCATTTGGACACATCTTTCTTCCATTAATTTTAATGGAAGAGATGGACCAGGTTCATGCTTGGCTTGCAAGGATACAATTTCACAGAAGTCAGTTGGACAATACGGATTTACTTTTGCTAAGAGTAAGGGTGTAGATCTCCCAAAAGAGAAACAGTTTATGAAACAAAATGATACGATGCCAGAAAAATTCGAAAGTACTCTCATTTGAGAAAGCCATATTGATTAAAACCCCTGAGCTTTATCTTTTCTTTCAAATATTTCATTCTTACTGATGTTAATGTGTATGAACACAAAATATTTAAGTCCCTTTAAACATTAAAAAAGTTTCATAAATAAGGGCTCCTAGATAAGCAATTTACTGGTTAACTTCTTAAAAGATGTCTAAGAATACTGACGTCCTCAGAAAATACTACTGGACTTCCTCAGAATTATGTTCATTTGGTAGCATTTTGTTTCAGCAAAATATCCAAGTAAATATGGTTCAGTTATATCAAATCATGCCAACACTGTAAGAATGCTAAATGATTTTTTATATACTTTCTATTTAACAAATTATAAAATACTCTATACCATAAAAGAAAGACACAAAATCAAGACAAAAAAAAAAACAAATTTGATTAACTAAAATATATTTTTAATGCATTTTTCCATGAGCATGAATGTACTGCAGCATAAGGTATTTCTTAAGATATTTAGTTCTTAACATGATTAATTGGAACCGATTTCAAAGTATTTCACTATTAGGTTTAGATTGGCTAACTATCTAAATAATGCATTTTACTGTACTACATAAACCTAATACAAAAGTATTAATTCATGTAAGAATTTATGAGATGATGCAAGCAATCAACAATTCTATGTTCTATTTATTCTCTGTAAATTTTTGTCTTCAGAGAAGATGATTTTAATTACAAGCAAACATTGTGAATTCAATCTAAATGGTAACATAAACACTTTTGTCACCTTTCTTCTTTTTTTTAATCCTTATATAATATTCTTTTTAAAAAATGTCTGTTAAAAATATCAAAAAAACCAACAACAAAAACATCATACTTCCTTGCCAGGAGAGTTTCTCAAATTACATGACTCTTCAAGCCTGAATTACTGCGATACAAGGCAATAAAATTTTTATAACTCCTTCTTCACCATATCAGAAGCATTATGAGAAGATTTCTGAGTAAAGGAGAAAAGTACTTACTGTCTGTCAGATCTGGGTTGTGGGAGATGCTAAATTAATCCTTCCATGATGTCATGTAGACACAGTTCAATAAGAAGAACCACAAATACCCATATATTAAAAGTTCAGTACAACTTACAACCAGGAAAAAACTATTTCTCTGGAAAACCAACCATCAGTTACTCATTACCACTCTGTGCTCTCTGATTCTTGTCTTTGTCTTTCAGATTCCCACCCAATCAGGAGTATTTCAAGTCCAATATTGGTTTTAGTTTCACTGAGGGACAATAGTCTTTCCAGTGGAAGTTATTTTGAGCACCACTGGGTGTAGCTTTGCCAGACCTTTATACAGCTCAGTTTTCTGCTTTCACACTTGTGAACAGGCTTTTGGATTAACACGTAAAGCATCCTTCCCTGGTCATGTTGTAGTTTTAACTCCATGATACTAACGTACACATATGTTAATATATTAAGGACATGCTATACCTGGTTTTTAACCTGCTGCAAGATTAAATTACTGTTCTGGAATACCTTGAATATTTTTTCCTGCCTGTGAAGATTAACTCAGAAAAATACACCAGAGGTGTCTTCCTACAATGACGTTATGGTGGTTCATTTTGAGTGCTAATGGCAGGATGGTGCTGCTGTTTTTAAAAAAATTTACATGGCAATACAGAATTATAGAACAAATAATTTCAAAAATAACCTTAAAAGGCCATCTGGTCTCATTCCTGCTGAAAATAGGGCCCACTGTAAATGCCTACTACAGAACTGAGTCCTATTGAACAGCTTGCTATTGCTATTTACCTAGAGACAAATCTTACAAAATTAAACAGGCCCTGGACATTGATGATCTGCTAGACAATTCACCTGTTTGGAAAGGATTCTTGTGAGCATGATGGGTTCAGTATCAGTAAAAGGATTTAAGAATAGCTGAAGTGGTTGCCACCATGCCCCACATTTCAGTCATAATAAGTGGTCGCTTGTATGTATTTGATGTTTTGTGGACTGTTAAAATCTATAGACATCTTGTGCTGATGCGTTACAGGCTTCAAAAATGTCTCATGTGTGGAACTGTTGGTTTGTTGGGTTTTTTTAACAAATTTTGTTGTTGTGCTTCCAGCAACAGTGGAAGGATAATATTTCTGGAATATTCAGTCTGATTATATTGAGTAAAGGCTGATTTTTTTACCAAAGTGTGAATATAAAGCTGTGTGTAGCCTAATCTGGAGACAAGAAGTATTATTTAATTGGTTTGTGCTGATAGCTTGCTATTTTTTATATTTAAATAAAACATCACAGCACAGTTGTGACTTTTCATCTCTTAAGTGGAAAATATCACATGCTTTAACAAACAGACTTTTTTTACTTAAAAATCTATGCAAGTAAGAATTTGCAGACAATACAGTAAGATATTCTGCCTCCTAATAACAAGATTAAAAGCTTTATGTTTTTTAAAATAAGAGGGACAAAGTAAAAAACAATACAAAACCAAACCAAAACTGCAGGGTGCCTCAAAAAGAGTTGTTCAGTTTACAGCTGCAATCCTTTTATTTTCCCTTTCCCTCCTACACCAGAGCTGTATGTTCTGGTGGTATGCAGTGATTGCCTTCTGTGATGTCCTGAGCAATGTATTTCTCTCTTTCAGAGGACCTTTATTTTCCTCTGCATTTTAAAGGAGGCACGTCTGGAGAAAAGGGCATTGAGAGGTGATGAATTTGGTATGGAAAAGACATCATAGATCAAAGTTGCAATATTCGGATACTGCTAGAACACTCATTAATGTCATCTCATTATAACTGCTAAAGATGTTCCTCATGCACCTGGCCTTGCAACCATTTCCTGGACTATTTGCTTTTAACACCTTGCTCCTTTCTGTGTGTACCTCCAGCACTCCCACTTTTTATCTCATCAGGCATGAACTCCTCACCTTTTCGTTCAACAGACCACTCCTGCTTGCTCACAAGGACTAGCAAAATGTTGCCAACATCTTAAATTCACACACATTTTCATATTTCAAGTCCCTGACAGTCCCTAGGCAGCCAGTGGCCTGAGATTGCAGCCACACATGCAGCTTTCCATTGTCTTGCAGTTTCTTTATGCTTCCTCTGGTTGCAGTGGACCTACCAGTTGTGCCTGTCTCGTCCTTGAAAGTTGTGAGTTGTATAATGAATGATTTGCTTCCTTCCTAGTCTTTTCAGTGCGTGTAGTTCAGCTTGGTCAGTGAACACTGCTAGTGCAATAGTAACATACACTCACAGGGTAACAGAAAAATATTTGCTCACAAGAAGCTAACAAAATACTTTTTCCTACCCTCTTTGATAAAAATAATAAAAAGTTTTAAGACAATAAGACTCAGTTTGAATAGTTGCTAACAACTTAAAAATTTATTGGGCTGTCTTTTAATTGCTAACTTGCCCTGAATCAAAAATTACCACTTGTTATCAACACTTTTATAAAGCCAGCCATTCACTAATTTATAGGGTTGTCTAGCTTCTAATGGATTTATGTATAGAAATGCTCAAAAAATGAAAAATATTTGCAAAAATATTGTCTACAAAGCCTTCAGTAAAATATTACATCTTCTATGGGAAAGTGTAGTATACTCTGGTACTCAGTGATTTATTGCTTCCCATTTAAATGACACTTGCTGAATTCTGAATTGACATAAAACATTTCTTTTCTAGTCCTTAAATACATGCACATTCACACACAAAAACACATTGAACAAGACAGATGTATTAACATTTGTTAGCAGGTCAAACTAAAACTTTTTCAAGGACACAGTGTTCTCTTTGACCTGCTAACACTTAAGCAAGCTGCAACAGCCCTCTATAATTCAGATTGTAATATGCTTTACTTAACCTTTGTTAACTAACACATGAAGGAACAGCTTTTCCTTGTAGTAAGGACAAAGCATGGTATTTCAAAAGGGCTTATGTGAGTTGAGAGTATGGCTCTGTACACAGTTAAATCCTACATTTGACTGCTGAACCCATTCTTTCCCCTTCCCACCCAAATCCACATGGAAACAACAGAACAGAAAGAAAAAAAAAAGTGGAATTAAAAATACTTTCAATTCTTTTCCATACCAAAACCAAGAGAAAAATACATCATTTTCCATTTGTATAGGATGTTCCCTTGCAGACAGCATGAAACACCTAAAGGCACTTGTCAGGAAAGACCAAGGAAATGAAGGATTATGTCCATTAATATGCTTCTAGATAAGCTTCACTGGTTTATCCACTAACTTAGTCACTAGGGCACATCCTATAATCTCCAAACTACGGTTCTTGCCTTTACTTCTGGGATTTGAGATCCGGTTTTTTGACAGTCCTCAGCAGAGCATGCCCTCACGAGAGTGCTGTAGACTACTCCAGACTACTTCTCTGAGTAGTTGGAGACCCAGGTAAAAATCCTCATCACTGCTGGAGTTACTGAAGTTCTGAGTTACTGGAAGGTAACTCCTCTCCTGGTTCTTTTTCAGGGATCATTTAAGCACACTACAAACTTTTTAGCATCTTCTGTTTCAGGGACTGTAGGAGCTCTACCTCACAAGAGCAACGTTTTCTGTTTGGAGGAAAACACTTCATTCAGACACAGTCTTTGCCTAACCCAGATCTCCCATTTGGATGCAGTAGCCCAGTCACCATGTTTTTAACTTCTTCTAAGCCTTTTGAGCCTCCTAAGACTTCTCACTGTGTTCTGTTATTACACTTGACCTTTGTATAGGAAACACAAGAGTAAGGGAATGAAAGGGTCCTGCCAGGAACAGGCTGTCCTTAACAAAAGTATCAGTAAAAACAAGGCTACCTTCACCCTCCCAACATAGCTCCTCTATTTTCAAGAGTTTTTTTCTCACTGGCTGAAGAAGTGAGTGTCAGGTGTGAAAAATTACATGAATCTGTGAAAAGGATTTATGAAGTGACTGATATTCTATATACAAAAGATCTAAATACTTTCTGCATCGTTGAAAAAGCTGTGTTTACAGAATCTCTATGTCTACTTTAACAGAAACAGCACAATTTATAAATAGATTTTAATTTTCAAATAAGCTCAACCACAAGCAGAGAGGTCTCACTTTTTTTCTTCCACTTACCTGGTTTTCCTATGATCTCAGACAGTCATGTTCTCCTGATGCCATGATGATTTTTTGCCTTTTCTTTTATACCCCTTTTATATACCTTTTATAACTTTTGTATTCTCAGTGGTTTTTTGCCTACATTCTTAGACTTATTTGTCTAGCTAAGAGACTAAACATCTTAGAAGCTTTGTAGTTAGGGATCAGAATGCCCCAGACACCAAGGTCCTCTCCAGAATACATTTTATAAACTAAGATAGAACCATCCAGGGGAAGGCTCCTTGGGGAGGGGAGCTCACTCGAGCCTCTCATTGGGGAATCTTTGATAGATATGCTAATTAGTAAAACCTATAATGTTATACCAGATCTTTTGAGGGTGTGCATTGCGGTGTGCATTGAGGTGCACTCCACCTGGATGTGGTGCACCTTGGGATCCTTAAAATAAATACCAAGGTAAAATCCCTTTTTCCCATCTGACCATGTTTGATTCTTGATTTTAAGACCAGGAAAAGGCATCACTCCAGGTCCACTGCTGCTTTGAGGAAACAGCTCAGTTTGTATAAAGTATGTGGCTGGCTTTTTCAAAACCATTTGAGTTTAGACAACCTGGCACCCTATTTTATCCTTCTGTCCAGGATCTCCGTGTACAGCACCAAACAAAAGAAGAAGTTCCCTGAAAAACTCATGCTAGATATTCTGTCTCAGCAAACAGGCTGACTCCCTGCAGGTGGAAAGTATTGTCTTGGTTAGTCTAGCAAATTCTGGGGAGCATCAGAGATAAAAAGCCATTATCACTGAGCCCTGGTGCCCCTTGTCTGTAGGGTGGTCTGGAGAATGTTCTTCCACCCCCTCACTGCAGTCACCCACTATATAGAGTGAAAATGTGATTCTCAATTCAATTCCACAGTTTATCAATTTTCCAACGCCCTCCCTTCTGACACATGGAGGTAAATGTTTCCCCTCTTATGCTGTATCCAAATGCCTATGTATAGAAAAATTAAGCCTCTATAGGGTATAATTTTGAAAGGTAAAATGAAGGCTGGAGGGTTCAAATTATCTCACTTGAATGATCTAATGTCAGTAATCTACTCGAAGAAATTTGTAAGAAACAAAATCCCAAATTTCTTTTCAATTTCGAACCTAGTTAATTGCAGAATTGTCAGTCTTGAATAGCTCATGGCACTGGGTAAGAGGAATATTGAAGATACAGCTGTCTTGGATCGTATCCTGGATCTTCAGACCTAGTCTTGGACCATTTTGGGACCTCATACAAGTTTTCTGACTGCGACAATGATTTTAGAGACAACCTAGACTTAGCTAAAAGCAATCCAGCCTTGCAGGCAAATTTAATTTTCCACTGTCAGTAAACTGGATTCTGCTAGGAAGGACCTCAGAGAAGCAGTGATATTTCTGTTGGAAGCCTCTGAACCAAAACAATGGGATTTTAGGAGGTAGATAGGAATGAGTGTCTAGGAGAACATTCTGCAGTTTACAGGGTCTCAGGAAGCTGCAGCCATGGCCTTTCTCTTTTCCCGCTTCTCATTGCTTCCCTATCATTTTCTTTCTATATGCAGTCAAACCACTGAAAAGATAATAAAAAATAATTCCAATGTGGATGAGAATTGTGAAATAATATGAAAAACCACCATCTTCTGTTTATTTTCTTTTCCACCATTAATCCCCAGGAGAGATACAGAACAATCTGACTTTGTGATGCAACATGTCACTGGCTTGAAAGCAGGCAAAGCAAGGAAGGAGGGGGAGTAAGAATTGCAAAAAATTAAAAGAATTCTCAAGACATTCCCTTGGAGGCCCTGGAAGATGTTAATATAAGGTCTCCTAGTGTCTAGGAGCAGTTCTGGAGGCAGATCAGCAAAAATAAAATAATTTTGAATAATAAAAGCTGAGAGAGCTCTGTAACTCAGCATGTCCCCATTTTTAAAAGCACTAGTATGAAAGGACCACTAAGGAAAGGCCTTCAGTTTTCTTATTTAAATAAATTAGTCACAAAAGACATCAATACCAAAGGGATACCTGTTATATTGCCCAAAAGCAACATTTTTTCTAAAGTGAGTACAGCCATTGGGGAATACAAGTTATTGTTCTATGTGTGAAAATTCAGGTTCATGGAGGGCTTCAAGCACTCTCCAACACAGCTATTGTTTCCTTCCTCAGTGTGTTCAGAACAATGGTGAGTGCATGCAAGGAGAAGGTTTTGATATCTGAAATACAGCCTGTGCTCACAGAGTAAACAGTTTCCTTAGTGTCTACTATCTTTCCTTCCCAATTCCCTGGGCTTACTAAGGAAATAATTGAAAAAAACTAAGCTAAACAAGGAAGACCGCCAGAAGAAGACAGACCATATAAAAATACAACTGTGCAATAGTCTTTACAGGTAAAGGCTGAAATCACTGACAGATCTCTGATATTCAGACAGAATTTCCTCCCTTGGCTTTCAGCCCTTCTTCAATACATATGATGACTTACCAAATAGTATTAAATGAATTGCTCAATTTCTTGGTTAGAGTTCCTTATATGTGACAGAGGGAGAGTACCAGTACCTATTATTGTCTGTTTCTATGTGTTCCTGGTGTTCTATGTTTCAATATGTAAATATTCAGTCATTACTGTACAAAATACTTTACATTCTAAATTTATGTAAGGTTTTGGGTTTTTTTACTTTGTCAGGAATTACTATGCATGAAGAAAAATAAAATTCAGGAAAAAAATCTTGTAGGCAAATATATCGTAACATTTGTCTCAATAAAAGCCAACAACAACAACTTGCTCTTTTGTTGCTGTGTTGCTTTTGTTGTTTTGTTGCTGTGTAGCTATTTGCTATTCCCAATTTTAAGTACCAATTGAAATTCTATTGTGAAGTTATGAAATATTGCATTAATGTTTTCAGCCCAAAGAAAAGTACATGCTTAAAGAGATACTGTGTACATTAATGCTCATAAGTCTGATTAGTTTGTCTGGCTCTTTAGTTCACAGCTCTTTGGTGTCACTCTATCATGTTAGTAAGTATTCAGCACCTGAAACTTTTTTAAAGGAGTATGTTATCCCTAATTGCCTCTATGCCACCTTCTCCATGGCTAATAATGCTGTAATCACTGCACTCTAGTGAGCAACTTACATCACAAGTGTATCTCACAGTCTGTATCTGCACATTCAAATACCCTTAATATCAGCTCAGTCTCCACAATACTTTTGAAATTAAGCACAAAGGAAGTAGGAAAGTTTATTTCTAATATTCCCACCTTTCACCTTTTCAAATGCATGAATAAGCATTTCTGCTTTTAAGGTGTGCACTGTGAACCATGGCTTTAATTCCTCAGCAAATCTACCCCAGGATAGACAGGCTGAGCTCCAGCACTCCAATACTATTAAGTCCAATCCAACTGCTTCAGTCCTGGCTTTCCTGTTTCTCCTCTCTGTGCATGGAAGGGGCCAAAGTGGTGGAGTGTACATTTCCAAAACAGCTTCACCTGTCCCAGGTTTGGCACCAACAGCGACAGCTCCATTCTGAACCTAAAACTTTCCAGTAGGAGTTGAAAGAGCACATGTCAATAACACTTCCCCATGAGAAGATAAACAATGTTTTCCTATTAGACTATTGCACGATTTTGATTACACTGTGTCAGTGTTAATCAACTGCTTCGCTCTGTGATATTGCTTAGGAAAAAAAAAGAAGGAATACCATTTTCTCCTCAAATCTGTCATCAAGAGCACCAACTACCATCTTAAAAACTTTTGTTCAAAACCCAAGTTTTGCCAATCTCAAAGGCTGTCATCTCTGAGGTACATTGGGCTAATTAGTAATTTAGCAGGAGTAGAGGGAAAGAAGTTCACTTCAGGCACTTTGGTAGACAGACAAAGAACAAAGTTCCTTTATCTGTATTAATACTTTAAAAAATAGAATTAATGTCCTGCAGCAAAAACAGTACCTGGAATGATTTTATGGAGTCAGTGCTTAATTCGAAAACATTAACACACTAAAAATATTTAATGAAGCTAATTAGAAACCAAATTGCTTTCCTTTCAATGGAAGGAAAACAATATTAATGAATAAGTGATCTTAACATATGTATTATAACAAAGTTAGACTCACCAGGATCCCAGGGAAAGGCTAAAGGACGGCACTGTCTGCCTCCCACCTATGAAATGGCGATTCACACTGGAGTGTATCGTGGCCAAGTCCGTGTCCATCCCCACACCAACTGCAGGAAGCCACAGGATTTGCCTCAAACTCTATTTCACTATTCTGTTTTCCTTGTTGCAGTCTTACTGATGGGACTTCTGCTTATTTTCCTAGGGAAATTGGATGATTCCACCATCAGAATATTTTGTTTTCAAATGCACAACACAGGTCCATCCAATTTCCAAAGCCAGGGTGGACAGTCCTTTGTGTGACCAAACAGAATCAATTATTTCAGGTATATTGAAGAGAAAAGAAAAATATCCTCTTCTTATATATACACCCACCTCCCAAGTCAGACCATGTCTGATAGCCCTGACTTGTGACAATCTGTGCCCTCTGAGTCAAAGTTGTATCAAGTTAAGAGTCAGTCCCACAGCCCATAATTGTAAAACAGACTCTGCTGTTTCTCAGCAGGCTCCTTGACCCCCTAGTTTAAATGCCTTGCCTCCAATAGCCCAGCTGCATTGGAAGCAGGGTATTTTCTATAGCAATAATTGTGCACAATTTTTGGAAAAATATTTATACACACAAGAATAAATTAAATATCAAAAATCAGTATCCAGCTAGTCATAATTGCCTATAATGTGTGACACCTACATGCATAAAGTCAAAGGAATAAACACAAAAAGGTTTTTAAAAGTGATTAAAAAGAATGGAAAAGTATCCCAAGAGTGATTAAGTGTACACTATCAACCTTTATTTTTTTTGTTTAACCTTTCAAACAAGCAGTTTGTATGATGAGACCTTTCAAACCTTCTACAAAATCCTAGTGAATTAGGAAATTATGCGGTGAACTGATATAAACTATCTGGGTTTGGGGACTCTTAAGTCAGTTGGTTTAAAATCATTTCCTTGAACCACAGTGCAAGACGTTTTTTAATAGAATGAGGTAATAAGTATTGATTCTGTGGTGACAATGAATGAGTTGGTATTACAGGTGCACCTTTGCATGACTTAATCTTTCCTTCTTTTAGCTATCAAAACCAAATATAGAACCACTGCACAATTCCCCTAATCATAAACTACAATTCACTTGCTATTTTTAAGGGGCTTTTGCTCAGTTTGGTGTCATAACCCTGTTGTTATCTCTTGTAGGACCAAAAATGTCAATGGTAAATTGTTTATGAATGCTGTGAAAGGATTTCATCGCTTTTTTAATATATTTATATGAGATTAATCTCATTTCTGTGGGAAGCAAACTATTGTGTATTGGTGTCCTTGGTAGTACAGATGGCAGAAAATTAGTAGTCGGAATGGTATTTTTACTCCTCAGGGACTTTTTTACCACATAGTCAGAGCATAAAGCATTCTAGCCCTAATTGCTTGAAGTATAATTAGACAAAGCAAAATACGGAATGAAGGAAAGAAAAATTATGTTTTCAGTGTCAAACCTTTCCACACTTGCTGGAGCTGGGCATTCCTCTGACTCACAGACCCTTGTGACACCTGTAAGCCAGCTGTAAGGGATAATGACTGCATAAAAAGGAAGAACCATAAAAAGAGAGTTTTTGCAAAAGTATCTAAATCCCTAAATGTGTTTTGTAAAACTTTTGTGTCAAGTGACTTGTCTAAATTGACACCGACACTTTTCAGAAGGGGGGGTCCTCCAAGTCCCAGAAAAGTGGGTTAATTACATCAACATTCTTCCTTAGCAGGAGCTATAAGGTAATAGAATAATTACATAATAACAGTGCTTAAAAGCTCATCATTTAGACCATGCAAAGTGAACTGAAGAGTTGTAAACTGACAGTTGGAAAGGTGACCTGAATGGAAAGCAGATATTTTTTTCAATCACTTATTCTCTGAGCTGCAAAATTTGAATTCTAAACTACAGTTAAATGTAACCACTGGCAATTGTTATTTTTTCAATACCTTAAAAAAGGACGAATAAATGAATCTTCTGCTGTCTGAGGATACTAGTACTAGAATGGGATGGTATAATTTAAAAACACTCTGAAACAAACAAAGTCTCATCTTACTTCAGTTTCTTAATTTTACTTGTAAATTTTCACCAATATGCCATAAGTAACTCCTTGCAGCATACTTTAATCATTTGCCAGTCACAGTCAAATAAGTGAGATTTCTAGGTAGGCCATTTGCCTTGGATTTGAATCCTAATGACAAAATTATTTGGATATAGCACAAGTAAGTCTGTCCAGTTATGATGGCCATTTAATGAGCTTCAGCAAGGCAGAAGGGAGTTGGCTCTACCTGTCTAACCAGGGTTTTAATATGCCATAAAGCTAACATAATAAATAATTTAAGTGTTGAAACATTACAAAGCCAAGACTTTCCCAGTGACTCAGTAATGTGGATTGTTACACATGGAGACAGCCATTAGAAATCCAACCGAAAACAAAGGGTAAAAAAGTAGATCACAATATTTGACTGCTAAATATTACAAATGTGCTGTCTCTCCTCATAGGAACATGTTATGGTTTGAGATAGTTGTAACTTCCACTTGACAGGAATTTTTGTGGCTCTGCCCATAGGTCTTCTCTCAGGTGTCATGTTGCTAGAAGGCACGGTCCTGAGGAAGAGTGAGTGGATGAATGAAGGAAGACAGGGAGCATCTCACACAGTTGCATCAGATATCATACACTGCCCTATTTTAAACAGAAAACCCAAATGGTTTCTATCAGATACTAAATTAACCCAGCAGGGATTTCTGACTGTTCCCAGACAGAAAACTACTTTATTCATAAGAATAATTGGATATTCAAGAGATCGTCATGTTTTGTGCCATGAGTCGTAAATGTTGGCTCATCCGTAAAGGATTATCATGGGGTCTGCTCCTCTTTACCAAGGCAATTATGCAGTTGCTTAAGTTCAGCAATGCCCTGAAACCTAGCTTTAGGACAGAGTCAAGGTCCTAAACCAACAGGAGTTGGCCTTTTCAGTGACAAGCAGGAATGAAGTTGGCAGCATTGCCCTAGGAGCCTCCTCTGTCACTTATTACATGGACCAGCTAAAAGGAAATGGAAATGATGCTGGAAGTGGAGAAATGCATGGAGGTGAGGGGGATAAGAGGACCATCCACCTTTAGGAAGGAAATGTGAAAATTACCCTTAGTTACGGTCCTCCAGGAAAAAAAGGAGGATATGATTTTTACATCTGCTAAATTTTCCAAGTCCTCTCTTCTTTTTGGTGACAAAAATACATAATTCAAAGACAAAACACTTTTCCACCACCATAAAAAGTTCACAAGTTAGGAGGTAATTGCATTAGCATGCTGAGAAAAGAGAAGAGAATGCAAGAAATCCTGATTGGCGTTTCTCTGTTTAAAAGGAATTATTTTCCAATACCTGAGCATGCCCAGAGGAGCTAGTCTCTGAGCAGCTGTGAAACAGAACCTTTTTACTTCAGGGTTAGTGCAGGGAGCTCATTAGCACAGCCTCAACCCTCAGCTAAACAGCCTTGTTTGCATATTGAAGCAATAGAATGTGAAGGTGTTAAAAAGGAAGAATTGCAGCCGCTACTCCTGACTGACATGTCTATCTGGGCTCTTGTGTTTACAAGAGAATAACGAAGCTGCCCCAAAGCCCCTACTGGGCCTGATTATTATGCAGAGGCTTCTTAGATTATGTATAATTGATATCCATTTTCCCTCCAGCTAACCAATGGCAGCTCTCAGGAGTAATGCTCACTCTCCTGCATCTTACCAAGCAAGCAAACACTGGAAATTGCTATCTTTTGCTAGGCTTAATAATTTTTAAAGACCAAAAATTGACATTTACATTTTTCAGAAGCACAGATTACTGCACTCTTGGTAGGGTTTTCCTGCTAATAGCAATCAAACAGGGGAGATACTGTATTTAAGGGTGATGATGATGATCTGGAGCTATGTTTGTGTATCATTTTTATATATTTATGTAGACACACATTCAATGGACTGTGTATATAACATGTGTGAATGCCCCGGTTTTTCCATACAATAACAATATGGCAACAAAAAGCAAGGGCAAGTTCTGAAAGCTACTTTTCTGCTGGTTATTGTGAAAGATTTGCAAGGTGAGTTATGCAGTCAAGGACATTCCTTCAATTACATTCACTGGTCCCCTTTCTGTACTTACAATAGTTATCTTCATCCTTACAATTTAGGCCAAATGTTCAATTCCTAAAACTGACACAGGCATGAAATTGAGTAGTGCAGTGCTCATTTTTTATTGCTCAGATAGTTCTCTCCTCTTTTAAGAGAAAATCCCATTGAAGTTCTTCCTCAAAAATGAGATACTACATTTAGCCTTTCAATTACAAAGAATTTATGAGATATGAGAAAGGGGACATTTTTATTTCATTGGCCAATGTTTTGGGTTTGGGTTTGGGGGTTTTTTTCTACTTCAGAGCTTTTGAAAAGATGTTTATATGGGAGGATTGGGCGCAATAATTTTTAAAGTTTTTCCAGTGAAGAGTTGATCTTGAAAATGAAATGCTAATAGCTTGAGATAAACACACAAAGTCTGTATAACCCTCTCAATGTGCTGTACTTCCATCCTGACCTTCAGCCTTTTTGCTGTTTTGGTCCTGGATATCTCTTCAGCACAAGCTGTCAGTTGCATGGAGAATTTTTTATCCATACAAATAGTTTCCAGAATAAGGATGTGTCCAGTCCAATCATTTTCATGTCACCTTTCTCTCTAGAGGTGAAGACCTAGCTCACTAATCCTTTCTGCTACCTAACCTTGGCAGAATTTTAATTTTAATCTGCTCTCTGAGGAGATGCACAAGAAAATGCAAGGAATATTAATACATGGGCTGAACTGGGTTGAATGTGCAAAGGTGAACTTTCAGTCACTTGGATATATTCTTTCAATCACCTATTCAAAAGTATAACCATTATTAGTGCACTAAACTCCCTCTCTGCACGGAGCAAGGCAAATCAGCAGGAAGGAAGATCGTGAATTAATTTAACCAGTTATACCTTCATATTTCCTACCAAAAATCTACATACTTCTTCCATCCACTGAATACCTGATAAAAAACTAGATAATAATAAGCAAGGAGCATACAACCTTTACATAGCTGATTTTTGTTCCAGTAACTTTTCAGAAACCAGAGAGTAGTCACGAAAAACTGAACAGCTTGCAGCTGCCCTTACCTTAGCATACCTGCCTTTATGTTACAGAAACATAAATAGACAGAAACCAACTGTAGCAAAAAAAAAATCTGCCTAAAGAAAAGTCAGGAACAGTCCCAACAGGCAATCATTCATATAATGATCTCCTGACCTGTATTTAACAAAAACTGCACACTAGTTCTAAGAAAGAGTGAAGTCAAATAGTCATTTCAGAGTTGCACCTTTGGCCAGTGGACCACAGGACTGCAGTCTGCACTATCACACAAGGATTTCAGACCACATAATTACATTCCAAGTAGTGTTAGTCCTGCACTGACCATGTAAATCTGGTAAGAGATAGAATAGCTCTTTTTTATAATGTAAGCTTCTTCTTTTTACATAAGCCTCTGCAAAGTAGCTGCTGCAGTTCTATAGAGAGCTTCCTGGTCACATAGGTCTGTCTCTCCACCTCCTTTCAGGTGCTAACTTTCATTAAAAGAAGCTTTAATTAAATATTAATTTATTACTTATTTATTACACAGTGCTTTTCCATGCCAAGAACTGCTGAGCTTGCCATACAGACACTATTTGATCTCTGGGAGGAAAGGAAGAAGGCTATGTGTCCATGGATGGGAGGGGGCATGATCTGTATTGAGATGCAGCCCACATTATGAAAGACTTAGGTCACATCCAGCATTTATGATAAATCTCAGGAGTGGCTCTATTATAAGGCATGTCTGTGTTGTTCGCACCCTCACTATGATTTTGAGACGCTCCTCAAAGGTGTTTGTGGTGTTCTGCCATCACCTCTCCTTGGAAAAAAAGTTAGCAGAAAGACAGTCTCACCTTTTCTTTTGCCTTTTCTTTAAAAACACTGAAGCATAAGTGTTCTTGGACTTCCACCAGTGTCCAAAAGAGGATACAATACCTTCCTTTTCTTCAGAAATATGGAACCACCTCGCTGCTCTAGGTTTGGGGTCATCTTCTGCAGGACTCTCTCATGAAGAGGGAGTACATTTGGCCTGATTTGCTAAGTACTTGTAGAAGCTATCAACAGAGATAGGGGCTGGCTTTTATAACACAAAATTTGAACTGTCACGGTGATGTGACTCTTTTCCTTCTATCTTTGGCTCTATAAGTCTAAAATAAGGACATAAAGCCACCCTTCCAAAGAGTAGACCCTGTTTCTCAGTATTCATTACCTGAGAAGTGACATAATAAAAAAATGAATGTTTTTCTTTTATAATGGAGAATCCTTTCCAAAGTCCATTTACCATCATCACAGGGAGAATATTTCTGCTTACTGTCTGAAAGAGATCATAATCAGTAAATATGCCAGGTGATGTACAGACTAGAGTTTTGGTCCAATTCTCTGTATGATCACTCAACATCAACTAAGAAATATTCAATGTTTGGTACATGAAAGCCTTTAAGTATTAACTTACATATTAAGACTTAAAAGGTTGACTGAGAACCTCGTAAGAAGTTTTTCTCTTTCTTTACATTTGATTTTAGATTACACCAGGTTTTTCTCACCCCATGCTGGTAAATCCCCAGATCCAGGGGAAACCAAGGCACACAGCCGTACATGAAAATCTACATTTTAAAGCAGGTCTGCAACACATCTTTTCTATTTATTGCCTGAATATAATTTTGTTTGGTAGTAACAGGGATCTTTTGAGTCACAGCTTCTGTGGCACACAAATGAAGCCATAGCATGAAAATTACTGCAGGACATGATTACAGTAAAGAATAATTGAAGGCCCAGGAATCTGGGACCCAGAATAAATTTTAGCTTGCCATTCAGTGGTCTCCATTCATTACTATTCAGTGGAAGTGCCATACACACAAACAATAAAAAGTTTACTCTTGGTACTAGAATGCTCACCTGCAAGAAGGCAAAACAGTCTAAACTGGAAAAAAAATAACTGCTGGGATGAATATTTAATGGCTTCTTCAAGAGGTTAGCACAGGGAGGGAGAAGAACAAAGTTTTCCCTTCAAAGACTGCTCTTGTATAAGGTCAGTGAAATTTGTTTTACAACTCTACTGAAATAAAACATAAATTCCCTCTTAGTTAAATTGGTCCTTTCTTTGTTGCTGCTCTCAGACACACTGTGAAACACGTGAAATTTTCTGTATCCTAAAGAAACAGAATAATTTTTTGTAAATTCAGAAATAGTTATAATCTCTTTAGTAGCCAAAACTCTTATTGTTCCATATTGTTTCCTACTTCAACAAAGGAATTTAACACAATCCATTTGCACAAGTCAGTGTCCAGGAGCCACCTCAGCTTTTCATTTCCTCTGTACTTTGCTGAGCTATAGCTATTGTATGATGATCTGAATATTACTGATCTTAGTGCCTTGCAAAGTTTTATTGCCTCAAAATTGACATAATTTTGTGTACAGGAATCGCAAAGACAATATGACAAGGTAAAGCAATGCTCTTTGAAGAGACATTGAAAGTACCACTATGTAAGACTCACCTCTCCCAACTCACTGAGCTAAAATTTCAAGTCTTAAGAATCTGTTTATGTCCATAAAAACACAGGTCCCAAAGTTTTCAAGATGCTATAAAGAACAGTCACTTACTTATTTTCAAGACTGTTAGTTTTTCTGTCTTTCATGTTTATCACTGGATTTCTCTTAATTTCCTGTCAGACCAGCTACATGGATAGAATACCACAGAGACAAAAGAAAACTTCCACAGTCAAGTGCTGCTTGCTTGGGCTGCTTTGTTCCTCAGAAGTCCTTTTTCAGGCAGCACCTCATTGCCGCAACAAATTAATCACCAAAGCCCTAGTCTGGTAATGAAGTGCTATGGATTTGCAAAAGCTCAAAAGGCATTACATCTATTACCTGAAAGAAAAATGAGGTGAGTGCTCAGCATGGGAAAATCAGCACAGCAGCACTGTCAGTCCAGCCTTCCTCTGGAGCAGTTATTAGTGAAGTTAGCTAAGTCTCAAAACGCTGGGGTTCATTCTTGGCCTGCCCCAAAGAGTCATCTCTGCAGTTGCACTTGAAATCTAGAACTGCATGGATCTTGGGTTGCCCTTTACCACAGGCTTGGTGAAACAAACTGTTCTCAAATACTGGCATCAGCCTGATCTCTCACAGAGGCTTAGATTCAAATACAGGTTACTCATTACTCTATTTTCATCCTCCCCCTCTCCAAGCCTGTCATAACTTTTATCATGTTCTAAAGGAACAATTATGATGTTTATGTTATCATTCAGGTGGCTAAATTAATTATGTGCTATTTTATCTCAACAGTTTTTTGCATTTTGCCACTCTAAAATAAGACAACACTTTTGGGAGATAGGATGGACAGATGTCTTTGGCCTTAAGCTAAAACAAGAGGATGGGGAAAGCACATAAATGCATAAATATGGCATTTCCTGAGTCCAACTGAAACGTCCTGCAGAAACATTCAGCATATGTCTCCTCTGACTCTTGAGACTCAATCCAAGACTGTTACAGCAGTCAGTCTCTTAATGCTCTGCTGAGAGACTTGCTCTGCTCAAGCTCCACAGCTCTCTGGAGAGGAAGAGTCAGCGACTCCTCTGCAAAGTGGTGTTGGTCCAAGCTCTTACTCGTGAAGATGGATCAAGTGCAGGAAATCATCCACCACCTAACAGACCAGCTCACCTCTTGCAGGGCGGATACTTTGAGACTGAGACAGAGCTTGACTGCTTGCAGAGTAGGCCCTGACGCAGGAGCACAGTCATGGCAATTTTGTTCTGAATCCACCATAGTTACTCTATTTTTCTTTCAATTACAATTACTGCAGCTGAAAGCAGAATCAATGCCAAGTAGATTGTATTACTAACACAGAAGTTGGGAGCTCAGTAGCAAAAATGCATTCCCTAACCTTTTATTGGAAATTTATCTCCCAGCAATAAAGAAGAGAGAAAATGAAGAGTATATGGTGAGGTTTCATATTAAAACATCAGCAAGTATGTCACGTGCTGAACACATAGTGCATAAACACAGCAATCCCTGCCTCTCAGCATTTTCTAAATCAAGACATTCTCCTATCTCTCCAGGCATTATATTTTACTTACTTTCAGGACAGTAGAATTGCCTAGAGTTCATGGCCTTTTTCAGGATCATAATACAAGCCATTAAGCAAAACCATATCCATCCAAGATTTTGTATTTAAAAATAATTCCTAACAATATCAGAATCATGTCTCTGCATTATCCCAGGGTATCATTTAACAAATTTTAGCAGAATGATCTAAGAATATGTTTCATTTGGTTTCCCTTACACTTCAGATACCTGTAAATATACATACAAAGCAAGCATAGAACATAAATATTTTTGTAATGGAGAATGGTGTGGGAATTCATCTCATCCACTTAAAAACACAGACTCTGAAACTAAGATAGTTCAAAAGAAAGCACATGTCATCCTATCATAGGTGTCTAGGCAAGTGTAATGAAGCTCAATCTAGATGTCTAACATTAAAATACCAGAAATTAGAGAAGATGAAGACCCACTGCTGTGTGGCAGACCAAGACAAAGGATTTAGGACAGTGTGGAAGGGCTAGGACCACCTGTATGAACTAACTTTTGTTACAAACTTCAGAAGATATATAATACTGCCTGTTATTCTTGGAGAATTAGGTTCCCTGACCTTGGGTAACAAAACAAATTTGTAAGAGAAGAATATATTGTCCTTCACTTAGTGAAGTAATTTATATGATAGATCATGTACAGCACTCCAGTGTGCCAATTCCTTCTCCTGTGACAAATAAGCTACAGTATGAAATTTAGAAATTAATATTTATCTACATCTAAGGCACAGTGCAAAGGACAGTTTGTAGGTGTGCAGGGCAGCAGCAGACTTTCAGTAATAGACTGATCCCATACCCCAAACATGAGAACTTTTCTTAACTAAAATTACTTCTTCATATCACACCTTCATCCAAGCCTCACCACACTGACCTTATCAGTGTCTCTCATTTAGGATTTATTCTTGTGTGTTACATCAGAAATCTATAGATTTCTGATACTTAGAAGGCTGAGCTGGACTTCCTCCAAGAATTTTGGATGCTGGTATTGAGACAAATAGTCATAATAATTAACAGGTAGGACAGCCACTTAAAACAAAACAACACAGCTGCCCATTTTTACATTGATTGTCAGAAAATTTTACATATTTTTAAAACATAAGTTTCACCAGAAGAGGAAATGGAACGGGGGATGTGAGGACATGAAGAGCTCAGACTCTCTTCCAGGAATGAAGAATCTGGGCTTAGCCAACAATCTGCTAGTTGGGGAACACTCTACACCATGAGAACAAGCAGTCTAAATAAAGAAATTAGTATAGATAGTAAGGTATCCCCTGAATTCAAGGTAACAAAGCACCTTTATGTAGGCAACAATCCTCTTAACCATCAGTCATCAGTTCATTCATAGTTGCCATAGCAGAAAGCAACTAAGTATTTCAAAGACTGTCATTTCAGAATTGCTGCCAGAAATTGGAGATGAAGGCTTATCAGCATGGAAAACACAAATCTGGCACACACGTCAGGTAAACTAACAGTAGCAAGACAAGTGAGAGGCTGAAGTTCAAATGCCCTTTTTCTGTTCCATTCCACCCTGCTTTGATATTGTAATTTCTAAGTTTGAATCACTGGAACACAGTAGCTGGTCTCTTGCATCTAGCAAAATGCAGCTTGGCCTGTGATTATGCTTTCCAGGCATTACAATACAAATGTGTAAACAGTAAACATAATCATTCATTGAGGGGATATTCTTTCTATTACTCTCTCTTACTAAAAATATTTTCTATATCTGCTAGCTAGGGACTTCATTAGAAATACAAAATATATGAGAAAGACTAAAAAGTAATACTAATAAACAAACACTTTCATTTACTTTACTTAGTAAAAAGGACATTCAGCAACCAGCTCCAACAGGAGGCTTCAATTGACAAAATCTGTGCTTGCAACACAAAAAAGTAGAAACATCATTGCCATGTTAAAAGTCAGTTGTGGTAGTGAAATAAGAATGGTCTACAGAGAGAAGCATGGCAAATTGTGTAGGGGAAAATGATGTTCTGCCATGAGACAAATGAGTTTTCCTGCAACAAACTTCTCTTCAGAATGCAGTGTTATTTTTTGTGGTTACATATCATGTTGGATTATCACCTTCTCTTCCTCTTAGTTACATCTGCAGGGCATAAATATTTATTCCATTGACCATTCCAGCTCCCTAGAATAAATGCCATCTACTATGTAAAAAGTTTTGTTTAAAGACTAGGCTTTTCTTCTACCAGCCCAAAGTCTTTTTATAGCTCTATTACAGTAGATATGTCTTTTTTCTGTACTGCTGTTGCCTAACTAAACCCTTCCCAAAATTGTGCCATGCACTCTAAAACCACAGTGGGAAGCATTTTTACATTAAAAGCTTTGTTACCTAAATAAAGAAAACAAGAGAAGAATGAAAAAGAGGGCATGTTACAGCTGGGGAACTGAGACACTGATTTGCTCAAAAGTATTTTCCAAAGACATACAATAAATCAGTGGCAGAAGGTCTGATTCCTTATTCCCTATTCAGTCTCAAACTTTCCTTTTTTTATTATTTCCTCTTCTACATGATATTACTTACCCATACACAGGAGCAAGATAACTATCACAACTATTATGCTATGCTATTATATAGCACTAAGGATGAATAAAAATGCAGGCTGTGGAGTATATCAGTTTTATACTGTGCTTTCGTATGTCACAGATCTCCACCCATAACTGTTCTGCATCACTGTTTCCATAGAAACAAGATAACATGAGAGGCTTTGGTGTATGTTACTGTCTCTGAAAGAGTCCAACCTCAAGATGAGAATATTGGACTTTGTAAATGAATTCTGATTTGTGTCTTTCATGCAAAATATATCCCTGAGTGATGTACCAACTTGAATAGTAAAGTTATTTAATTTGTTGATAGCAAAAATTATAGATAGAAAAGAAAACCGGTTTTTATGTGTGACAAGGAGCTGAAAATGCTTTTTCTTTTAGATAGCAGGAGCTACAAGGCAACAGATTATCATAGCAAATTAAAAATGTTTATAGTAAATTGACAGGAAGGAATTTCATTATGGTAGTGGCCTATAGGGACCAGCAAAAGACTAGAGAATTTTTAATATAAACTAGTCCCCCAAAATACAGTTGATGGCTGAGGAAAAGGTGTGATGTGAGATCACTCCATAGTACAGATAAAATGGTAGCAACCCAGATGTCTGCATATCCCAGCGGCTGAGATCTGGGAGATGATAGACAAGAGAAGTAAAAGCCCAACAAGAGGACAGCAAGCTTCAGTGGAGCTGAGAAATAGCAGCAGGTACAATGGAAAAGGAGCTGATTTGTGTAATGTGGTCCAGAAACTGCTGGGAATATGTACATGGAGACTGTAGGACAGAAGAGAGGCAATGGACAAAAATCACATAAAAATTGTAGACAAATAATACACATCCTGGAACCATTTTTGACACTCCTAAAAATTTGACCTGAGGTGCAGCAATACCAACAAACCTCTTCCCATTGCTGAGCTCCAAAGCCCACTAAATAAGCTCACTTCCTGATCTCATTTTTGGAACATTTTTCAGGATACCTGTTGTTTCATAGAATAGTTTGAAGTGCAAAATATGCATAATGGGTTGTAAAACATAGGGAATTTTCTGACTGGCTCCCTGTGTGGCAGGAATGTGATTGAAATACTGTAATATGATGCATTCTTATAATTCAATTACTTTTTTCATATATTCTGGCTGTTTATATTTTTTGTCTACCTTTTGATGTCTAAAAGTTAAATTAATTCAAAAAGTCTATGGAGTTGGAAGAACCTCCCTCTGACTTGTTGAGATGTGCATGGCTGGGCTTGTATTCTCCTACCATATCTATCTCTTTTAATAGTTCTGACTTCAAGGCGCTGACAGCATTTCTTCATTTGATCAGTAGCCTGAGCAGTTGCTACGTGCTCTAGTGTGTACAATGGAAGAGGCCCAGCAGTGCTACCTCTTTCGAAAAAAGCACTAAGAAAAAGTCACTTCTTTCCCCAGCAGTCCTGCATGGCAGCTCTTCATCTCTGCTGAATGTTCCTAAATGCAGACGGCAGCTCCACGCGGCCACGCAGGAGCAGCAGCAGCCCAGTGCTGGGGAGGTCAGCAGCCACAGGAGAGCACAAAGCAGGGGCTTGCATCAGTCAGCACGCAGCCAGTCCAGAAGAAATTAAATTGCCTCCACTAAAGCACTGGCCAACCCTCACTGCAAGGAAAGTCTTCTGTTAAATGGTCTTTTCTTCTCTCAAAACTTTGCTTTACATCATTTGGGAGAGGAACATAGGGGAACCTTTGTAAAATCATGAGAGCTGGGGATAGACTTGTGTGAAAGTATGAAAGTGTAGCTGTATGGTCTACTGTGCAATAGTTTTCCACATAAAATAATCTGTTCTCCTATTCCTGTTCCATTCAGCCTGGTGGGGAATCAAGTGGCTCTAATGAGACAAGAATGAGCAAAAGGCAGACACATAGACTGTGAACTGAGTTTCAGCAATAATGTTTCTCAGGGGCTGGCTATGCTCCTGAGTTTTAACCACTCACTTATTGAAGAACGGTAACTGAAGATGAGTATAAACATGTATCTGTATCTGAACAAAAGTGAGATTTGCACCAAGGCACCCAGTGATCTCACTCCTCTCCCAGTGAACCAGTCCTCTGACCTGCCCCATGAAAGATTTTCTTCTTCCTCCCTCACTGACAGCTCTGAGCATCCTTTTCATCCAGAGGTCTCTGCCATTTCAGATCACCTGCTCTACAGCTGACTTTTGCTCTAGCCCTGCTCAGGTTTCTAGGGAGTTCAGAAATGACCTTATGTTTTACAGAATTCATTCAAGCTTTAAAACACAGTCAGAAATTTCAGAACCTATTGTATACAGTACCTGTCCATAATATGGCGCACCACAAAACTTCCTGCCCTACCTGCAGATTATACAGCTGAAATGTATTTAACCTTCAGCACATATAAAAGCAAGATACAACCAGAACTTTGCCTCATAGTAGGGACATGAGAACTATGAAAATCTTGTAAATGATTATGGAACAAAGCTTTCAGTAGAAAAGTTGACGTTATAGCAATGCTGATAAATTGGCTATCAAGGTGTTAGTATTTGCTATGGAACTCCTCACCCTTTGCCTTGGAATGGAACTTGCTAGAAGATAACAACAGGGGTCCAGTCTCTAACCTTAAGCTTGACTTATTCCCACAATGACAAATTATAATGATATTATTTAAATGGAGATTACTCAGGTTTGCTGGGTGAGATAAGTAAAGCAAAAGCTTTGGAAGCTATTTCACTCCTTCACAGGGAGAGTTTGAAGGGGATGCTTTTGTAGTGTGTTTTGTTTTACTGAGGGGGTTTTTTTGACAGTCTTGATTTCCAAGCCATCAAGTTTCAGTGACTTCCTTCATTACATTAAACGTACCTCGCTTGGTCTCCAGACAATTATTCTGTTCATCACTTCTTAATACTAGTTTTGAATCTCCTCCTTGTTGCAGATCATACCCTGCACTACTGCCCCAACTCCCTGCTTCCTTATTACCTGTGTTTCATCCCTTTCTGTTAAGGAAGAGTGTAACATTTATTCTCTAACCTCCCTGAAACTGCACATTGTTGTGTTGACAGGTGAGAACTTCCCATTCACTAAGGGCTCCGGAAGTAACCCTCTAACAAAATTGGAATAATTTCTCATTAAGATTATGCCAGTCTTCAGGTTACAGAAGAAGCCACATGCTTATTTTCCTGCAAGTCTACTGGAAATTAGTACTATCTTAAGAGTGGGTTCATTGAAAAAGGAAGAGTAGGGAAACTTGTATTGATTTTCTGGGAAGTTTTGCCTGTTATATTTCATCAGCTGCTGTAGTTCTCCTGGTAATGTCTGGGATCTTCCTAACTCATTCTATACCATACAGAAAGTTGTCATAGGCTTGAAGCTGTTAATATCATAATATCATATTAAACTAAAAATTGAGAAGTATAAAGACATATAAAATAAAGACTATAAAGACTCATCCTATATTCCTGGTCCTCTTGGGTGTCTGTGTGTGTGTCTGTGTGTGCACACATATATATGCTTAAAAAACTCAAAATCCACTCATATATTTGGTCTCCATAACACTTTGTGTCAAAAACGTCCATGTATTTATTTGCCAGCTTCTTGCTACATGGTGATTTTCAGCTCTTGTATTGTAAAAAATGGTAGAAAATTATTCCCCCTCCTCGTCTCTGTGATTTTCTAGCCCTCTCTCACATTCCTACTGTCTTGAATTGAATGTCTCTGCTCTGAAATAAAAGGTCTTAATCCATTTAGTATATGTTCACATAGAGATCTGCTTCATATTTATTGCCATACTTCTTGCTCTTTTGCCTAAATATTCTTGCTGGTTTATATGGTTTTTTCAGAGGGAATATCAAAACTGTTGGCAGTGTTTAATATGTGACTTCATCCCTGATTTACAAAAAAAAACCTGTATCTCTGTGTTCTGATCTTCTGGTGTCTGCTTCCTCTCTGACAGCATGAAATCATCACAAAACCAGCACTCTGAAGAGGATCTGCTTGGAGCTAGCTGGTAGGAAATGCTCAGAGCAAGGAGATGAAACCACTAAATCCCAACCTTCTCTGAGATTTCACAAGCTCCATATCAGGAGTAAAAAAATACTTTTCATGAGGATTACTCCATGGCATCATATATAAAATACTGTATTGTATACAGAGTACTCACTGGATAAATTGGACTCACTCTGGTCAAATTTATCCCTTTCTGCTGTCGATGATTCCAAGCCATCCTTCTCGGCTCCATAGGAGCACCCACAAGGGTGAACCTACAGGTGCATCTCCTCCCAAGTGACACCTGGACTGGTGTGAAAAGCAGACAACCCTCCTCAGTGGGTTCTGGAGGGTATTTTGTAAGTTTTTTGTAAGCTTTAAAGGAAGAGCTAGAGAGTGCCTAGAGGATTAACAGGGCACTCTTGAAAGGGAACAAACCGGGAGTTAAATTCACAGAATTCAGGAACTAAACTGAGGTTTTCTGCATGCTGGTCAAAAACTCCAACTTGTGAGCTGCTATACAAAGGGAAAAGAGTGTTTATACTTTCCAGCTTTTTTAAAAGAGTGGGAACATCAGAAGTTATTCTTTACTCTTAAAATTCTCCATGTAAAAGATTAATTTTTGTAAATTTGTATGAATAAAAATAGACAATTTTACACTATGCAGTGACACTGTTTCAAGAACAGAAAAGCAAGACATTCTTTCCTATTTTTCCTGCCATACATAGTCTTCAGAATTGAAATTTCTAACCCAATATAGCAGCACAAAAGTAGGGAAATTTTGTCCAACAAATTGTAGAATCTAGCAGCAGGGAAAGACAGGACTTTTTTTTTGCCTTTCTTTTTCCCTTGCTTTGTTGATAAATTTTTCCTCTAGATATTGGAAATGAACAGAGCAAAAGGAAAGGTGGGCTTGAATTCAGAACTGAAGCTTTGATCTTAAAAAGGTTAAAAGTCAGAGCACAGGGAGTACACATATCACTAGGTCAGGGGAAGTGATGTCACACTCATAATGAGCAGCAACAATGCTTCTGAAAAAAACAACTTCAAAAAATGCCTCCTAGATATTACATCAAGGGATATGTTTGCATGTTAACTGCCTCCAAGCAATCTTTTATATTAAACTACTTTATGTGCAAGACTTCCAGATCGTTTACAGGGCAAGTGCTTAGGAAAGTAGGGGCTTTCCAAGCGCCTGAAAAGATTGTCTGACTGATTGTCTGTCTACAGGTTTTCTTTTAAAGCTATTTTAAGTATATGATCCCATCCCAGCTATTTAACTCAGGAACCTGCCAATCACACACTGCCTAATTGAACTCTCGGATACTGTAGGATTGCAAGCCACAAAGCATATGAACAAAAATGTGAAAAAAGGGTTTTCTGCTGTTATTTCATTCTTCAAACCCAATTTGATAAGGTCAAATTTCAGATTGCACGACCCCATTGAGACTCAGGGACTAAACTGGGACAATCAGAAAAAAAAATAAAAAGCTAATTTTTTTCTTCCATTTTTGAAAAGCAAGAGGAGGTCTTTAATACTAGTTACTTGCTGGGGCTGATAGCAAGGTCTAGGGTGGGGAAAGGACAATGAAAACTGAAAAAGTGAGACATGAGTCAGTTTTTGTACTGCTGAGCTAATAAATGTTGACTGAATGATTGTATGACATCCCCTTCAGAGACACTTGTAATTCTGCTTTCTCTTGTTTGGCTTTTTTTTCTTCAAAGAGAAAATATGAGAAGACAAACAGAATTAGGGTCTAAATAAGGGAAAATACTTCTGGAATACATTCTACAAAAGGCTAGAAATAAACTGTAGTTCCCAACAGTTGGACTGTGGTTCTGACCCAAAGCTCCCCCCCGAGGTTAAGTGAAAACTTCCTTGATTTCAACATGTCAGAACCTAAACCTCACTGTTTTACAGAAATGAGAGTGGCAGTATCTATCTTGGCTTACTTTAAACAAATTTAAACTACTTATTTAATCAGCAAACAAATATTATCATTGTGTCCATATTTATTGATTGGCTGCATAAATGTGTGTGACCTCAACTGGAATAAACAGGTACAGCTCCTGTGGAGCAGTGAGGGTTAATGTCAGCAGAGAGATCTGAACAATAAAGGAGACAGGACTTTACACAGTCATGGCCATCCATGCTCTTAAATGGTGTGAAATATGACTGAGTGAGCTCATAATATCACCTGAAGAGCTGTTACTGTAAGGAAGAAAAAGCATCTGACCACATATGCTCATGTAGCAGGTGGTTTGCAATTAGGATCACCCCCAAATGTTGTCAGCAGTACATCTTTGATATTTAAGGGGTGAGTGTTAATTCTATTGACCTTATTTGCAGAACTTCTTCCATCCTGTGAGCATTAGTGACTGTCAGGCTGCACACTTTACATAGCTGTCTACTGGATGTTTGACTTTTAGTGATTTTTTTTTTTTTAACCTGAGGCACTTCAGTCACGTAACTTCAGCAATCAATTTTGGCCCAAAGCAGCACAGGCCTCAGTCACAGAGAAGCAAGTGTTTGCATGCAAGCTTGCTATTAAAGCACCAGGGAGAAGAGTGAGTACACAAAAGCTTAAGAAATAGGAATCTGAGTTGAATCATCACACAGTCAGCTAAATTACTGGCCCTGTAATTAGCCTTTTTGGAGGTCTCTTAATTGTTAATCCCTTTGCTGGTTATAATTGCTTTATTGAATCTAAATTAATCCAATTTTTAAGGAATAATCATGCAATTCTAATGACTACATAAAATTAAAAATATGGAAACTACTTTGAGAACTAATTTCGATTAGGCTCTGTCGAAAAAAGTAGTCTTTGAAATGGTATTTTTTGCGTAGTTTTTGGGGGGTAACATTTAGTTGCAAGGATGAGAGGGGTTAATATTTCATTTACACAGTGTATGCAAAGCAGTTGTGTTTAAAAATTCACTAGATTGGGAGCATCCACTGCATATGGAGAGCAAGTCAGTGCCAAATCAGAACTGGATCCGTGCCAAGGGAAGAGAGCCAGGGGTTAGACATCTATAAAGTGTTGGATGGGATGAAAACAAAGGTAAAACACTTCAGTTCATTACACATCTAGGCTATTTCCTAGCCACTCATGTAAATCAAGTTTTCCAGACCAAAACCACCATATCTGAAGATGGACGTTTGCATATTTTTCAGTACACAGAAATTTTATTGGGTCCCATAAGGACTGACTTAACCTGAACATATAGCACTGAAATACCCAAGGTCTTATCTGACCCAGTCTGGGATAGAAAAAAAATATATCATCCAGGTGTCTTGGACTTCCAACACTACCAGGAATTACCTCATTATCCCACAGCACTAGCCTCATCAGATAAAGAGTATGGGGGGAAGGACATGGAAACATGAGAAGGAGAACAGATAAAAGGAAACTAGGGAGAAGAAAAACATGTTGAGTCTTAATTGAGCTTGGAGAGGAAGCAGGAGGAGAAAAACATAGTTGGCTGATTTATGATTTAGTGATCTATGTTTGCAGTAGATTGAAAAATGCTCTTGTTCCTAATATATATTTTATTTCTTGTTTATCAAGTGTGAAGTCAAGGATGAACAAGTTAAGTTATGGGCAAAGTATGACTCTTCTTTAGAGCCAATCTCATGAGAAATTACATTGTAAAGCCCAGTGAGCATGCTAACATTTTCCAAGCAGTTACACATCATTCTATCCTGAGCCTCAGCTCAAGGAATACATTGGTTTAGTGTGTTACAATAAACATTTAAGTGTATTAAACTTTATATAATACTCTATATGTATAATGTGCAATCTTGATGCCCAATGCTTCTCCAAGAAATCATTACTAACTGAGCACAAGAAAAGAAATTGAGGCTAAACTTGGAAAGAGAAACAGGAAAGGAGGAGCAGAGCCAGACACACAAACTAATGGAAATACAACCCTTTGTCTCTTTCTCCATTCACCTATAAAAGTAAGGAAAGATGGCCAGGTTTGGAGAGGTAGCAAGAGAGACCAACACAATGAACAGAGAGATCACTGGTAACATGTCTCCAAGGTTTCATAAATAATTATAACTGTTTAAACAGACTTTGCACTTTGATTCCTATATTTCACTGGCTTTAAGAGAATTTCTATCGATTCTATGCTTACATGCACATTTAAAATTCCATATTCAGATGTACAGATATGTATCATCTTTTTTACAAAATACTTTGTGGAGAGTTGAGGCTTCAGCAGGCTTCTGCATTATATATGAGTATTTAGAATATCATCACAATTAGCCCTGATAAAAATGAAATGAGGGTTTGAAACTAGCCCAAAATACCTGTGTTCAGATGCCCTTGGGAAAGCAAGTGTGTAATAAAATGTTACTTTGAAATGCAGCTCTCTATCTCTCACATACAGCTGAATACATCCATTTCAGCAATGAAGCTTGACAGCTGCTCAGAAGAATTCTGTCTCCAAATGCTGTTCTCTTCACTTGGTTATGAGGCCATCTAACTCTGCATTTATGGAACCTTTAACTAAACATATTTCAACTTGTGCATAGAGGAGGATTTTACAACACACAGCTATCAAATGATCCATTGTTGTAACACACTTTTTTTTCCCCATGATCACAAAATTCATAATTCTATAGACAAAAAAAATCTGTGTCATCTGCATGTATGTCTCAAAGTCCACATATGTATTTAATGCTATTAACATGTTGAGGCCAATTTTTTTAGTCCTTCATGTTTTATATAGAAGTGAAAGAAAACCAAAAACAACCTATGGAATCAGTAAGTTGCCTATAGACAACTCCAGGTACTCAGAAATATTTTTCTCTATTGTTTTAGTATTACTTTACAGGGAACCAAAAGTAAATACATTAAAAGATAAACCATCAGCAGGCTTCTTATTTCTCATTACATGATATCAGCCCTCATGTCTCATTTACTTTTTAAACTGCAAGCACTTCTTGCCTTCTTCCCTTTTGCTTTAGTTGATATCCTCCTACACTAGGTATAGCAGCTGTACAACCCCTATTATCTCTGTCTAAAGGAAATGTACACTGTGTTCTAGGACGTTGGTCTGGCCTGATCATGCATTCCTCGATGATCCAATATCCAGGAAAGACACATAAAAAGATGCATGATCAAATTAACTATGGACATAGCACAAATTACTAAAGGCCAGTATAAAAGGATGGCAGAAACTTACAGGAGAAATATTCCTATGGGGTCAGGAGCATGTCTGTGAAAGAATTTGAAAGGGAAAAAAACATAATAAGAAGACACTTTTAAGTGCTTTATTAAGAAGAGAAAAAATTAAAATAACAGTTAACAACAAAATACAGTTAATTACTGGCAAATAGGCTAAAGTGTTGACTCAGGACCATGGGAGCAAAGTTATACCTTTTATTAAACTGACTAATTTAGTAGTAAAAAAACAAAAAAGTCTTCAGGAACACAAACCCCATTACGGAGGCAGATGCTTGTCTATTTTCCAGCTACATCAATTGGTTTAATGGGAGAGATTGCTTTTTCTCCACTACCTTTCCTTGCTTATACTCTTAGGCTATCATACTTACAGCATTATTACTTTATCTTGAAAGTGTTCAATGATCTTTTGGCTTTAGCCTTTGCTTAAAAGATCAGTTTTAATGTCATAGCCAACCCCATTAAAATCATAAATAGAAGAGTGAAAATCAGGCAAAAAAAAAGAAAAAATAAGGGTAGAATCTACGTAGATAATGTAGTTGTTTTCAGGTTGGCTAGGTCTGGTGTAATTCAGTTCTGAGAACACTGAAAACATTTTATTAGCCATTAACAATTGTATTTAACAACTTGAGGGACAAGAATTCCAGAAGACTAGAAAGGGCACTTACTTTTAAAATGTCAAAAAGGAGAAGAGCTTAACTTCAATTACCAGAAAAATATCAGAACAAATAATGGAAAGGTCTATTTGTCAGAATTTTGAATATAAACATGGTGTAAGAGACAAAAGAATTTCTAATAAATAAATTGTGTAAGAGCAAATTTCTTTCTGTCTACAGTAGATAACAAGATTTATGGACAGAAGAGAAAAAACACTGTCATGCATCTGGATTTTGGCTTTTGACATCTCACAGGACACTTGCATAGACAAGCAGATTTGAGGTAGGTAGTTATTTGGGAAATCCTATTCACAGAATTAGTTACCACTAGTTATTAGTGATTCATTTTTAAATGAGGAAGATGCATCAGGTCAGGTTCTGCAAGAATCTGCATGACATGTTCACTGTTGAACTGGTAGGTGATTAAGATGCTTTTTGCATTTGAAAATTACACTAAGCTAAAAAGACTTCAAACCCATCAGAGTGCAGAATGTATATTTTAAATGATCTTGGTGCACAGCAGAAATCTGAATCCAGCTAAGCAATTAAGTGAATTCACATGTTCCTGTACAAGTAAAATTACCTGCACAAATATAAAAGGGAGAATGACTAATCAGACAAACACAGTGCAAAAAAGAATCTGGCAATTAGAATGGATCACAAACAAACAATAAAACTGTACAACTGGCTAAGAAGCAATCATGCTGGGTTAGATAAAATTAGTACATTTTATGTTAAACACACAAAACGTTCCTTTCTTTCTACTCAGAGCTGGTAATTCTTTACCTGGATCCCTGGGACCACTGCAGGTTATCACATGTCAATACAATACATCAACCAGCTGGAGAAAGTCCCAAAATCCAAAATAAGTATGAACTTTAAAAAAAGTTTTCTAGCATAAGACTGCAAGAACTGAGCTTGCAAAGCTGAATCCAGGAGGGGAAAGACTAGGAGGAGGCTTGACAGCAGTTCTCCAATTTTCAGAGACATTTTTTGTGAAAGCAGGCAATTAATTGTTTTCCATAATCTCTGAAAAATAGAAAAGATTGCAATAAGGGAGAATTAAGTTAGAGGTGAGAGAAATAATACAGTGTGAAAGGCCAAATAAGCAATGAGTAATAGACCTACAGGGAGTTTTCCTGATTGCTGGAAATTTTAAGGAGGAATAAACCAAACAACAGTGAGGACTGGTTTTCAGTATTAATCCTCTTTCGGAGCATACTTTTGATTTAGTGGATCTCATAAATATTGCACAAAAAGTATTATTATCAAACAGTATGCAACTTTCTACCCTTGCTCTATTGTATACACTGTGGTACTAAATATCTATCTCTATTAAGAACATTATACTCGAAGCTGAATACGAAAAGTGAAAGTAAAATGAATGCCTTAAACAAGGAATCAATCTCTTCAACTAGTCAGTGTGCTAATGACTACAGCAGAGGAATGGAAACTGGACATATACAGGTTTCTCACAGATTTTTCACAGCAGACCACTGCTTTTTGTCCAAATATTTAATTGATCAAAAAAATTAGTTGTATTATTAATTATATCTGCAGAAAGTGAATGCCTTTGTGAGTAGTCCATATTGCATTGGCTTCTAAGGTTACTGCATGCTCAACAGTTTTCTGTTTCTTCATAATGAAAAGTATATAAAATAAAATCAATTTCTCTATCCTGTAGGTCTGCCATGTCCATTATTTCAGAAATATCAATTCTTATCACTCTTTCCCACTCTTGAACTTCTCACTGGGTCATTAGTTATGTAATACTGTGGATGGTATTTAAATCATACAAGCATGATTATCAACTAACCTATAGGTTTGATACATGTATCAGCATACCATTCAGAGGTAAATCCTTTAAGCAGTCTGGATGACACTCCTCTAAATTTCTCAGACAGATGAAATAGTGAAAATTACACCTTGGGCCATTAAGAGGAAAGGAGGTCCCCATCCTCTCTGACATAACTAGATTCAAATAGTCTCTACTTTGTTGTAGCCTCTATGCCTTTGTCATTTCTTACCTTAATATTTCTGAGAGAAATGGCATATGAATGTTTAATTAAGCCTGTGATGTCTTCCGTTTCCAGCTCTCTATAGTGCTTTAATAGCACACGTGCACTGTTAAACAGACCTTCCACCTCCATCTGGGTGGAAAAGTATGACTGAGGCCAAGATAAATTCTGCACACAAAGCTGGGGAGGACCAAGTCCAAGAACAGTGAGAAGGCAATGTGCTGAGCTTACCCTCACTACATCTGAAAGTCCTTCTCTTTCATAAAGCACATTTCCTAGTCTTAAAAAATAACAGGGAATAGCAAAGAACAGCTGCTGCTAAAAGCAATGTTTTACCTGTCCCTGTTGCTGTGCACTCATAAAACTCACAAGTCTTTCACACAACTTTACTCAAAATTGTAATTATATTCTAGAAAAAGTGTTCACAAGATCACACTTCCCATTATGGATCCTTGTACTTAGAACAAATCTATGTATGTACATATTTTCTAATAAAAGTGAGTTACTAGGGACTCCTCATAAAATATAGCACTAAGAGAAAAGATTATTTCAGAAAGTTTCTTTACTTCATCAGCAGGAATTCTCAAAAATCGATGTCATCAAAAATAGTGTTTGAGAGAGGTTTTAAAGTTATTTTTAAAAACAAATACACAGGACAGGAAAGAGAAAGCTTATGGTGAGCTATACAAAACCAAAACCTACTGCTGCTCTGATCATTATTCCCTGTTCCCAGTTATTGGATGACATGCCAAAGCAGCTGAGATGACAAGGTCCAGGAATAATTGTGTTGGAGCTTTAGAGCTCCCTCTGGATCCGTCACATTGTTGGACTGTCCCTGTGTTGTTTGTCTTCCTCATCCTCCAGAAGGCCATTCCCTTTCCTTTCAAAATTTATTTTCCATAATTTGTCTGGTTTTTATCCATTCATGGACAACGTTCCACTCAAACCCTACATACATCCTGCAACACGTAAGGTGTGTACAGAGGACTTTCAGGCTGAGACTGCAGGCTTTGCACAGGGGGGCAGATGGATTTAGGAACACGCCTGCTGACATGAAATATGCATACCTGGAGCCTTCCTGCTGAAACACAGCCTGCACACAGTCTGAAGCCTTCACAAATACATACCACACCCCCTTAGTCAAGTACCTATTTCCTGTTACAATGTTGGGGTTTTTCCTGACTAGATCCTGCTTCAGTTTGGAAAACTCAGACTTGGTCCTCTATCTCATGTGTCCTGTTCGAGTCAGGAAAGTTCAGTCTGCTGTCTGGAAGCAGCTTAAGGACAGAGTTGGATTTGATTTGAATTTTGTATTCTGCCACTGAGATAAAAACAGAACTCTTACATTTCAGGGGTTCCTTGTGTCTACACCACTCAGACAGAAAGCTCCTGAGAGTGTCCAGAATACCCTGTGTGCCTGCACACTAAAGGTGTTTGAGTCATTCCCAGCATCCATAGCTGTACCTCCTATGGGTAAGCACAGAGAAAATCCTGGGGCGCCGGGTCTGTGGTGTGCAGTAAGTCATCCATTACTCATCCTCCCGTTTTTCCAAACTGTGTAGATGTTATGAGCCTTCCATGCAACCCTACACAAGACACAGGGTCTCAGAAAATGGCTGGGAAAGAGAGGAGGAAACCAGGGTCACAGCCAGGTGCAGGCCCCACAGTGTCAGCCCTCCTCATGGTTTCCCAAGTGTTGACATCGTCTGAACTTGCAAATAGAGGCTGTGCCTGTGCATGGAGTAAGGATAAGAGGGCACAGAGATGTCATAAGGACAAGGGCCCCTTATTAGGCAAACTGTGGAGATGCCGCCATGGCCAGCTCAGCTACCGAGGGTCTGCAAGCCTGAAGGTGGGTGCAGCCCTGTGTACAGCCCTTGCTCCTACAGGGCACACCTGAGACACAGCCAGAGGTGAGACACAGCCAGAGGTGCAGCCTCCCCTCACTGGGGATTCTCAGTGCCCCTCAGAGGCTGCTGCGAGGTGTGGGAGGGTGGGCAGACAGGGCAGTTTGTCTTGATGACGCCTTCAACAGAGCCACAAGACACTGGGCCTTGAAGTCCAGCTATCACACCAACAATCTCAATCACCCAGTATGTAAACCACTATTACAACATCCTGTACAAATAAGGGCTTGTCAGCAAGAATGAGATCCTTGAGGGCAGAGCTGCAGTCAGTGCTTGCATGGTATGCTGCAAGAAAGTTGCTGGGCTTCCTCTTCCTCCTCCTCCTCCTGTTGTCCCTGCGTAGTGCCCTGTCAAAACATTGCTGCCCACCAGGGTACAGGCACCATGTGCCACAGGGGAGAAAGAAACCTGGATAAGCAGGGCAAAGGAAGGAGAGGGTCTAACCTGTCTTCCTACCTTCTTGGCCTCAGTTTTGATCCATGGATCACAATGTGATGTGACTGGTAACCTATGGAGATAGGGAATAGGCCTGCATTCTCCTTTATTTGGACACTGCACACATATCCAACAGATCAAAGGGGAGTTATTACATCTTTACCAAGCTCCATCCAAGTAGCTCCACACCATCCACTGCCAGTTTGCAGTTCACAAGCACAGCCTTTCTCCAGTGACAAGACACATTTACACCATAAGTTCCTTAAAGTCCAGTTTTTACATTAAGAACAAGCCTGTGCTTTTTAAGAATAACAGAAAATGCTACGTATGCATTGATAGATTGAAAAATAGTAACAAACATCTTCTCAAAAATTTAGGAACCATTATGAAAAGACAGTGATATTGCACAGTATGCATCATATTCTTATCTCCAGAATATCCTGACCTGAATCTATCTGTATTCAGCTTTTTCAGAAAGATGGAATAATCCCTGGGGATTTCACCAAGCACAAAGAAGCAAAGTGATGTGTCCACAGTAAGTAAAACAGTGATTCAGAAACGTTCTTCCTCAATCCATTATCTGTCAAGCAATATTTCTTCACCTTATTAACAGGCCAAGAGATCATGAGAATTAATCACTGTGATTAACTGTGCTTATAGATAAAATGTATATTGCAGATTATGTTCTATTATGTCTGGGGTTGGGGAGAAATCATACATTGCATCAACATTGCATGCTGACTGTGTCAGTTCTGCTGCAAACTCAGTTCTTGCTGCTCAGCTATAAACAGTGCTCACAGCAAATGTGAAAAGTATCACTCTCCATTCCAAGGTGGAAAATTGCTGAAGAAAAATGTTCTGGTAAACAAACCCTTCCTGATGGCTCTCTGAATATCTGGCAGTGAGCACAACTCCTGGTTCGCTCTGCTGACAGAATCAGCCTCACTCCTCCCTGCTAATAAAGCAAGGCTGCATGTCAGGGAAGGCTGAGACCACTGATACAGAAATAGAGTCTTGGTGTCAGCCTTAGAAAAACCCAGCCAAAGCTGCACTTTTTATCAAACCATCTCCTGGGTATGGCCCGGGTGTTCACTGCAGCTCAAATCTCAGCTGTTGATACCACCATCTCCCTGCCAGCCCTCACCACATGCTCAGCAGTGCTCAGCCCCACATGGCAGACACAACAGATGTATTTTCCCAAGTTAGAGATTCTTGAGGACAACAATTTCACAACCTGTATGCAGCCTCTTTCAGTGCTGCTCAGAAAGGCTTTTGTCTCACTGGAGTCTTCTCTGCTACAGCTTAAGCACATTTTTCTTTCCTGTCAACCAAGAATATGGAGAGCAAACTATCTTTGTTTGTACCCTCCTCACTTTGCTTTTGAACATCCTAGACAAGGTCACTATGCCTGTTAACAATATTTTACACTGTTCAAAACTGTTAAGTGCTCATATACCATCCTGTTCCAGAAAGTACACGGGATGCAGCAGGGCTGCTGCATGTAATCATTTGATGGAAAATATGTTTAAAGTATCACATGCCTCTGCTCTATTCCTCAGTGTCACACAGGATCTCCAGCACCTGGATTGGATGGCACAGAATTTAATGGTTTGTTTTCCCACTTCAACAATCACATGCACAGTGCTGACTGCAACTGTGCCAAACACCCCATGTAGTACCCCTGCCAGGAAGCCTGGGAATTTTTTCCCTTTCATTCATTAAGCCATTCTTACACAAGCATGAAACAGGCAAGCTGACTTTGCTGTTACTAAACACACCACAAAAGTGACATACTGTTTGTCCAATGTATTTAGTCTGCTAGCAGTCACAATGAGATATATTCATACCATCCTCCTTGACAGTTTGCACAAGTCATCGTTCAGAGGTGCCCACCTCTTTCCAGTGACTCTATGAGGAACACAGGCTCCTAAGTTTTGGTGCACCAAATCATATCTTAGTCTGATATCTAAAGTGGACAGTGAGTCATTCTTGCATCAGCACCAACATGGGTGGTTATCTCCGCACAGGACTTCAGGCATATGCAATATTTGCATAAAATCATGTAACAAGCATCCAGGCTGGCAAAACCCAATGGCTCAAATACTCCCAAAAGAGGCAGCCCAGTCCTGACTGAAACTAACTCTTTCCCTAATGTATGTGAAAGCACAGAAAAAATTTTGCAGTCTTCAGTCCAACAGTGATGATGAGGCATTTAAAGCAGAAGTCTTCATTTTGAGTCACTGGTCATTGTACACACACACCTTTTAGGTGGTTAATATTGAGTTTCACAGTATAGATAACATGTTGCAAACTTCTCTGTAGCTATCCAGATCTTCAGAGAGAGAACCTATCTAGCTAGCATTGACATTTAGAATATGTTAATTGTTTTACTTCTCCCTTATTTTTGACAGCTACAGTTTAAGAACAAACTTTGATATAGCCCATTACATGCCTGAGGATATTTTTAAAAAGCAGTTTGGGGAAAGAGGAAGAGAATGAATACATGAAAATAAAGCCTGATCTAAACTAGTAATTTACGTGTTCCCAGATGTTTCCTCCTTGAGATCTTGCATAGAGCAACTGTATCAGATCACCTGTAGTTTAAGGTTTTCAGTTTGTCACGTAATCTCTCCTCCTTTTTCATAAACTGATCTCATCCTTTCCAGAGTAATGTTTTTTTCACTTCACATCATCTGTACAAACAAATAAGTATTCCCTCCCCCACAAACACCAGCACATGCTCACGCATGCTTCTCTCTTTGGTCTGTATAAGGTAGCTTGGCACCAAAAAAAAAGTGATTAAGTTTTAACAAATGTCAAAGCCAAGTGGTTCACAGACGCTTACCTGGAGATCAGAATGAAGTTTAGGTGCTTTCTGAAATTCAAATTAGCAAGCATCATTCTTCCTGCCTTCTACCACACTTCAGGGAATGTTTGATCTGCAGAGAGAGAATGAGACACAGAAAATGATCAAGTGAGAAACCTCCAGGATCCAAGGGCTCAGACTTCCCACTCCCCAGCATTACCACTGTCTCTGGGAGCATGTGAATAATCATGTTACTCTTGCTTACATGGTCCTATTGCAGGGCACTAATGTTGTGTACTGTAGAACAGAATTAATCATAAATATTTAGGTCAAGGATTTCAGCATAGAACAATAGTACCATTAACAATTCTGAATGCTGCCACTGAAAGTTATTTTTGACACCATCAGCTGGAAGTGAGCAGACATGCCTTTATTAAGTTGTAATCTATCATTTGTAATACAATATCAATGCAAAAAAAAATAACCTCTAAGAGCATTGATCAGAAAATTAATAATCTTTTTTTGTTTGCTAAAGCACAAATTTTATAAAGGCTCTTGAGATCTCATGTTACTGCCATGTTGCCCAGAAATGAAAGACATTGCAAAGGAAGGAAGGACATCTAATATCTCATGACCTCCATGGGTTCTCTAATGTTAAAAATGCTAAATTTAGGTAGTTTCTGTATCAGGAAAAAAAAATAAATAGATTAGAATACGGAAAGTGTATTTTATACATCAACTTCAATACGAATTTTACACTATACATAATGGTCTGAACTAATGTGTCTATGCTTACCTATATCTACCCTTCACATGTCTCTAATACACTATTACACAAGTGCTTGGAAAAATATGTCAACAACCGTAAACAGTAAAAGAGTTGCAATAGCAAATTGCAATATGTGTGCAATAGTGATCTCCTTTCATTTTTAACTGAAAACTATTAAGTCCAGTGAACTGTATGACCTGCATCCTTTGCCCGCCTGAGTATCCCATTAAGCTGCAGCTGGCATATTGCAAAGGGAAAGAAAGAAAAAATGAAAAATAAACCAAGTATCAGGAAAATAGGAACTGTACAAGAAGCAGGTTTTTTCCTCTTGCTTGTGCTCAGTCAGTCCTGTACCATCAGTCTTCTACCTTCACAGCTTCTATGTTTGTATGCCCAAATATGAACAGTCCATCATCCAATCTTACACTGAGCCAGGGGCTGGGTTTTAACCAGTTTTAACTGCATAGACTGACCTTTGGTCCATTCACACACGTTTTAAATACTGACTTCCTTCTCCTGTCACAGGACAGAAAAAAATGACATCTAGTTTATATAGGATCTTCCAATTTTATACTGGCTTGCTGAATTTGGGATTAATCCTTTCTTGAATATTGATGCAATTTTGGATATTGATATAAGCAATGTAAAAAGTAAATGGGACAGGGGAAGAAAACGCACCATGAAGTCTTTATCTCTTCTGTGTGTTTTTCCTGTAGTTCTGCAGCTTTGCTTTCAATCCCTCATGAAATTGCTCAAGGACCTGTTACACCAAGTCCTCACAAAGGAGGCAGTGGTGTGGTCACGCAACAGATACATGGCACACAGCAGAGGAACCTTTTCCCAGTGACTCTTCCTGGTTGAAAGATGGACTAAATGTAGCCCTGTCAAACCATGCTGCATCTCATTCCCAAGTGGCCTGTTTTCCTACTCACAGAGTAAGGACAAAGGGGAATTAATACATTTGAAACCACGTATGCCTCTTATTGATAATAAGAGCTCATATATATGTAAAAAAGAGGTACAATTGTTAAGTCTTATTAACAAAGAATCAGTCTACTGTGACCGGCTAAGCAGTTTTATATGTACCCATCCTTGGAAGTGTTCAAAGCCAGGTTGGATGGAGCTCTGAGCAGCCTGGTCTAGTGGAAGGTGCCCCTGCCCATGGCAGGAGGATTGGAATTGGATGATCTCTAAGGTCCCTTCCAACGCAAGCCATTCTATGATTATGTGATTCTATGATTACAGGGTGTGCTGTGTACCCTAAAATCTTTGGAATGACCCTCTAACTTGTCTTTGAGTGCTGCTAATTTTAATGTGGCTATTTTTGGTAGACAGCAGTAAGATCTGAGTGCTTTCTGAAAAATACAACAGGATTTAGAATAATGAAGGGTCCAGATCAGAAGACATTGTTTTTTACTTTATTTTTGTTTTTTTTCTTTGGCATAATCGACAATCTATTCTTTTAGACTGATGCAATCCATTCAGAAAAGGTATCATAGCAGTAAGCTTGAACTGCAGTGCAAAAAAGCAACAGTCACTGTTTCTGCCTTGTACTAAAGACTTTTTCCAAATATTCATATATACATATATACATACATACCTACATACATAAATGCCTTTATTTATAGCTCTGTTGAACTACGGAAGTGAAGAAAGAGAAAAGCACTGAATAATTCATCAAATTTTCTTTCTTTATCATGCAGGTCCAATTTTTCCACATAAACATATTAAAAAAAACTGAATTCTAAAAAATTATTAATATTAAAGATGTAACTACAGGATTTCACACAAAAACAGTCTTGCTAGTCAGCATTGGTAGTTTCTGTGACTTCAAGCTAGAGACAGGCTTGCAGATCTGAGGCAGCCATCCCTGTCTCTGTGCCTTTAGTCCACAGTCCAGGGACTAGAGGTCTCATCCTAAGCAGAGATCTAAAACCATCTGAATACACTACAAAAGTATCTATTTCTCTCACCAGAAATAAGGAGAGCCTGAATAACTATCTCAGGTGTGGATATGTACCCCACAGATGTTTAAAGTCATGATAGACTAAAAATCTGCTGTGGCCAGTCTCTGATAAACCAACGTACACAATTTGAATTATGGCTACAGAAAAAGTGTCAGACAAATGCATAAAAATATTCAAGACTGTTCTAAATATCCTGTTACCTTCAAGTCACTGCAGGCAATTCCAGTTAAAATGTGTTCTCTGGGAGTACTGAACCAGACCCATTGCAAATTTTATATATCAATGAAACACTCTTATGACGGAAGAGCTTTGAATTGACTGCAGCGAAATTGAGCCTTATGCAGAGAAAATCCTTGCTATAGCGTTTACTAATTTAGCTTGCAAGGCTAAATTAGTGTGTTTAGAGAGATATTAAGAATTAACTAGCATGTTCTCTATTTGTGGATTATGTGTGTAATTCCCCAATCTGAAAGAGGAGTATATATATCTAAAAATAAAGCTCCATGCACAGCTTCCCAGTAGACAAATGCTTACTCACTTAAAATGTATGTTTACTTAAAATTTTGTTCCCTGGGATGGCCTAATGAAATATACATTTCATTTTAGCAGGGATTCCCAAAGGAGTCAGCTGCCAGACTGTCTTTTTCTAGCTCCTTCCATGCGAACTATGTAAAGCAGGACACTAAATCTGCAATAGCAGGCAACACTCAGGAATTAGTGTTTCAGCTCTGTTTATGCTGGCAGTGCCTGAGGAGTACCTGGATCTAAACAATTCTGTTAGCACATTGATAATTCATTCCTAGCAATTTGTTACCTGACATTAATTTCCTACAAAACCATAGTATCTAAACATGCTCCACATAAAATCACTTTTAGGAAAGTCAGAGGCTAGGAGGAAATGACTAAGTGAAATTTCCCTATTTATGAATGCTTGCAGTATTTTGGCATCCCAAATTCCTGCAAAACCCTCACAGATTAATTTTAGCTGCTTTTGTCTTAGGCAATGGAGATATTCATTCTTCCAGGTAAAAATCAACCTTAAATTCTGTCCCACATTCTGAAACCATGAAGACAGATTAAGAAAACAGACTTAAGAAAGTTAAAAAGTATTGCATAAAGTTTATGACTACCAGTGACTTAATACCATATATCACATCAAATATAGTCATACAGACCATCTCCATTGTTAGATAGAGTCAAATATCTATATGCCACATGAAAGGACATGTGTATGAAGAAACATTTATGGTATAAGTTTTTCATGTTCTGAATGAGTATAATATTTTCTTTATATGTTATATAAAATATTGTTTTGTAATTATATATTATGTATATTGTATATTTATTTTTATTTCTATTATTATAAATCCTTCAAAATCAATGTCACAAAAAATCAAAACAATAAAAGTACATTACAAGCCTTTGGTTGAAATAAAGGACAAGGAAATAGTAGTATACTTTTTGTATAAGAGTCCTAAAGACCTTTATATCAGGAGTCATTTAAAACTAAATCAAGAGGGATCCAGGCACCACTGGCTACAAGTAATACCAGCCAGGAAAATTAATCTCTATGAAATGATAGTGAAAAAACATTTTTAAATGTACTCTTCTCCATCAAAGCCTTTCACATGGTAGATGTCTTGAAAGAGTTTGACTGAACTGACAGACAGATCTGAATCTCCCACTCAACAAATATAAATCAAGATGAAACTATAGCTGGTTTTATAGAAGAAAATAGAGGTAAACTCCAGAGACAACTATGGTTTCTAGAGACGAAATAAATACACTTAGTTATGAAACAGTTGGAAAATACCAAAGAGTGAAACTCTCCTCAGAGCTTTTATCCAGCAACTAATGGTGAGTGGCACTTGCTACAGGGAGAGAGGAAAGTGGGCTACTCATAATATTGGTAAATACAGGATGGGGTTCTGCTCAGTCTTTCAGACCTGACAGATTTGCTGCATAGCCATCTATATCAAAACATGTTGAAACTGTAGGATAAGTAAACAGCATATTTTTTAGACTTTTCTAAATTGGACAGGGCTCATAACAAAGGAACTACTAAAAAGGAAAAGAAATTTAAAGGAGGTAGCTTAGAAACAGGATAGGAAAACAAATAAGAAAGAAAATGTTAAGCAATTTTTAAATTTATTTTAATTTCATATTCTGGCTCTTTGTAGCCTAAGTAAGGTATTTACAGAAAACCCTAGAGGTCAGGACAATTTGGCACTGAGAGAGGAAAAAGCTGTTAGTTTTGAAAGAGAACATCAAGAGGCAGCGAGATTCGTCATGAGAAAGTTATATGAGAATCATTTTGCAGATTTGAAGTGTTGAATAAATACACTACAGCACTCTTCTGTTTAAAAGTGTTATAAAAAACCTTCTGACTCTTCCAAAACAGATTGCTGGAGCCATACTTGTCCCCAGCCATGCCATGTGTCATATTCAATTCCCCTGCAGAGACACAGCAATATCAGCTACACAACTTTAGGCTAAGGAAGGAAAGAATCTCTCAAGCTTTACCAGTAGGTGATCAGATATCGTACCAGCCTCCCCCAAGGTGATGGCGATCAGCAGTCACATCTTTCCCCAGGACAGCACACAGCAAAATCCATCTGTCTCCCAATCATAATATTTATCACCTCAGTAAAAAGATAAGGACATTTTGTTAGCAGAACGGTCACCCTTGTGACTGAAAAAGGATTTGCAAGACTGAACTGTAGTTGTTTCATAAATATAGACAATTGTTCCTTACAACTGTAGCATCAATGCCTAGTTTACTCAAATGAAACCATTTATCTCCCCTTAAATGCAACGAGCCCATTATTTTTTCTCTTCTGAGGCTGCAGATTGACAGTACTGAGATGACATGGTTATCTAAAAAAAATTAGACCCTGCTTCTTGTCCTGTTTCCAGCTGGGATAGAGTTAATTTTCTTCCTAGTCCTTTGGGTTTGGTTTTAGTATGAGAAGAATGTTGACAACAAAGCAGTGGTTTAGTTGTTGCTCGTAGTGCTTACTTTAAATCAAGGACCTTTCAGTTTCCCTTGCCCTGCCAGTGAGGAAGGGAACAGGAAGCCAGGAGGGAGCATGGCCAGGACAGCTGATCTGAACTGGCCAAAGGTATAGTCTATACCATAGAACATCTTGCAGTACATAAATTGAGAGGAGTTGGCTGGGAGGGGCTGATTGCTCTTCCGGGACAGTCTGGGCTCTAGTCAGTGGGTGGTAAGAAGTTGCACTGTGCATCACGTGTCTCTCCTGAGTTTTATTTCTCTATTTTTGTTGTCTTCCTTTTCATTATTGTTGTTGCTGTTATTACATTTTATTTCAGTTATTAAACTACTCATCATAACCCACAGGTTTTATCTTTTTTTCTGATTCTCCTCCTCATGCCAATGGGGCCATGGGGTGAAAATTGAACATCTGCATCGTACTTTGTTGCCAGCTTGGACTAAACCATGACATTTTTTTTTCCCCTCCTTGGAATTTATTTCCACCTCCACACCACCCCAGGCTGCACAAGTGCTAACACCACCTATTTCTCTAAAGGATCAACTCCTCTGTCCAATTTACCAAGCAGCTGCAGCTGGTCAGGGGTGCAGAGGTAATGTGGCCAGAGAGAGGAAGAGGGAAGCAGCCAGGGCAGGGTGGCTCTGGCAGCCAGGAGGGCTCAGATGTCTCACACACAACAGCTAAACCCCATAACACTTCTTCAGTTTGATGACACTGTCCCATAAGAAGCCCAAGTAATTAGAGACCTGAGATTTTTAGTTGCATATGTAATTGTGTTATTAAAAAATCAAGTAACAAAAGCTGTTACAACAAATCATTTATAAGTTTATTAGATTTATGACTAAAATTTCATTGAAAGAGCAGATACAAGACAAATGTTAAAAGAACTATACTAAATAAACACATCCATATCTACTGTAACTAGGTATCTACTGTAGTACTGCCATGGTACTATTATTTTGTCTCTTATGCTAAGAAAAAAATAATAATAATCTGCCCTGATAGCATTTCTACTTATCTTAATAGATATATAAACACCTTAGTTCAATTTCTGCATTAAATCACAATTAAGAAAAAGCTGCTTCTTAAGTTTTACCTCTATTAACTTTTGCTGGATTGCTGTAGTCTTCATTACTGTTGTCCCTCAAAATATCACCTTCACTTCAACTGTAAATAGCCCAGGAAAATAGTTCAAACCTTAAAGGAAAACTTCCAAAGAAAAGATATTTTTTCCCTCATAACTGAGACCTTTCCCAAGGGAATAGGCCACTTTTGGGAGTGTTAGTGCTTCATGTTTGTAGCAATGGAAAAAAAGTGTACAGAAATAATGGGTTGGCTGAGTTTATTATGAAAGGATTGCTCCTATTAGGAGATTCAGGGCAAATAATAGTCAAGATAAAACAAAGTTATGTGGGGAAGCTTGGAGAATTTGTACTAGTTTCAATATCTTTGCTTCCATCTTCTAAATTGCCAATTGTCAAATGTCATTACTGCTCAGGCTGCTGGCTGCTCATTTGATTACAGCGTAGCTCCCTCTCTGGAGCATGGCTCTGTCAGTGTATGAAATCATAAAATGTCCTTGTGCAGGTGCAAAAGCTCGGGAGAGCATGAAGACGATAATTAAAGTATTTTGTTGCCTTTTAAATACATAGTTACATCTACAACAAAACACAGAAATACTAAGCTGTTTGCTTCTATTTGTCCTTAAAGGATTTGAGGCTGCATGTTCATCAGTAGTTGCCAAGAGTTCTTGCACAGTTTAATACTAATTTATGATGAAGCATACTAAATGAACCACAAGTTATTTAAGAAAATGAAATAAGGAAACTTTTTGAGGTTTTAGTAGGAAAACAGACTGGAGTGCGAGTAGTCTGATGTAAATGAATAGATGGCTTCAATGAAAATGAAAGAGAAGAAAACTCCCTCCTGGGGTTCATTATGCCTCTTGAGCTGTTGGTAGTAAAGTTAATTTTTAAATGCTTTGAGGTGATTAAGAACTCAGGCATCACTCTAAATGTAAATAAGTCCTGTTTCATTTCCTTGCAGTTAACTGATTGCAGCAGTCACCAGCTACTTAGCTTGCTGATGTATTTGAGATCTGTAGTCTAGTTCATAATTAACCCTCTTCATATGAAGTGAAAATGTTAGCAAGCCTGTTGTTGAACATATATAACCAGGATGTGACATATTCACTCACAAGGGAAATAGAACGTTTATATTTGTAAATCATGAGGGCACCATTTGAAGCAAAAGTATCACAGAACAAAAACCAACATAGAAATTGAGTTTGTTTCCTTTCACACTGGATGCAGCTTAAAAATGCAACCAAAATATATGCAGTTTAGAACCTACAGCATAAACAGATGAATTATTTATAGTAAAGTTAAGAAAACCAAGCTTTTAAAGCTTTACCTCTTCCTCCCCATCAGGTCTACTAAATAGAAAATTTCAAGAATCTGTATATGAATATCACAAATGAAAAATCTCAAATGATAATCCATTTTTGTAATGCATATTTATACAAACAATTAAGAATTAACATGAATAATCTTGCTCAAGGCAGTGACTGGGACCCTTGAAATCTGTATTATCATTCCTATAGCTGGAATTGAAATAGTTTCGTGGCTCGGCAAAAGCTTCAGAAGTGACTAATTCTGTTCACCAGTTTGTAATTACCTAGCGTAGGACATTCTAAGCCATAAACTGTCAAAATAGCTCTACTGGATACTGAAATAGTGAGGCAACCAATACTCACCTCTGGGACAAGCTCCCCAGCTTGTGGCCATGGATCCAAGCCTGTGGTTCAAGAGGCGTTTGGACAATGCTCTTGCATAGTCTTACTTTTAGTTTGCCTTGTGTGGAGTCAGGACTTGTACATGATAACCCTCATGGGTCCCTTCCAAGTCAGGATAGTCTATGATTCTCTCTAGAATAAAGATACAGGCTTTATTAAAACAACACAGGTCTTCAAGTAGTCCAAAGCCCAGAAACATTGGGTTCAAATCATAGCCCCAAAATCTTGTAGTGAAACATGTCTATCACCTGCTACCAGGCTTCTTTGTGATCCACAAAGGCATCTGATATTTGTCCAAACATACTATAAATACTTAAATATTTCAAGACAAAGGGAGACCTACAGAGACTTCTAGTTCAATGTCTACCTGCTAAGTCAGTCATTTCACATGTTTAGTCAAATCAAATTTAAGCCCTTTGTTTAAACTCAATTCCTTTTATTAACTTGAACACCAGAAGAACTGTCAAAGGAAAATGTACACAAAATAGACATGAAACTTTCATAGGTCCCCTCTAAATCAAAAAGCCAGAAAAATCTCACATCTGATAGGTACACATTGTCGCTGTTATCCCCAGAGAACGACAAAAATCACGATGTAAATCCAGGTCAGATGGTATGGCCGAAGCAAGGGCTCCGCTCCCTTTAATGAGAAGCTCATCTTTTATAGTGTGGTTGCAATAAAGAAATTACATGATTGGCCTATTCACCCACCACCTCTCAAGGTGATAGGTTGAGCAGTAAGACACCCATTTCCAAATATTATTCTCACAAGACTGAAAACAATTCCACTGTTCCCACAACAACCTGCAGGTGTAGAAATGGTTTACATTCTCTCAAACTGCTGTCCATCCAGTTCGCATGAGAACGAAAGCTTTCACAGAGAAGCTGTGAGAAGCTGGATTTCTCTAACTACTTTCTTATGAGAAAGAAAAGTTTCACAGGAAAATTCCTCTGCCAGCCCTTGCTAGCATCCACAACACATCTGCCTTGCAGAGAAAGAGATTGTGCATGTAACCATGGCAGATCAGAATGAACAAAGAAGGAAAGTAAGATCCATCAGCAAGTAAACTAGCGAGAAACTGGTAATTTCCAAATGAATAGCAAAATGCTGAAGTCATTATAAATAAGGTCTACAGAAATGCAGTTGCTCTTTTCCCAGAACAGGTATTTAACCCCAAACAGCTGAAGTGGAAGAGGGAGAAATGTCCTAAACCAATTAGGATAAAGACTTCCTAAAATTGCTGACAGTCTGAGCTTAGGTAGAATCTGCACCACCTAGAATCCTATTTCTGCTCCAAGATTGTCACAAATTCATTAGTCAATTTACTGAACCAAAATTGACTACAGCCATTTTGGAAAGAAGATCTTTCCAGTGAATTTTACTCCCAATTTCCATTCTCCTACTGAAAATTTTCACTCAACCTTGTTTTCAGATTAAATATTTCATTCCAGTCTTACCTGACAAACACCTTGAATATGAATTAACAGCTGGATTGCTAATTCTTTCCCTCAAGAAACTACAAAACAATATAGTAATATCCAGCTAATGAGTAATCTTTCACCACATTTTAACTACTAGCTTTTACAAAAGCTACCAGAAGAGTTTTTCTTCTCCCCTGCTCTTCTCCAACTTCTATACCAAATCACAGCTAGTATTACTTATGTGTCTATACCTCACACTTTTAGCTAGAAGAATATAGGGAGGGGAAAGGGGTTGATCCAGTTGTTTATTAATGTCAGGGAGCTTCAGGCTAGATCTATTCAGTGGGGGAGAAACATTGTTATTGCTCTCGGTAAATTGGGGCATGTCGCGTCAATCTTGCAAACAAAATTCTCCAGTTGTTCACATTTGCTAAATAAAGGTTCTCTGGCCAGCTGCCTGCTGACAGCCACAGGATTACAGCAGCAAGAAACATTGCATATCTCTCAGCCACCCGCAGGGAAAGCAATGTTGCCCCATAAAAAGGTTCACAGCATTTCCAAGTAGCAAACAAAAATGCACGAAGGAATCACTAGAAAACACACTTGAAACAGGAGTCTGATTATATAGTTATATACACATAATATTTGTAAGGAGGAGCTGGCTGTAACATCTCCAGCAGGCAAGGTCTTTTCTTTACTTGAATTCCATATCCTAAACATGGTTGACTTCATAATTTATTTTTTAAATTATGCCAAGTTTGGAAGTTAGGCTTGAATATACCTGTACATGGATATGTGTATTCAGTGATTGTGAAGATGCAAATTAATCTATGATATCTAGATTATAACCAGAAACTGATCTTTGAAAATAACTCTCAAAGCAAGGTAATACCTGCCAGACAGCACACTTCGATATTCATTTTAGCAAGCACAGCAGTTACTTACTTCTGTGTTTGAAACTCAGGCCCTCTACTTTAAAATCACTTCAGAATTCTACATCAATGCCCTTATTTGAATCACATTATTAACAGGTGGATGTTCTCTCAAAGGCCAGAGTCATAGCCCATAATAATACCAATCAATAAATGTGGATTTAGAAAGGTAATTTCTGCTACCTTCTGCTTACCAGGGATCTGATAAAAACTTTCAGTAACTGTAGCACCCCATGAAAAGCTATGCAGGCCAAAAGCAGGTAATTTTGCTTCTTTTGCTCTGAATTTTTCATAGGGCTTCTCTTTTGTGTGCTAAATGAGGACAGACTCTTTGCATGGAAGTTCCCCACCCCTCAGTCTCCTCCACACACTATGACAGACCCATTCCCACAGAAAACAGATCACATTCACTGTTTTCCTCCACAGAATCATAGAATGGTTTAGGTTGGAAGGGACCATAAAGATCATCCAGTCCCAACCCCTTGCTGTAGGCAGGAACGCCTTTCAGTAGACCAGGTTGCTTCTCTCTGGAGCTGCTCAGTAACAGGCAAAAGTGAAGCTAAAAGTCTTCTCATCTCACTGACTGCCAAAGCAAAAGTACTGGAAATCCTGGTAGGCCTTTTCACCCATCTGGATGGTCAGCTTAAAGCAGAAGCAGTCAGGAAGCCACACAGCAGGTGGATGGACATGAGAAGGGCAAGGTCCTCCCTGTGCTGTGGAGCAGGAACCGCAGTCCTGGGGTGTGTTCACTGGCTGCCCTCACAGCTGAATCCAAGACACGGCCAGCTCCGCACTGGGAACAGGGTACTCTCCCCTCACTACTCCCTAAAAGCAAATAGTCATCCCAAAAAACATATATTATTTTAAGCCTTTAGATTTTTAGAGCAATCTTGTTTTTCATAGAGCTGAAAAAGGTGTCTAACCAGTTTTGAAAGTTCACAAATGGCAACCAGTATGAAGTGTACAAACCTACAGTAAGTGCTGGCACCTTGGTGTAGTTGAAATAGTCAAGTATTCTTTCACAATACCTTGGCATGGATCACAATTTTCTTCATTGTACCACTTCATTAACCTTTCCCATGCCTTACCTGTCTGGGGTAACAACACGTGCTTGTTCAGAGTACTGCTGACATTAATAATGAAATGCAGTAAGAACAACATCCCTTCAGAAGGGCAGGAGCACACAGCCTTGATGCAGTGCCCAGGTTTGGCTTCCCCAAGTGAAACTCTGGGGGGACGCTCAGCCTCAGCAGCCCTCAAGTGCAGAGCATTAGTGGGTGCTCAGCACCTCTCACAGTATGAGCAAGACTGAGCAGCTCCAGCCCACACTGACTGCCTGGGTTAAGATTTCCTCATCTTATCCTCAAAGCTTTTAAAACCCTGATCCTAACAGAGGTCTTAGGAGACTTTTTAATCTTCATACTTCTCAAACTCAATTTAATTTAGCTGCTTCTCTCAATCAAGTCAAAGACTTAGAGGGATTTGAGGAGAAATACAATCTTCTTTCATTAAAAGCAGGGTCTTATCACAGATCTTTGTGATTTGTATTGTCCTGGCAATAGGGGAGATCATGTAACTGGGAATGTTTATTTTCTATGAGGCAATTAAGTTGGAGAGATATGATTGTAATTCTATGTGCTTACTTGCAAAACTGTGTACTCACTTACACCTGGGCTGGGCCTGGTCACTCTGGCACCAGTTGCTGAAGTTACTTGTGTGTGCACATATCAAGGGCTTTGCCAGGTCAAAGAAGACCATTCAATTGAGATTTGAGAAACCTTGTCAGTGTAAAAAAAGTATTACCAATTTAAGAAAAATATTGCGTTTTTCACATCCCATTGCTCTTTTCCCATCAAATCTACAGAAACGAAACATGCACAGAACAGAAACAGAGCAGAACAGAAAGTTCATGATTACATATGAAGTGCTCTCCTCTTCAATTTAGAAAGATAGAGTTTTTTCTCACGTTAATTATTCATCTGAATTCATATCCCCTTTTATTCTGCACCCTGTTTTAATATCTCCTGAGCAAAAAAAAAAAAAAACCCAAAACAAACAAACAAAAAAACCACCACCACTACCCCCCCAAAAACTCCCCAACAATTAACTTACATGACAGAGAGAAGGTTGCCTGGACAAGGCTATGACTTGCCAAGGACAGCCACAACTGCTGATTACAAAAATGCAGTTTTCTGTTTTGACTGAGGATGAGCTTTTCCAGTAGAATATGATGCCAATTAGCATTTACTGTACATCAAAAAGACTGGTTCTTAACCTTTTGTGACACTAGAAAGAGCTGAGGACACTTCAGTTAGTCATATGATATACAGGTACTCAGTTAATCATAAAGCACAAACACCCTCCTCAGATAATCACAAAAGAACTGCTAATTATGAAAAAAACAGATTCTAGTGGGGGAAAAAAAAAACAAAAACAACCATTTATTCTAAAACTTTTCTCCTGGGCAAGGTGATTTCTTCTCTTTTCTTATACTGATGTTTATTACATTCAGTCTTTGCTCAAGGGATTTTCTTCCACCAGCTTACTGTTCTCAGCTACATCTAATCTTTCACACCTGTTCAGATTCTTTAACCCTTAAAGTTAAAAATCCTGCACATTCGTACCTCTCTTAATTAACTTCACTGCTTTTATCTGAAATCATATAACTAGGAGGAATTTGGTATGAAAGTTGGTTCTTAATCACTTTCATCTATACCTCCTAAAATATGATACAAATCAACCCGTATTTCCTGGTTACCTGCTTACCTGAGTTCTCCCACTCCCAATAACTTCCACCTGAAGACAGGCAGATGAAACTGATGCCAGTGAAGTTTCTGGTGACAAAAAGAAACAAAGCAATCAGAAGCATTTTTAGCCCTAGTGCGTTCTCCTTAGGACAGAGGACTTATACTATTGAATTAGGATTAATTAGTACAGAATTATATACTAGTGCTGAATTAGTAGGTCATGAGTTCATCAGTGTCATTTAACATCATCTTCAACATAGGAAGAGTACTTAGTCCTGATCAGCTGCAAGCTGTCCTCAAGTTCAAATACCAGTGTTGTCCTGCAGCATCAGAAATGTTCACAGAATCTAAAAAATTTGCACTACATCTTGAAATGTTTAACAAGAAACGCTGCATTATCTCAGATTTGTTTGCCAGATTCTACAAGCATCCCACAGAATACTGAATACAGCTAAAAAATGAAATGTTGTGGTCGAGGTAAGATATCTAGAAGATGGATTAAAACCTCTAGGTAAAGATTGTGGCCAAAACTACCATTTACGTGGCACATTGGGACTTCCACCACAAGAGTAAATTTTGAAGGTTACAAAAGACTACAAGATAAAACTCTCACAAGCCTGACTACCTCCTGAAACCCTTGTTTTCCAAACAGTTAGCAATATATGTGTACATGTGTAGGGATGCTCATGTACTTCAAAACAAAAAAGAATTCAAGACACATTATTGCTTCACCTTTTTTTGGAAAAAATTTAATTCAGATGCAGCAGGTGTTACTTATGTTGGTTAATGCGGCTGTGGAAGGCAGGATGCTGGGCGGTATAAGGAACCATATGATGCACAGTCTAAATTGAAATGAGTTTATCAGGGTCTGTCTCTAGAGACAAAGTGATTATTCCATCAAAATGATTATTCAAAAAGAGCAGTCTCTGACAGGGAAAAAAACAGATTGAATGAGGGTCATAGGGGGATAGTGTGCATTGTTCAAATAATGATAAATAAGCTGCACAAAAGGGGGTAGAAAGAACCTGAGGTACCAGTCACAGCAATGGAATTGCCTATTTACTGGAAGAGGAGAATTACCGAGGTGAAAATCCCCTGGAAATGGGCAGGGCATAAGAGTGCAGAGAGACAGACAGACCCATGTGAAAATCTTAAGAACTCCCTTGACAGGGATGGAGCAGTAACTGCTGTCTCCAGATTTACAGGCAGTAGGAATGGAGCCACACTAATCAGCCAGAACCCCTTTTTTCCAATCAAATTAAGGTTTAACAGAGTGCGTGTGTGTGTGTGTGTGTTTGTGTGTGTGTGTGTGTGTGTGTAAAATGACAGATTACATACAAATTGCTCTTCACTTCTTAGAATTACAAAGTTGGGGTTCTGTTCCTATGAGTGCCTTGTTTTCCAGCACACAGTTACCTAGAGCTACTGGTGTGTAATTACGTGTTTCACAGAGAGGCACATTTACAGGAAGCCATGACTAAATGTTCCTACTAAATTAGCCTCTCATGCATTAGTCACTCTTTTCATACAAGAAAAATGGAGTTTGACTCTTCCCTCGTGTTAACACCTGTTTTGAATTGATCTCATCTCACTGCCTCTACATGTGATCTGCCATTGCAAGTAGAAGACTCTGATCTGCTGTTTCAATTAACTTTTCAAGATACATATTTTCCTCCAAATATTAATGGTATACAGAACAAAAAAAAATGAAAAAGTGATGTTTATATATATAATGTCATATTTCAAATGAATGAATGATTTAACCAATGTAAGCATAAGAATAAACTTCCACTATGCAGCAAAGGAATGCAGAATATGAGGGAACTTTTACATCTTTCACATATATTTTTATGTACATAGCAATACAGGTGAAATTTATATAAATAATAATACAATTCTTATGGCCAGAGAGAAGAGAAAAAAAAAAGGTCTATAAAATATTTTTCCTCCATCACTAACCCAATCCAATTCCAATAAAGAGACTAAGAGGGGCAAGGTGGAGAACCTTATTCAAATACATTAGGATTCCCACTTTTTTCTTTAATATGGCTGACTCTTACTGTAGAATTCCCATGCAACTTGTCAGCTGCATACATACTATATGCTATAAAAAGTTCCCCTTTATAGCTACATCATTAATTTTATATGGAGGAACTTTGCTGATCTCACCTTTATATGAGACTTTGCCTTGCATAGGAGTAGGTAGAAGGGAATGGTGAACACAGAAGACAGACAGTTGTGTTATTTTGTGTCTGCACAGCACAGTGGAGTCATTACCACTGCAAAATGTCAGCAGCCTGCAGGAGGTTTCTCTTTCCCCCACACAGTAAAATGAAAGCAGATCTGCACCTCCAGATTGCATCCTTCCAATGAAGTAGACAAAGAAAATATTACTTAGCAATTTTCTTTCTCATATTAAAGATAAAGAATGGTAAGTCTGGAAAAACATTTGATTCCATAGGAGTTTTTTAAAGATGGCAGGGCAGACTGAACTGTCATTGTGACAGTGCAGTATTAGTATATTTTTTAAAACTGCTTATGTTAATCAATTGTGTCAGTGAAGGAGGAAAACTATGCAAAGAACTATTGGCTAAACCACCTGCAAAGGGTTTATATTGACAACTGATACTCTTCCCAAACGAAGCTCTGAGCTGAGCATCACCCTTTACAGTTTTTCACAGCATAACTCTGGGTTCCCTCTCTTTCACAGGGAAACAATGGGTTTCAGTGTTGTTCCTCTTCTAGCATTACTAGGATTTCACTTTATCCCATTTCAGAATAAATGGAGCTCATTAAAAATATCTTGTGCTGTGACTTCAGATTAAAGATGAACCCAGAAAACCACTATATCTTAAACAGAAAGATAAGTAGGTCTAGAAAAATAATATTTCCTCCTGTCTGCTCTCTCTTCCTTTCTAAGATAATGAGTCTGAGGAAAAAAAAGTTATCTATTTCCATAAATGAATATAGGAGAAGGACAGTGGGCCTTCTGTGAATGTAAGTTGACTAGTTGGGCGAGATATGTTTCAAAGACCTTGAGTGCAAGTCTTTGTTTTTTGAGAATAAGCAATCAATCAACCAGAGCACACAACAAGACCTTGTTCAAACAATGGATAATGCTGAGCGCTTCAGTCACACAGCTTAGATTGGCCAAGTAAGCTTGACATTACCAGCAAAAAAGGCAAAGTCAACAGCATAAAAGTCACCGAATAAGACAGTTCAGGGAGGTCTCAAGCACAGGAATGTTAATATACATTCAAATGGACAGAGGGCTTTCTTGAGATTTTTCTTAAACAAAATGTTTATTATTTAAAGCTATCAAAACTTGCCTTGAAAACTAGATTAAATAAATCCCTCATATTTGAAATCTCTATGACTAAAGGCCCACTTGTGTTAACTTTCATGAGAGTAATAGTATCAAGATTATTTTTTCTTTCTGAATGTATTTGTATATGTTTTCTAGATTTCATTTACAGCAATAGCCCTCATTTATCGGCTGCACTTGAGAGCAGGCCAAATATGAACAACAGCACAGAAAAGAAACAGTTCACATGATTAAGTAAAAATTAATGTAAAATCTTGTAAAAAACAAGAACTAATTATTCTGTGTAATACAAACATCTCTTTCTATTTCTCTGTCCAGCAGTTTCTCAGATAAGTCTTTCTGTATTACAAATGAAATTATAAGTACTCTCAAATTTTGCAGCCAGTAGGTCATGACAGTTTTCTGATTACCTGGTGATGGATGAACTTGCACTATTTACACAGGAATTCGGGGTGGGAGGGAGGGAGAAAGGGAAGGGGGTGTGTGGTGAGAGGTGAGAAACCAGATATAGAGAATGATTTCACATATTTGAGTTAATGAACAATAAAAAGATGAGATCATTTGCAGCCTGTGAAGTATACTTGAGAACAGAGCTTTGTTCAAGATAAAATTTATGGGTCTGCTTTACTTGGTGCTAACTGAAAGTCCTACCACATGTAGTCTTCTTTCTCCAACATTTTCTGTGAAGGGAGTGAAAACCTTCAGATTAGACAAGCTATTTAAGACCATAAGATCATGTCAGCAGTGGTAAAAAACATCTATTCATAACCCAGTTACTGAGAACCATTTGTGCACTGCATCCCAGCAGCCCATTCCTCAAACCTTTAGCTGCTCATATAAGTTTATTTTCCTTGAGCCCTTGCACAACTTTTTTGCTCAAAATTTCTGTTATGTGTCTGCTGAAACTCATGCATTTATCTTATTTATGTATAAAAAGAAAAGACTCAACCAAGAATATCAATTCGAATTTTTTTTTAAGACGATCTAGTACATCTTTTGGTTTTGATAAACTCAGCATTCTTGCAGCTACACAAACAGAGGGCATTACATCTCCATAAATAAGTATCAGTCTTATCTCATTTATTTCCATGTGCACAGGAGAGACAAATGCTGGAAATGGAAGTCTGAGGTATATTTCGCAGTGGACAGAACCAGGATGTATTTCCTTCTCCTGTGCTGCTCTGGAGCAAGGGCTCTCCCAAGTCCTCAGCCTCTATTGTGGTTATGAAACATTCATTTTGCACAGGTAGAAAGGAACTAAATTACACACTGATCACTGCATTCAACTGCTCCTTCTGCCAAAAGGGAAGACACTGTGCTGAATTTTAAATTAAATTAATTTTGTAGATTTTCAGAGTATGAACTGTTAGATGCCCAATGCACACCAGGGGCTGCAGAAAGGCAACAGATTTTTGGTTGCTTGAGATTTCAGTGGGTGAATGGCAAAAGCAATAAAAGCTAATTTTCCTCCATTTAGAAAAAAAAACCAGACAAAAAGGAAGTTACTGCCTATGATAAAGTCTAGAAAATTTGTTGTTAAATGTATATTGACCTCTAGGTATTTTGAAGCATTCTATCAATTGAAAGACATAAATATACAAATGGAAAAGGTTCTTATCCATTTAAGCACTAATGATAGACATTTTTTTTAAAGCAATTTTTAAATTCTAAGATGACAGTGATGATTGTGATGAGGATGATGATTAATATTATAAGCTAATAGAAAAATTTTTGTGGGATACTGTTATTCTGATCCATAATCAACTCTCCAGGATTTTTTCCACTAATTGAAAACTTTGGCTAAAGTATTTTCAGTTTCATCCCTCATTTCTTCTGGCTGGTTATAGGGCTTCCCCAAATGATTAGCATGACACACTGGCAAATGGGTGACAAACAACACAGTAGATGAAAATTTGTCTACACTCACAGAGGAGTAGTCAACAGTTCAAAATCTAAGGGCTAATTAGTGGTGGTGTACCCAAGGAGCCAATATGGAGGATGACATTATTAAATGTCTTCATCAGTGAGCAGGATAGAACAAATAAAAAGGCTGATGGCTGATGTCAAGCTATGGGGAAAAGTTTCTATGCTGGGGGGCTGCATTGCCATGCAGAGGGGCTTCAAAAATCCAGAGGGCTGGACAGAGAGGAAACACATCAGGTTCAGCAAAGATAAAGATGGAAATGTCCCTTGTGGCAGTACAAACGGGGCACGGACTGCCTGGCTAATAGCTCTGCAAGAGGAGCCTGGGAAGGGGTGCAGAATAAAATGCTGCCTTCACAGAGAGCACACCCAGAAAGACAAGGGCAATATTGCTCCTACTCAGCTCTTGTGGAGCTGCATCTAGGTCCAGCTTGGGGCTCACCGATATGTGACATACATTTTCAAACTGGAAAGAGTCCAGAGAATGGTCATTTAGCTGGGGGCTGGAGCAGATTAAATCCAAGGAGAAGCTGGTGGAACATGTTTGCTCAGCCTGGAGGAGTGTAAGGGAATTTAATTAAAGCCCCTGCTATAGAAAAAGGAGTTTGCATGAGGGTGGAGCCAAACTCTTCTCTGGGGTGCTCAGCAAGAGGCAACAGCCACAACAAGTTGCAGCAAGACAAGATCTAATTGGACATAATAGGATAAAAATGTAGACTGAGAGTGATTAAGCACTGAAAGAGGTTGTCCAGGGATATGGTGGAGTCTTGGGAGATTTTGGAAACATGACTGGACAAGGTCCTGACTAACCCGGTTTAAATCTGAAGTTATTTTAACTTTGGGTTGGACAGTGTAACCTTTGGAGGCTTATTCCAACCTATCTCTTTGACCCCAACTCATCTTATGGTTACCACCATCTCCAAAGGTTGGAGATGGTCTGTGGTTCCTCTGGCATGCCAAATGAAAGCACAAGAGAGAGCTGCCTTCAGGAGACTGAGTGCAGCTGCAGCAGGATGCAGCAACACTTTCAGACGATCAGCTGAGCCAGAGCCCTTCTATACATCCACTCTGCTGCAGTACCTGAAGAGCATCAAACATTTTTGGAGCTTCTGTAGAGCACAGAAGATTCTGCTATGTACAGGGGTGAACAGAGCCAGCACAGCGGTTTGCCCAGGAGACCTGAATTCTTTTATCCTGACCTGTTGTCACAAGTTTTGTTCAATAAACTCACTGGATCTCACTAGGAAGCCCCAATGAGACAGTTTTCATATTTACTCAGAGATCAGTCCAGTGAGGTCCAAGTCCTTTGGACAGCTTAATAAGATAAATATTTATTAATTTGAGTTACTATAATGGCAGAAATGTTTACTGTCTGTGAGAATTGCTTCCTTTTGGTCTCCTCCCTGCAATTTTCTACAGCTGGAAGTTGTTCTTTCCTTCACATTGCCTGACTGCTCTCTGAACTCCCCCTCACCTCTCTCCATCCTTCCTGTGCAACTGGCATTATACTCTAATTTCAGTTGGTTTTCCACTCTGCTGCTACTTCACCCACTCTCTTCTTTCCACAGCCAGCCTGGGAGAACACCCACCTGCCATTTTTATGGGTTTCACATGTATCTCTCATCCCCATAATTCCTGCTACCACTTTCTGCATTATTTTGCTTTGTCGGTTTAGATGGTGTGCCAGACCAGGTGCTTGGATGCTCATGGGAATGGGTGTGGTGAACAAAATTTATAGCTTATGGTAACGGAAACATCTTAACAGCACTGAATATCCAAGGTTAGGTAAGTGCAAAATGCAGGAATTCACAGGACCAGGCAAGAATCCATGAGGGAGTAAAAGTAATGAGATATATTTGTATTTCCAAGCCATTCTTCCTTTGAGCCTGACCCCTGGCAGCCCCTGCTCTGGTGCGCAGCAGTACCAAATAGCCATGGGGCATGCTGTCCTGCAGCAGAATGAAGAAAACTCTCCCTTCTGCAATCTGCAGCAGGACTCACACAGGCACAGGAGGGCTTTCTCACTTCCCCATATTGTATGCTCCCCTAATCAACACACAGTCAAAAGTTACTGGCTTTTACAATTACGTTTTTTTAAAGAAAAAGAAATAAACTATAGCTTATTACTCAACACCAAATTTGTGGAATTGTCTTTTTATTAGCAAAAGTTAATAAAATCTCTGAGAGCCCAGATTAATGCAGCCTGGTGTTTTAGAGCATGACAATTGTGACTGCTATTGAGTGTTAGAGTAGGCATGAGTTGCAGATGAAGCTTTCTGCATGATAGAGACATTCAGAAATTTTCTCTTCTGGTTTTGCTCACTCCATGAGTGAGGTCATCTTGCAATCACACACACATACACAGAGGATGAAGACCTAAGCCTCATCTTAGGAAATCTGGCTAAACAAATGAAAGATGGAGAGAAGGAGCAGAGAGGTATAGTTAGTAGTCAAACAGATTTTTTTGCTTGGCCTTTTTTTTTTTTTTCTTTTTAATGAACACATAAATTTAGGACACTTCATCCTACTTGTTTCTGGGTAGCTGGCCATTTTCAAAACCCATGACTGTATTCATTTTTGCCTACCACTCTACAGGATTTGTAGGTGGCAACAAAAGCTTAGGAATTTCCTCTTGCAACCCCAAGTTTCCAGTGAAGATAGCAATATATAAATGCAATAGTTTGAACTTCTTTATAAAGCCCATGAATGTAACCGGTTCTACTTTGCACCTATCAGTCTGTCTGTTGTTATAATTAGAGCAATTTTTGAACATTAAACCTCTGAAAACATCCATCTTGTAGGTTTTGAAATAAATACAATAGTATGTTAATAAACTCCAGGAAAAAAAATCCTGCTCCCAGCTCCTACACATGTTCACAGTTGTATTTTTAGGTATATATAATAGACAGCAATCTTTGTTTGGAAGCCAACACACACTTCCCCAGTGAACTGCAGGATACGCATAAATAATCAGGGCTGGAGAAAGGTCATCACACGGCTAGAACTGGGGTTAGCAACAGCACCAAGCAAACCAATTGTTCAGAAAGCCTTAAGCAAAGCAAATCAAGCTAAGTGCAACATAACTGACTGTGCTGAAAGCTGAAAAGACTTTATCATAGGGATGAGCCAACCCTGAACCTTAACGCTAAACAAATTTTATTAATAGACAAGTTATGAGAGAATTTACACAGTTAAGCTGTAGCTCAAGGGAATAAGTGTGCAAAAACAAGACAAGGAGAATTTAATAAGGCCCAAGGACCACCAGCTGAGCCCACGAGAATCAGTCAGTAAGAGCTTGGTCCCCAGGTTTCCTTGTTACTGCAGTAGGGAACATATTAATAGTATATATTGACTTGCAATAAGAGATTTCTGGAAATGTTTCCCTTTTAACTTTTGCAACATAAAATTTACTTAACAGCAAACTGCGTCTGTTTCCCATCAGAAAAATAAAATAGATTTCATCAAGACCTACTTGCCCAAAAGCTCGATTTCTGAAACTGAAAAACTTTCATTACAATGCATTTGGGCACTGACTCATGGTCATGTCATGATCTCTGTGTTGGGCCAGAATCCCTGGACAAATTTACCTGCACTCATACCTAGGGACTTCCATGCTACAAGCAAAGCCTCTGCCCAAAAGGGGGAAATGTCTTATGGAAGGCACAGGTATTTTCATAAATAATAAGCCCCTCACAGCAGCCCATAAATTGTGCCCAGAGTGTATAGCACACTGTGAGTCACTGCTCAGCAGGAGGAAAGGTGGGAGAGGAGAAAAGAGGATTTTTGGAGATGTTATACACTTTGCAACTGAATTGCTGTATGTTTTAAACACAGCTTCACAATACTAATTAGCAAGCTAAGCCTTGTGATTTCCTGATAGATTCCTAAATATCTTAGAAAACCCCTTAGGGAGAATTGTAAAAGGAAGAAATGCCACAAATGGACTGTAACGAAACAGAATGAGTTTTGAATATCACTCCAATCTGTCCACAAAGTCTGCTTTCTGTCTGAAATTTCTTCTGTATGTTCTATACGAAGGAAACATATTTGCTTGGTTTTTTGCTTTTCTTTTCTCTCAAAAGTTTCCTGTAAACTAGATAGCACATCTTGCCCTGACTTCTGGAGGCATTTTAAATTAATACTGCATACTTAATCTTGTCTTAACATGCCTTTTGTTTGGTTTGTTTGGGTTTGGTTTTTTTTCTTTTGGTCTCCGAGCTACATTTGATGGGATGCAGCAGTTGTACAACCCTGCTGATTAACTGACATTACAGGAATGTTATGAAACTTAGGTAACTGAAGTTTGTAAAAAAGCTTTACAGAACTTAAATGAAAGCGGCTTTAGTTTAAGTAAGAAATAGTTAGTAGGAGGAGAAAATGGAAGGACATCTGATGAAACAATGTATAGCAAAACTAAAGAACAGAGGATCAATGCAAATCACAACTAGATGAACACCCATTTTAGCTCTTTTAACAGAATAGAGTGATTGAATACCACATGCTGGAGCCTGATCTCATTTACCTGAACAGCACTGACAGCAGCAGAGTTACTCCTGATTTACACCAACACAAGCAAGACCAGAATCAAGCCAGGCAAGAGCCCTAGGGGTACCCTTAGAATGAGAAGAAAAGGAAAGAGCTCCACACTAAACAAACCCACCAGCCCAGGGGATTCCTAGTTTGAACTACTTTTTATATGACAATTGCCAGTCCTGTGGCAAAACTGCCACCTGGTATGTACGAAACCTTCCAACCATGAAGAAGAACAATTTTCTTCCACAAAGGAAAAAGACAGTGTTTGGGAAAAGACAATGTCTAGTCATGGTCAGAAAAAATGATCTGGTAAAAACAGTTCCTCCTTCCTCATCAGTTGAACTCATTTCCCGTACACCTGAAGGAAATCTGTTTATTTTACTGACACAGGCTATTTTTCTTAGTCACTTGCAAGCTGTATGTTCTTTTGAGACAATTCTGAAGCACAATATGAACATTATTTTAAATCCCCAACAACAATCCTGGTGAAGCTTCACCTGCAGCCCAAACAGCAGTTGCATGAGTTGTGATGGAATTACAGCACAGCTGGATGTAAAGAACATGATTGCACTGAAAGGGGCACTTGCAGCTCTTGAATAAAAATTAAATCTGCACGTGTCTGATGGAAAGGTCACTCAGAAATAGCCGTATGCTGGCAAAATCTTTCTAGGGTAACTTCAATGTATATTCAACGCCATGGAAGACAGTAACTATTGAAGAACTGTGAAAAACAGCAAGTCCAAAAGGGAAATATTTGGACTTACTGCCCACACAGGTCCAGCTGGTTTCTGAACTGTTGTTTGACACAGATTTCATCTTAACATTTAATCTGCAATTTTTAAGTGAGTGTTCACTTAGTTCTTATCACCTGTAGCAACTACCTGCTTCTTATTACAACATAGCATGGAAGAAAGTGTCCCCATACAGTTATCCTTGCCTTACACTCCAGAATTCCATTTTCAGCCTCAGACTGCATTGCATGCTACAAACATATCCACAATAGCTTGACCAGACAGTGCCAGTCCTGAAAACAGAAATCTGGGGAAAAGCCAAGTATTAAAGACAGATCTGCAAACTTCTATTCAAATATCCATATTTAGGGGTCATTATTCTTCTTCAAAGGCTGTCATAAAAATTGAGACTATTTCAGATGCCTGACAACAGTTGTATAAGACAATCTAATACTGCCCTCTGCAATACCTTTGTTCCCTTGATAGCTGTATGTGGCAGACAAAAATATTTCCTAATTCTGCCTGTTGCACCTATAACTGATTTGAGTTACTCTGCCAGAAAAGTAACCATCTGGGGAGGAATTCTTGAACAGCAAGAGAGTACCAAGAGCAGGGACCAAATGATCAGACTAAACCCAAAGCAGGATTCACTTTTCTATTATGGTGTTTTTAACACATTCCTCACACTAAGTCCAGGATAACATAATGTAGTTTTCTTTATTAAAAATAGTCTTTAGAAACTATACTCTGTGGGTTTTGTGTCTACCAAAGTACATGAGCACTAAATTCTATGTCATGTTTTTCACTTTTAAGACCCCGATCAGCAAACAGTTAAGATCACTTGCTTCAAACTGTCTGTCATTTGAAGACTTCTTTTCCTTTGACATACAACTCTAATCCTTGGAGTATTTTTCTCCACTAGTCCTTTCTTGTTCTTAATAATAAATTTTAACCCTTTCCATCGTGCTTATTTCAATCTCATGTGTATAAGGAGATTGAAACATCTGAAGTCTGTTGCTTCTCACCACAGGTGAGACAACATTGCCAAAACACCCCTCCTGCTTGCTCAGTGCATTTCTGCTCATCACCTTGTGTCTCCTGCTGTGTGTTATAGTACCCCCTTCTCCTGCCTGGGGTGATTAATAGATGACTACTTTCTTCTTGGGTTTCAATTTATTTGGTTCCTCAGCAGTCAAATCCCTTCTTCATAGACCTGGAGAGCTGCTCCCAGTCACAGCTCTTCAAGAAATGCTCACCTTCACTCACATGCCATATTACCTTACCTAGCCTTTCATTTGATTTTCCTGGTCTTTATTCACTAGACCCATACTGCTGTATTTGAACTAAGGTGGCAGCAAAAAAAGGGACTGATTCATATCTTGCTCCCTTCTAATTTGCCAGAGTCTTCATACTTTCCACCCTTTGCTCTTTATTTGGGGAGTTCTCTTTTCATGAAGAGAGTTCTTATCAGCCAAATTCAAAAAAGCCCAGACATCTTCCTTACATAGCTGGCTTACTATTCACAACAATCCATCCTTGTATCTGAGATGTCATATAGTGTGGTTCTGATTACACTTGCACAGCTGTAAATATATTTTCTTAAATGGAGTTTTTTCTGATATGAACACATAATTTCATAGCACAGCTATTCGCTTTAGCTAAAATAGGGATTTATTATTGTTTTGTAAAAAGAAGATGCTTTCATTCTGACCTAGATAAGAATCTCTTTCTCTTCCCTTCTTAAGACAACTATGAAAATGAGATTGTAAATCTCCTATGGAGAAGAGACTTGGACAAATCAATAATTTATGTTATGATTTTGAGAGACTTTCACCTTGAGGAATTGCCAGCCCTCTTGTAATTCTGTAGATCTTGTTTGAAAATGTTTTCCATTACTAATCGGGAGAACCTTTTTTTTTCTTTTTATTTATACAAGGCTCCTTTGATTTTCAGTGTGTGACACTTCAGAATGAAAACGGTGTCGCATTAATTAAAAAACGAAGAAGAGAACTCTTACCTTCCTTCCCCCTCACTTAAAATCCAAGTAAAACGCTGGCAGGCAACACTCAGCAGGTAGTGCTCTACTTCCAACCATGAACCCCTTTTATAGATTTCTGTCATTTTAGCTGCTTCTGGCAAAAATCACTGGTTATAACAGTGACTTGGAAAGAAAAATGAGCAGAGAGTTAAGAGCAAAATGGGGGGTAGGTACACATAGCAATTAAAAAACTTCTACAAATCTCAGGCAGAGAACATGACAGTCATATCATTCCTAAACAAGACCCTGGCAGTGACAGGTTTATGCTGAGGCCTTTGGGGGGAAAAAACATATGAGTTTATGTCCATGCACCTTTCTTTTAACCTCCACAGCTTACTAAAGAGCAGATTGCTACATCAACAGCTCACTTCACCAAATCTCCCATTGTTTGAAGAAATCTGCATCATGACTTGCAGCAGCTCATTCTAGCCACTGGCTCGCTTTGTCCTAGAGATTGGGTAATTAATTAATGGTCACCCATTCTTACCCATTGCACCATAAGTTCAAAGCACCCGCTGCTGAGGTCTGCCCACACGAAGTGCACACACAGGAGCTGCTGGAATGGCATAACCAACAGCAGGGCCGGGACCAGCCTCATGGGATAAGTTCCACACTTCTGCCTTGGCCACTGCAGGCAGCTGTGACACTTCTGAACCATGCCTGGAGACAGCAGATGACCTTCAGGCCTTGTGGAAGTTGTAGAACTTGAGCCTTACTGCTCTATGCCAAGTAAATTGACTCCCTTACCACTTTATATCAAACCAAATCTAAGACATGACAAAGGGCTAAGAAATCTGGAATAGGAATTAGGGAGGAAGAAAGAAGTTAAGGGCAAGTTCTTTGAGCTAGGATTTTGAGTGTTAGCACTAACTTCCAACTCCAGTGGATTTAGACTTTGTTTAAAATGAAGCACCACTCTGCAAAATTTTTACAGTTTTCAGGGATGAGATTGCTTCCTTTGTGCAGATATTTGACTATCACTCCAAAATCTTTCTCATAATTCACTGCTATCACTGTGGGAAAAAAAATTCTGAGCTACATGATGTTGGAAATATTCATCTATTTTGGTTCACAATCTGAAAAATGTAAGTCCATATAGTATTGAAAGCAAAAACAAAAAAAAACCCAAACAAACCCATTTATTTTTCCCAAACCTTCCAAGTCTTGATGAAGTCTTTATATTGTGATTTTACGTAACAGGACATCACATCTAAAACAAAATCCAGAAACACAACTTTTCTTCAAAACAGAAAGCCTGGTTTTATTCAAAAATTCTCTTTTTCACACACTATTAAAACCACGGTAGGTAATGAGTGAACTGATAGGATGACAAAGTTTCTGGTCCCTGGACAATGTAAGATTATTCAACCCTTATCTCAAGATGGAAAATAATAACTGTTGGGTTTTAAATAACACCACAATTTGATCAAAACTCCCAGGGCACATCAAGTTACACAGGGAAAGGAAACCCTACAATCTTTAAAGATTCAGATGTATAGAATGGGAGCTGTATAGCTCAGAGTCCCTCCTAACTCCTAATCTCACTTATTCCCTCCCGACTTCCATGTTAGAACTTTCCTTTTTTCCTTACCTCCCCGCTCCTACAAAGCATCCCAGATATCCACGTACATACAGAGCATTTATGGCAACAACTCTGTGACTAAGACAAACTGATTAATGTGTAACATGATCTTAAAAAATGCATGTGAAATCTGCAAAAGCATCAGCTGATGAGTAATGAGTACTTTCATTTTGTCCCTTTTTTGCATTGAATGGTCAGTTTATCTAACAAAGAGCATCAGAATAAATCACTTGTATTCTGAAACCTAGATAATTCATCTCGCTAAACAAGAATTATTTGAAATTAAGCAAAGGACTGGAATTCTCCCACCATATGATGGCATGGGATGTACTGTTTAAATATCAGGGCATCCAGGACATTTTGATATGTCATCTGAGGCTATAAAAATGTAACATAAGAAGTAAGCTTCCATCTTAGCAGTCACCAACCAGAAACTTTTTAGGACTCTTCACTGACTTCAGAAGACTGGTGTAGAAATTATTCATTTTGATATCTGGAACTGAAATGTGACTATTTTACAAAATGTAAAACCAAAAAAAATGTGCCATCCTTTGTCATGCCTTTGTTATTTCACCTACCTGCTCATTATCAGAAAAGTAATATTTAAAATCCTAAAGAATCCTTAAAGGGCTCAAAGCATCCTTTAAGAGTGACAGAGATGGGCTTTTATTTGTGCAGTGGTGCATGATGAGTGTTCATATAGGCAACCATGGGTATATTAGAACTACTCATTCAGAAACCTCAGGCATTGGTGTCTTTGGATATTGTCTATGAAGTGCAACTTTAAAAAGAAAAACATGAAGGAACTATCTACAGTTCCAGTCAGCCTGGTAAGATGAACAATATCATGTAAGTTGGGTAGTTATCTCAAAACTTCAGCACTTGCAAACACTAGGTTTCGGAAACCACACTCAGAGTAAAATCTAACATAAATTGCATCTGCATGAAATTGTTCAAGTAATTTTGAACTGACACATTCCTAGTAATTCCCAGCCCAATGTTTTTTTGGAAACAATTAAACAAAACTTGTTTAAAAATAATCTGTTGATGCATTTTTTCCATCTCTTCCAACAAATATTTCCACTCCAGAAGTTTCACCGTGGTTTTTATAATGTATGCTTTTTTTTCACCTGGGTCATTTCTTACCTATGTGAAAGTTCTACTATCTCACTTTCTGCCTTCAACAGTCTGAAAACTTTAGAGAAATCATTAATATTAAGAAGAATGCCAAAGACGATAGTTTTCTCGTCTTTGTTTCTCTTTTCCTCTGGGCCACATAAGAATATTCAAGTCAGCAGAGACAGTGTTGCTCTTTTAAAAACCTGCTGATTTAATATTTAGTAGGTGATGGATTCCACCTCAACAATCAGACTCAGAAATAAAAATAGTCTGAATCCCACTCAGTGCCATCCACAAATCCATAGATAGAAACCCAAAGTATTGTACAGCACAACATTTCCTGCTCAGTAAGCTTGAGACAGGCTGCTGTGATTCCCTATATATACACATATATTCTGAGCTGATACCTGTCAAACCAGCCCCTGGTTAAGTGGCAAGCATAATATAGCTTCCTTTCCCTAGAGGTAACTGTCCTCATTACTGAAGCGAATGAACCCCTAGGTATATCTTTAAAATATTCATCATATGACAGCTGATATTTCAGCCATATTTGGCTGGAATGCTACTTTTTGGGGAACTTAGGACTCCGTAGTCAATTAACCTAATATTTTGGTTACCATCTAATATATCTTTTTAATCATAAATCATTAAACATTTATGTTAGTCTGTAACTTGTTATTCTCCTGTTCAGGACTGAGCAAGACATGGAGACCAAGGTATCTCTTACTGCAGCAATATCCAATAAAACATCTGGACTAGCAAAGCTGAAACTTTACACTTTTCCTCCGCCGGAAAACACCAACTTCTCCAAGGTGAGTCACGTTATCCAGCATGGTTCTGTTTCCTTCACACTTCTCAGAGTCAACACTTCAGGCTGTGCAAACCTCCCTCTGCCAGCAGGTCTCGGGAAGACCATGGGCAGGCAGGGGGAAATAACACAGGGGCCAGAATACTCCACCAGAAATCAGAACAGAGAAGCTATGTACAGAGAGAAAGAGACAAATAGAGCAGCAAGTTATGCACCCCAAACATTTCTATGTTCAAACACCAAACAACGTTTCTCCATTCTTACTTCTTTCTTAAAACAAATACTATGTTTTCCCCTGCCTACTCTTCCCAGTTTTTTCCCTACCTGTTCTTAATTACAGCCACAAACTTCTGTAGGTCCTATTCCACATGTCCTTCCACTGTATCTCCTGGCAGCACAAGTGCCTGCTCCCTCTTCACTTTAACCTTCCCCAAGCCTTCCCTGTCCTGTTCCATGCAAGGCACATAAGGCAGGCACACAAATGAGACGAGCCCCACCAATGCAGGGGGAGAGTGTCACCGACATGCAAGGCTGCACAGGAAGTTTACACAGCACTTGCTCAAACTCTGTAAGCCTTCCTGACAGCAGCTCAGCATTCCAGCACACCAGCATCATTTTTAAGTGATTTCTCATGTGATTAGTGCTGTCTCTCCATTCCCACGTGCTACTCAGACATTGGTGGCAAAAAAAAAATCATTCTTACTCTCATAAGGATTTGTTTGTCAGCAGAATCCCTCTTTAGTTTTAGTCATTTGCTTTGTTTTAGCCTACTTATCTCATTATGCTGGTCTAATTAAAATCATTTGCTGACAAATATTGTCAGTAATGTAACAGTTGGGTAAATTAACACTGGCTTAACCTTAGCTTTGTTATCAGCTTAACTACACAGCACTGATTGATGAGCATTTTAAAGCAGGAATTCCTTTCTTCAGGTCAAACACAGAGAAGGCAAAGCTGGAGATTTGAATGTGATACATCAACAAGTCTTACCAGAAGAAAGTCAGATACAGTTGTGCAGAAGTCAAACCAAAATCACGGCTCCACAACTTCCCTTTCAAGCTTGGTCATAAAAACAAAGATGCATTTGGCCCAGCCTGTTAAAACAGTAGGAGCAGAGCTTAATATCTTGTTCTAAAATTACTTTTATAAGAGTATATCTTGTAGTCCAATTCTTATTTATTGTTTTGGCATAAATTGAGTATTTCTAGACAACAATTATTCCTACAGACAAAACTTAATTGCAATATTCATCACCATATATGTCTAAATGATAGGGATGCTGAAGTGTTTTACAAGCACATCCAATTTTAATGAAGTTCAAAAGAAGAAATGTTTATTTATGGATTAAAGTACACAAAGATCTGCTGCTCACACTTTCTGAAATACTGACAGCTTTTTTTTTTTTTTAAGAGAGAAAGAGAATACAAGGGAAGGAAGGCTTCCCATCTTGTACATAGCTGTGGTGAGTGAATCAATGCTCCCAGCAAACAGGCAGAGCTCCTGGGTCTTTTGACACTAGTTGAGATCAGATGATATACAAATGAAGTCTGAAGACAAAGTTGCCTCTAAGAGGTTGCATCTGGTAAAAGGGTGGAGATGTTGTGCTGATAACCCATTACAGCTGCAGGGGGATGTCTCAACATGTCTTGAGAAAGACTGCATATTTCTCTGTTTGGGGCTGAGGTTTGCTACTGTTCAAATTAAGTGACATCATTTTAACACTCCTAAAGAAGAAAAAAAGGTAGACTCCAAACCAGAACAATATCCTGTAGAAAAGTGTGTTCTATTTAGTAGGTTCTTATGAGAAAAAAAAAAAGCATAACTGCGTATCTAAAATTAGCCCCTCTACTGAAGACCTAAATTGAAAACAACTTTAAGAGAAGATCTGAAGGTTTCAGAGCAACATATAAATGTAACAGAACTATGAAAAAAAAAATCAAATACAGAGAAAAATCCAGGTTTTGGATAAAAATTTCAGAACAGTCTTCCTCACTTCAGGAATTTGCAGCCACCACCTACTGAAGGAGAGCTGTTGCTGTTGGTCTTCGGAGTGATCTATTAGATGAGGGTGCACAGAAGTATTACCGGGGGAATACCAACCTCCCGGAGATACAGATTCAGCCTGCTTGGAATCAGATATTCGAAAAGAAACTAGAAAACTGTGGCTGTGCATAGACTTGACAGTGCTCCACTGGAACAACCAGAACCCAGGTTTGCACAGGCTCTAGGAAGTTAACTTGCACAAGAAATCCCAACTGTTTAAAAAAACATAATTCTGCTTGGGGAGCAGAGTAAGTGGGAAAAGGGAAATATAACAGACAGATAATCCTTATTGCTCTGACAACCACTGCTATCACTGACCTGCTGTCAAACCATCCAAAGCAAGAAAATATACAATCTGCTGCCATTATTACAGTCCAGTTCTCTATGGATTCAACCACAGGAAGACAGTAAGTCCAGAGTTAGGCCTCAGCTTACACTACATGGACTGAGAAAGAAAAAAAAAGACAATTTTTGCTAAGCCCGCTAACAACACGCTGCTGCTCCAACACTCTGCCTCAGGCCATGCAGCCTCAGCTGCGCCATCTGCCCTGGAAAGACTCCAGGGAGGAAAGAGTAGTTGAGAGTGTAACAAGTTGAGGATCCAGTGTAACCATGACTGTTCTGTGCTACAAGTTTACCTTAAACCTCACCTCCCCAGTTCCTGCTTCTTGTTCTCAGACACCCACTTTGTTAAATTGTGGGTTTTGATGTGTCTTCCTCTGTCCAGATGTCTTCATTACTTGTTTCTCTCTAAGAGCTGGTTTCATATGCCTTTCCAGTGTGTAACCTTCTCGCTGAATTCAAGGGACAGCATCCTGGGTAACAGCATAGTGAAATGCCACTTACAATGGAGGCATTAGGCACCAGAAATAAAACACAAGTCATGACTGTTTTTAAGAGCAATAAAACCCCCTCCAAGATCTTGTGACATCAGTTATCAGAAACAGAGATAAAATGCTTTTCCTATTTTCAGCAGCAACATTCCCATTGATTTTAACACTGCAGGATATGCCCCTGTGCACTGAAACAAATCACCTGTATATGAAGGCAGTCAGGAAGAAGTGGCCTCCAGCAAAGCAATTTCTTCTCTTTTGGTTCTGAGGAGTAAAAAGATCTGTCCCTTCAATCTGTATCTCAGTCAAGTCACCCAAAAAGAGATGTAATGTCCTGGATCACACTCTTTTGTTTCCCTTTCCTTGACACCTTACCATGCTTCCCATTTTGTTTATACATTTCCATTTAATTCCTGACATGCGAAAGTTACCAGCTTTATATGAGGCCATAATGCAAAGACTTGTGTGCTTTTTGAAGGTAGACAGTGTTAGCTAAGGAATGAAATCTAGTGGTCTCCTAGGGGGAAGAAGGCAGTATGAATCAGCTGCAGACTTAATGTGAAAACATTTTGGATAATGGATCAGGGAGCAGATTGGGGATGTTCGTGTGCAAATCTACAAATTCAGGTGGAGAATGTGACTATTGTGCTGGCAGTGCAACAAGACACATTCGCTTTGTAATGCTCATTCACTAGAGGGAAAAAATAAGAGTGACTTGTGAGCTGCCCTGCCTCAACCTGCACAGCAGAGGAGCTGTGGCTGTCCCCTTGTTACACACTGTACACCCTAACGCCCCTTCTACTGACATCAGAGGCAGCAATTCCCGTGAGGCATCTCCACGTCAGGCCAGGAAATGCTCCTGGCAGTGCAGAGACTGTTGTCCTAAAATCCCTCCATGCTCCCAAGCTATACTCATCTCCATCTGACAGGGATGGATCCTGAGGTCTGAGTGTACACCTGAAATATTTTGCTACTGTCTCCCTGACATCAATGTCAAATCTTAAATTGCCTTGAGCAGAAACAGGATAGGAACCTTGCACAGCATCACATGAGTTGCTGAATGACAAATGTACATTACCTGGAAACTGCCTTCAAAACTCATCTTAAAAAGAGACTTTGGAAAATTCTGACATTGTTTTCATCTTTACAGATGGATTTAAAAAGACACCTGAAAATAATTTAGAAAGCTGCCCATGTTTTTTACATAAATATACATTATTTTCTGCTTTTCAATACACAAATCCTGATTATTTCCACTGGTCTTACTGCTCTGCAAGCAAGAACTGCTTCTCTGCTGCTAGCTCATCACATCCCCAAGGTAAAGGCAGGACCTGTTCTTACATGTTGAAAACTAGCACAGAGCAGAATTTAATGACCAGAAAAGTACATTACACAGGCAATTGCAAACATTTCAGTACTCAGGATTTTGAAGGATGTTATTTCTATAGTACAGTTATGTGGAAAGTTTTCTGAAATATTCACATGTATATTTGAATCCATCCTTGTGGCCTGGATGTCCAGCAGATGCATTACAAAATGTGACTTGCAACTCTTTTATTATCAGTGCTTACCACGGCCAAATCCATGTCCTCTGACATATCTGGTAGAATCCCATCATCAGTTCAGGGAATATGAAGTGATACCCAGCAGACTAGAAAGAATACAGGTGTTCAAACACTGCAGGAGACAAAGTCAAATTTCCTAGGCCAGGGAAGAATATAAGGAGACATGAAGGAGAAGGAATGAGCAAAATGTCCTCTTGCAGGAGATCCATGTGGGCGTGGGCACATCCCTGCCCTTCACTCACAGTCAGTTTGCAGACTGAAGCCACTGTTGCCTCCTTTCTGCTCCTGGAGAGGGATATGCAGCTTCACATGACGTCTGTCAATGAACATCAAACATGCCGTGAGGTTCAGAAAGGTAACTGTAGGGGGGGAAAAAAAAAGAAGAAAGCAGCATAAAAATACTCTCTCAGAACAGAACAGGTCGGAAGAGCAGTCAGAGGATGCAGACCCAGCCATTCACTGGCAGTTCTTACCCAGTGGTATTTATCCCCTGAGGGCCCTTTGGCAGCTTCTGCTGAAGTGACCCATTTGTTGCAGCCCATATCCAGGGAGCATGACCTGGTGCCACCACACCAGCACCAGCTGAGCACGATTTCGGATGTATCATAGAGCAGAAGAGTGAACCAAGCAGGGAGACCTAATTTTTATTGCTTAAGGGGAGAAGACATTAGGAGAAGCTACCTGTAATGACTCTGTCCTCAGCATAAATGGAGGGGTTTACAAGGGCTTTGCTCTCCATAAACATATTTAGAGGGAGAAAGTTACCAGTTTGGCACATTTTGCCAACAGTGTGACCTATTCATATTCCACTGTATTTTTCACAGGTGCAATGTGGAAAAGGCAGACATCTGCCCATGTGAACAAAGACAGTAAGACAGAGATGTCCTGTGACACCACAAGGTACTCCTCAGAAAAACCTATTAGGAGTTTCAGAGGCTGTAAGGAGGAGGAGACCCCTTGCTCACAGCATGCTTGCTTTCCTCTCCTGTGATCATACCAGAACACTGCAGACTGTGTCTATGGCTTTCCATGCATGGAAAAAACAATGCCAAGAACTCTTTTAAGATAACAGTCTCACCAAGTGCAGTCAAGAGCTTAATGAAGGCAGCTTTCACAAATAAAGTGAAGAGCTCTGGACACAATCCAGAAGAGGATGTTGGGAAGCAAATTACTGCACTGACAATAAATTGGGTTTCTATGTCCAAATTTTAAAGTAACTAATTGTATTTTGTGGTTATTTCCCTCTGTAACAGCCAAGAAACATGAAGGGACTCTGCACAGAAAATTATAATAGTTGCTTTACAAAGTGTATCTGAAACTCCCATTTCTCACATTTCCATCCTTATGATTGAGATTCACAGTCCCAAATCCTTCCATTAAATTACAAACCAAAAAATTATGCTATTGCAATTAGTACAAGCAGTACAACAAAGTCTGTGCAAGTTTAGATGCAATTTAAAAAGTACATTTATTAGTATGTACCAGATGCTTTTTAACTTATCTAATCATCTTAAATAAACAGCATTGGTCATCTACCTATATTTAAAAGCAGTACTACCCATGACACAAATGGTGGTATCCAGATTATGACAGGCACTGAAATCTGTGAACCAGGTTTCCAGGTTCCTGCAGGTGGAGATCAACACGGCAAGCCAGACACAGCAAAAATCTGCACAGAACACAACCACAGGATGAGGGCAGGTTGGATGGGGCTTTGAGCAACTTGGGGTAGAGGAATATGTCCCTGCCCATGCAGGGAGGGTGGAACTAGATATTCTTTAACATCCCTTGCCACCCAAAATGCTCTATGATTCTATGATTCTATCAGTATCCTTTCGTTTCCTTAGCTGACCTTTTACATCTTTCTATTCCTTTAGGATCTATTGCTTTTAAGGACCACTTTTATTCTACTTTAGGGAAAAACTATTCTTTTCCCTAATGAGAATAATCTGTTGCTACCACTAGTCACCTTTTTAAGAGATGCCTATTCAAAGGCATGATCCAGAGACTCACATTAATCGCATGAAAAAATAGTAATCTCTGGCATACTGCAAATGCACTGAATGCTTGACATTTTTATGATTATGCTAATGTTGTGGCATTTGATGTGCTTGTTTTTGAAAAAACATCATGCAATTAAGTTCTCTGAAAGAAACCCAGAAAGAAACAGATCAATCACTGAGAAGGCAGAAAGAATGAAAACTGCTTCTATCATCTTTAGAAACAAATGCCTGCTAGTTGATGGCAAACATTTGAACTAGATATTTCAGATTTTTCAGTTTTACTCTGAAAGTAAAGAGCACTGATAGGGCGACTTTCAATTTTTAGCACAAACAGTGGCTTCACTTTCACCTCTTCTCTCTACCTTTGAAGTATAATAGCATTTGTCATAAAATGACTCTTTCCATCACTGAAAGAATTACAACTCTTAGAAAACTATTACTTCCCCTTAGTCAATTCCAAAATATGCATAACCCAGTTAGGTCATGGAACCTTGCTTTTAACTTCACCCCCTTTTAAAACATGTTGTCTGCCTCAGTTATATCCCAATTTAAAGTAGGAGAGAGATAAGATTTATAAATGCTAATATAAATAATTTCATAATTCCTCTCCCCCACCTACAGATCCGAAAATAAACAGGAAGAACCAGAGAACTAAAAGATGCTCTACTGAAACAGCAGAGTGTTTGATGGCAGGAAGGCTACATGGATCCGAGCTGTGGAGTCAAGAAGAAATACAGAAGAGCAGCAGACACTGGAGGAGAACCACAGGGGGATCCAACTGCTTATTTTTGGTAAAAAGCTACAGAAGACATAAGAAATGGCTAAAGGTTAACTATAGCAATGCTAAGAAGCAAAATCCATCTCCTGAGCCAGATCCTTGGAAGCAGCTGCTCACTGAAAACCTGAAGTTTGCCGGTTTGGCAAGTAGAAGTAAGCAAGTAGATGGACATACTAGAGAAAGTCCACTGAAGGGCCAAGCAAACTTTTGAAGCAAATTAAAAGCACATTCATAACCTCAGGGACTGTATATATTTTAATCTCTTGTTAAAGACAAGTGTTAGTCAGATTGAGTTTAAAAAGAAATCTAACTTGATGGAGATTTAGTACTGATGAAATCAAGAATCACCTTAATTCCAAGAAATTCAATTCCTTATATAATACATAATCAAGGCAATATTAGCAAGCTTAGGAAACTGCAAAAAGAGACTACATAAAGGTGTTTGTTCAAAAAAATTGAACGCATGGTTAATTATTGGCAAATCCTGAGTTAAACTCTGAAAAGGAAATTATAAAGAGGACTAAGCTAGAAAACTATAGGAGCAGTTTCAGCTGTTTTTCCTGAGACAGTGCAAGATAACAAATTTAAGTTAAAGAATTGGTCTGAAATTCAAGGGAAAAAATAAAAAGGGTATTCAAAATCAAGAGGAATGAACCAGCAAAACACAAGGCCTAAGAAAATTATCTTCAGCACACTCAGAGACTCTCACACCTTTTCTGTTCCTCATAAAATGTGTACACCTGAACTTTACTGATGTTCTCAGAATTTGGCTTTTTCCAGATGCATGCACATTAATAATGTAGAGCCACTTGACCTACAGAAAGATCTCCTTATATGATTGACATGGCAACAGATGCAGCATTTCTCTAACAGAAGTGACAATTAGTGGGTCCCCCTTTTGCCACCCCTCCAGTATGACATTAACCTTTCCTGAGTTACTTTCCTACAGTGTAAAGGTAAACCCAAAGCTTCCCAGATCAAACACCCTTCTCTTGGGATGTTTTATCTTGGAGACACCTCAATATCCCAAGTGTTTCTGTCCTTGGTCATAGTCTCCAACAGACACTTTCTGCTTCTGCTGGCTGCAAACACAGTCTTTGAGAAAGCTGACCCACTGGCTAGTGGTGGTCAGAAGGGAAACAAAATCCGGAAGGAGGGAGTGTTTCTTCCTACTGAACTAAGTGCCTTAGGTAGGTCTATGCCAACATGTGAGCCCAACTACAAAAACACTGCTCACCTGCAGGTATGCACTTAGCAGAAATATACCCCAAAATCTTAAGCTTTTAAGGATGGCAATTAGCTTTTCAGTTCAGACCAGTGTCTCAGCTACATGACCTGTAAAGACCAAGACTAAACCAGACCAAACATACTACAGCCTATTTTATCTAGCTGGGACCAAACTGTGAGTGGTTTGGGTAGATTTCATCTTATTTAATCCCCTGGAGTATAGATGTCTATATCTGAACTAGTTAATCTGTGTGTTTTGGGGTTTTATTGAGTTAATGAAGAAAAACAAGCATTTAAAGGTGATTTATCTGACCTATTTTTGCTGCTCTACACTACAATGAGATCAATCACAACTTAAATTTTGTTAAGTCAAATGACTCAATCTCTGTCTGACTTGATAAATAGAACATAATTATTGGCTTAGAAATTTTGAACACAATGCAATCTTCTGCTGACAATGGAGACAAGACACTGCAGGCTACTAGACTCAGTACACCTAAATTATTCTTCTCCTAGCACTCCACATATACCCTATGATGAAGCTACTTTGTTTTCCACCAGTAAAGAGGACCTTTGGCTTTTTCCATATTAGCTTCCTCGTCTGTTTTTTTTGTAATGCAGAGAAGTAAAATGATATTTTGCTTAAATATTTTCTTCAACCTTTGAGAATCCAAATCAGAAATGGAAGTGTGCCTAAGGCATTCACTCTTGAATATCTGGATGTTACAGGTTCTACTAGGTACAAAAAAAATGGCACATCTGAATCTTGAATTCATTTTCCTAGCCAAGAACTACTAGCAGAAATAAACAGGATCTAACACAGTAGAATATCAGCCTTTAGACCCACCATAAACTGATGTGTTTTTTTAAACCCAAACCTGACTAAATAGGGTTTTTTAAACCCATGCTCATTATAATTAAATGTAATTACAATATCCACAGCTTTAAATTAAGGTTCAATCAGAATTAAAACAGCTTCTGCTAAATTAAATTATTTTAAAGTATAAGTTGAACTAAATAAGAAAAGCATGTAAAAATACCAAAAAAGCCCAAGCTCACAGATATATGTCTTTTCTTTATCAAATGGTATTGTGAAATTGTGAAAATTAATTAATGAAGTAGCCATAATTGTAACAGTAAAGTCAAAGAAGTAAAATTTAAAATAAGACCAATACTTTCCAAACTCTCCAAGATTTTGGTTACTTTTGCATTGCCAGTTCCCTCATTTCAAAGTGCTGGATTCACAACCATGAAAAGTAACGACAGCTGGGGTTACCTAGCATCTCTGAATACCAGATCCAGAGCACCACACCTTCCAAATTTAGAAACTCCTTTTGACAATATTTGCCAACACAGTTTCCTGCCTATACTATGCAACTCCTTAAACTACTCACAAGTCATTTCTTAGACCAAAGAGATCAAACCTCAGTTCCACCAAACACTGAGGGAGTCCTGACACTGATTGCAATGAGTGCAATTCCTTTTTCTGCAAAAAGAAGTGGAGGGGGTGTATATGAAGTTGTTGGATTTCTTATAAGGAGCCTTCCTTACCTTTGAGTCATTCTATAGTAAATACCATATCATTGCTCAATTGTATGGAAATGGTGATTAGTGGTTCTGCAAATGTTTTGTTTAGGATTTGCATTTTCTCATCAAAGGGTAATTCTCTGCCTTCATATGCTGTCAGCCTCTTTCAGATGAGACAGCTCAGCACAGAGATGCTCAAATATATCAGGAAGAGAAGGAAACATATTAAACCACAAAAAAATGTACAAGCTAAACACAGAGACTCTGAGTTCAACCACAAGGGCTTGGAAATCAAGGGAGTTGTGGCAAAATATTTTGGGTTGCCCTAAAATTTAAGCTACTTGCTTTAAAGAGAAATTTCAGAGACTAAGGCAGAATGAAAAGCAGCAGGGAATTTTAGCTTCTGCTCCCAATTTCTGACTTCAAAATCTTTTTACTTTATTTTACAAGTGAAACTTGGGGGTTCTATATAGTTTAAACAGCTGTCCAAAACACGTGCTGTAGACCCTCAGCCATGAGGAAGTGGTTGATAATGGGGAAGGGATAATAGTGTGGAGCCACCATCCATTTCAGAGATATCCTAAGATATCCCTGGGTTTTGATAGGTCTCTCCCACCATACTGGTGTGGTCAAGGAGCTCCAAGCTCATTTGCATTGTGATGATAATGCTGAACAGAATTTTCTGTACCCAAAACCAAAAGACAGTTCTTTGGGTTGCATTGATTTTGTTAAGAGGGATTTCACACGCATTTACTGCTGGCTGTCACCATAATGCTATGATAAGAAATATCTATTTATAATGCTTTTTACCCTTACTGCAACACAACAAAATGCTACTTTTCCTTCAGCATGTCCAAAACTGTAAACCTGCAACAACTCATCACATCCTTTGTATACACATTTAATCAAACTACTTCAAATATGTATTGTGTAGCCAGTATGATCATAACAACAGTTTGAAATTAATGGACCTTAACTGCCTTTAATTCTAATTTCACACCACTGCAAGTGTGAAATAGCCCTACAATTGAAGAAGCAGGTGTCCATACAGAATAGAAAGAGGGCTGAGCCACAGACTGTGGATATGGGACACTTCTGATTTGAAAAAATCCATGCAGGGCCCATTGCTTACTTAGGCATGCAGTATAGTAACATAAACAGTATACATGTGACAAATGTTGGTCTGTCTTTGTAGAAGTCAAGGCTTCAGTTTTGTGATTTACAATGTATAAAAAACTTTGATGAATCTAACAATTAAACTAGATTATTGATTGTTTTTTTCTATAAAAGGATTTTCTTGACCGCTGTCTCTAGATGTTGGCATCCTATACACAAAATATAATATAAGCAATCATTGTGTTTCTTACAATGTTCTTTAAAGATGGAAGACAAGTTTACTGAATGCTGAATTTTCTAGTACCAGATCTAAGTCTGAGAACACCAGAAAGAGCATCATTTAGAACTAAATGAAATGTAAATTTACAGTTTTAGGATACCTGTCCATTAGGCGTGAGGTAAACTCATTCCACTACACAAATCTGAAGTAATAACATCCTTAGCCAGACTAAAACTAGCAGCCCCACATGGCATATTCTTCTTTGTAAGGTTTCCATTTCTACTCAAGACTTGGGCAACCATTTTATTTCACATGATCAATAATGGCTGCTCAAACAACATAGTCTACTGATACAGCCTTCATTCGGTCTGTCACTGGATTCACTGCCCATGAAAGTCTGGAAAACAAATACAAGCACTCATTCAGAACCACAGAATGGTTGAGGTTGGAAGGAACATCTTGAGGTCATCCAGTCTAACCCCACTGCTCAAGCAGAGTCACCTATAGAGAGTTGCCCAGGCCCATGACTAGATAGTTTTTTAATATCTTCGGGGAGGGAGACTCCACATGTTCTCTGAGCATCCTGTGCCAGTGCTCAGCCACCTGCAAAGTGAAAAAGCGTTTCCTCATGTTCAAAAGGAAACTCCTGCTTCAGGAGCCCATTGCTTCTTGTCTTGTTATTGGGCACCACTGAAAAGAGGCTGGCACCCTCTTTGTACCTTTCCTTTATATATTTAGTAATATGGATAAGAGCCTCTTTGAACCTTTTATTCCCTAGACTAAACAGTTCCAGCTCCATTCAGCCTTTTCTCACAGGAGAGATGCTCAAGTCCCTTATTAACCTTCAGTGGACTCTCTCTGGTATGTCCATGTGTCTCTTCATGCTAAATCAACAAGTTATGGCTTGGGAGGCCGTAACTGGACACAGCAATCTAGAGTGGCCTTGTCAGTACTTCAGAAGTTGGAAGGATCTCCTCCCTTGACCAGCTGAAAACACTTCTCCTAATACAGCCCAGGATACATTTAGCCTTTGCTGCAAGGGCACACCCATAGCTCATGATAACTTAGCATCCATTAGGACACCGGGTTGTTTTCTGCAAAGTTTCTTTCCAGCTAGTTAGCCCCCAGCCTATGCTGGTGCATGGGGTTGTTTGCCTGCAGGTGCAGGGCCTGTCACTGCTCCTTGTCCACCTCTGTAAAGTTCTTGTCAGCAGTCAAGTCAGGTCATTTCTCCAGCCTATCCAGATCCCTGCGGATGGCAGCACCACCCTTTGATGTATCAGAAGATAATCTTGTGCCTGAAGTGTAAAACTTGGGACTGCTTCCCCATCATTTTTTCCAGCATCTACAACTACAAAGCCTCTTCAGGTGAGTTACCAGACCTTTCCTTCTTGGGGCAAGGGATTCCCAGGCTCACCAGGTATACCTGCTAAGTTCTGTGTTGACTCCAACAGCACAAGGGACAGCTGGAGTTTACAGATAACCTTTTTATTAGGCAAATTACATTCCTCATTAGAATGACATAGTTAAAGCACTGAAGTAAAAAAGGATTGTGCCTCACACCGACATGTTGACAGCAATTTCTCTTCTATCAAAACAAGCATCATAAAGACAGATTCTTTCTCATAAGTACCAGCAATTTTTTAAGAGAAAACAAAAAGCAATATTTGAACAAGGGGAAAAAGGTAGATTTATGAGAAAAACAAGGAGCTTTTTCCTATGGAAAAAGACTAGTGTCACAAGGTTCAAATATTTTAAAATATTAAATTTGTTGCCAGATTGAAATTTTCTATAAAAATATTATTCCAGGGAATTGATTAAACCCCTTGCCAAATGGTAACATATACATAAAAAAGGGAAATCTTTGATTTTTGCTAACAAACAAACAAAAAGAAAGTTGCTTAATACCACTCTGAGGCTTACTCCACCTCTTCTTTATAGCTTTTCATTAAATTCCATTAACTCATGATCAAATCTTGAGTTATATTTAAGTTTATTGAATTCAAGAATGATTCCAACAGCACCAGACTAATGAGAGGATCAGGCCCTAAGAGTTGCTTGTATAAATATTGTCATGCCTCTATATAGCAACTTTTTCTTCAGTTTTTAACATTATTACATTTAAGTAGGAGGGCTCTTGCAGGCTGCATATTCCTCACTCATCACTTCCACTTTGCAAAACATGTGTTTAATAGGGCTGTGATCAAAATCAATTTTACAAGTTTGCCTGGGTATGGTAAGCAAAGAGCTTTTGGACTACAGTGGAGCGAATGACTACAATACATCAGTCTGCAAATGGGGCTCCAAAAGTGGAAAGACAGCCAAATACTCAAAGGACCATCAAAATTAACAGTGCCCCAAAGAGAAGCTTTTATGATCTCTAGAGGAGACACTGTATTAAGGCAAATTGAATTAATCCCAAATTTATTTAACAAGGCTGGAGTGATACGATTCTTTTACTGTTTACTTCACAGCTATTAATCATTAAACACATTTTAGACAACCATCAGATATTCATTTTACATGCAATAACATTTTTATTGAAGTTAACATAATAGTACATCTTAAGAATTCTTTTGAAAATGTTCCCTTAGGAAAAAAAATTATCTGCAAAGTAAAGACACGAATTGTATGCCTCATGAGTTAGCCAATTTTGTAAATAGGTGAACATATATCATTATGACACTATTCTAATGCCACACATATCCTCTGCTTTAATATGCATAGTAAATTATTTGCCTGGGTTTATTTTATGAATATCACTGATTTACTCATCCTGGACAGGTCAAAAGAGGAACTACAGAGATTGTAAGCTACTGTTTTACAGCTATCATTTTCTTTTCTGTTTTGAGAAAGAATTTTTCAGACTGGATTTTCTGCTCCCCTAAGATCCTCTTTGACTTCAACGAAACTCCTCCCAGAAAAATTACTTTGGCCCTAACCCTGAAAGCTGATCTGTATCAATAGACATCCACAATATCCCACTGAACTCAGTGGAGCTCAATATGAAGATATATTAAGGTTTTGTTGATTAAGTGTGAAGAGAAAAGTCACAGGTTTCCAAGGTAAGGCCTGTACTTCCATGTACAGTGATTAACTGGCTCATGTTTAGCTGCAAGTCACACCAGCCTACTTTCCGAATGAAATGTAGCAGGAATTCAATAAGAACAATAAAATTGCTTCAAATTCTCAAAGTTTCTTTTCTGTCCTGAAAATATATTCATTTCAGTGACTTTCTGACAATTTTGCTTATAAAAAGATTTCAAAATACTTTATGGAAGTAGATTTTTTTGTAAGCCCTTTTTCTCTAAATCACCCAATTCTGTTACACAAACAGGAATAGCCCCACTTTGTAGTTTGAGTAAAAATTTGTGTTCTTCTAGTAATAAACTTCATTGATCAGAACAGTGAAGATTAATTGCATGTCACTGTCCTGAGATGATTCTTCACAAAATTCTACCCAAGTTTGAAAGTCTCCTTTGGCAGAAATTTAATAAACCTATAGCCACAAAAAAACCTCGATTTTTTCAAAGACTTTAACAAGCTGCTTGTAATTTTTTTCTGGTTTATTGAAGGAAAGGGAGTCAAGAGGAAAATTCCAATAAAACTGTATGTAAGCCAAAGGTTTATGTTTGTATGGATTAGCATTCACACGTTTCCTGTTACTAGACTTCCTATTAGCAATGTTTAACTTTAACCACATATCCTGGGTTAAGGAATAGCTCCTGAAATCAATTTCCTGATTAGGCTAAGAAAGGTCAAAGAGTAATTTTGAAGCCACATGATTAAGCTACCAGCATCTACTGCATAGCCTTGTTTTAGCATATAAAGTTACTGCAAATATTAGCTAAAGGAGGTGGCACACTCTTGTGAGTACACAAAACTGTTGAGGAAAATAATCCCAGAGTCTTATTCACTCAAAGTGAAATTTACTCTCTCCACATGCACACATAGAATACACATCAGTGGAGACATCTCTCAATTATGGTGAGGCCAACCTGGCAACCTCTTAACATGTTCATAATTTTAAACATGGCTGTGTGACCACTGCCAGAGCTCAACTTCCAGCCAAGAAACTTCCTGCTGTACATCCCATCACAGACTTCCTTCATACAGTTGCTACAGACCTTAAAGAAGAAACAAGGTTTATGGTAATATAAGAATCCACAAACTTATATTTATCATATTCTGGAACAAAAAGCACAGTGATTTCTGCTTCCTTAGGAAAAAAAAAAACATCCAACAGATGGATGACGAATTTGCAAACAACTCTGCAGCAGATACTGCTGTGGTACCAAATCAGCAGAAAGTAATGCATCAGTATTTTTTCTGTTTAAATACAAATGTGAACAATCTTCTGCCCAAACACCTCAGATAAGAAATATCTGAAAAAGTTTGTGAAGCTTCCTCCTGGAGGGATTCTTGTTTCCAGCAGTAAAATTGATTCTTTTTTAATAGGGGCATGAGTAATGACAGCCTATTGACACATCTCAATAGCAATGAGGAACTCTAGAGTTAAAGTTGGTTGTCTGGATTCATTCTCACTGCAGAGCATTGCCCTTTTCTGCTGAGTTCTCATCTACAAATTTTTTCACTCTTATTCAGTTTTGGTAACTTGATAGAATAGAAGATGACAGTCAAATGAATGAAATCCCATGTTCTGACATCATCATTTTCTTTTAGATCTGTGAGACAGGCTATGGGATTTAGTGAGCAACATTGGATTTAGTGAAGATAGTGTTGGTATTTAGTTATCTCATTACAACTACAGGAGATTTAATAGAGGGCTCACAAGTAATTAAGCAACTTGGATTGCAAGTCATAGTTTTAAAAATAAGACTTGGTTTGACCCAAGGCCTACCATTGCTAATACAAATCACTACTCTGTTGGGCATTCCTCTCTGTCTAACACTATCATTTATGTTTATGTCAGTATGGCAGCATTTTACACTAGTTTTGCACAGGGAAGGCCTCTAGATAAGATGCAAGATAGTGGAGACAATCAGTCATCAGTCTTTACTCAGGATTTCCTGACTGCATGTGAACAATAACAAAATCTACCTCTTTTTCTTTTGTAAAAACTAATGCATTTCAATATATATATATAAATAGAGAACATCTGTTTCTTACACTCAAATCTAGTTAAATTCCAGTCGCAAGAAACTGGCTCAATTTTTACATTTAGGCTGTTTGCAAGACATAATTTTTATTAACCCTTCATAGTAATTTAGCCTTCACTGCTCATACACAAAACAAATACAAGTGAATGCACATGAGCTGTTCTTCATTCATTTGTGGACTTAACATTTAGAATTAACTTTTCCAGCCACGTGACCTGTTCTACCAGCCAGACAATACAACTTTTGTTCTCTAACTGGATTTCTTAAACTTTGTAAGAAACAGAATAGCACTTGAAAAACATGTTCCAGCATCCTATAAAAACAATGAAGATTACCTGAGAAATAACAACTTTGAACAGAAATAACAATCTAATGACTTTTGTTATATTTAAAGAAATCTTCTCTTTCTTTTTTCTTTTTTTTTTTTTTTCCAGAGGGATACTTCTGCCTGGCTAAAGGTATCCTTTTCAGATTTTAAAATACTCTCTTTCTTTCCTAACATGCAGTGAGCAGGGGAGAAGGATTTCTCTTGTCACATTCAAACCAACTCATCACTACAAAAGCAGCTTTCCTGTCTGCCCAGGAGCTGCCGCGTTGCTGATCTCTCCTCCTTTTTCTCCACATGTCCCCTGACTTACTTTGGGCTTTTTCTGGTCAGCAGCTTTGACATTTTACCAGCTGATTTTGGTTATCTGAAAACATAAAATTCTAGGACCGTTTACATTTTAAATTGTAAACTCTTTTGTAGAACATGTGCTGACCTTTCAGCAGCTCATGCTCCTCTGATGTAAATCCTCCTGTCTCAATACCTACATTGCAGGTACAGATTCCCTGTATTCTCCAGTTGAAATACAGCAAGGTCTATTGTGATACATGAAGGGACGAGACCCACCAGCAAGAAAATCTAAGGTTTTATTCAGAAGCGTCAGTGTATATATATATAGATAGATAGATAGATATAGATATATAAAATTCTACTCCTAAGAGCTTTTTTTTGGTTACAACACACAGGCTTAATCACAGTTCCACAATAAATCAGCCCTCTTGACATCTTCTATTGTTCTCTTCAAAGCCACAGCTAGCAGAGTGCGAAGTGTGTACTTTTCCAAGCTTCTTCATGGAATAGAGGAGATGGTGTGCTGTTCTGTGTTGATGTCAGCGCTCGTTCATTCAGTTCTGTCTCAGGTACACACTGTCCAGGGATGCTGCTGCTGCTGTCGGCACTGCTGCTGTTGCTTTCTGTTTAACTCTTTCCTTACACCAACACCTGTTACCCCAACAGTCTATGGCCAAGGAATCTCACTTTCTACAGTGCGTTTTCCCTATTCTTTTTCTTATTATTGGGAGTGTTTGTGCTGTGGCACCTGGAAAAATCACTGCGTTTTTCAGTCTTTTGTTTCCTTACTGCTTATAATACCTGCATACAGGTACAGAATTACTGCGTAAATCACCTTGATAAAAACACAGTTTTTGGCAGCCAAACTCATTGATGTTCTGTGCCATGTGTCTAGTGGTTGTGTAAGTGTATTCTACTAGTTCTGAACCTGCAACCCAATAAATGAACATAACTATTTTGATGGTAACATTTCTGTTTTAGGGGTTTTTTTCTGCCTTTTTGGTAACGGAGAGTTGAATAACACAAGTTCAGTCATATAGAAATATTTCACACCTCTCAACTCTATTTCTTTGTAATCCCAGACAAATGGCCACTGCTCATGAATGGTGAGACTCTCCACCTCATGGGCAGTGAGGTAGATTATCTGTTTCTCTCTGGTGAGAAGAAATACTGCACACTTTCAGCATTGATGGAAAAAGTGTCAGTGCCCTTGTTTTAAATGACAGTAGAGCAACTAAAGTATATAATCAGATCCTGGGAGATTTGGGTAATATATTCTCCTGAGATAAAAGGTGTTCATCCCCTATTTTCAAAGAAAGTGCCCTAACCACTAAATTAAAGCTTGATCAAAGTACCCTAGTATGGCTCTGCGCTGCATCACAGAGGAATACATGAACATCCACTGGATTCATCTAGAACCTGAGTCTGACTTTATTTTCCTATTGGAAATGAAGGGAGAAATCTGGCCTGTGGTTAGATATCACTATTCAAGATTTCTTAGAATATACAGCAACTATACTCCTCCTTAATTGCTGTCTACTTCTGTCAAGATAATACCACAGTAACTCCAATGAAGTTACGGCACTTACAGTAGTACAGCTGATAGCAAAACTTGGCTCGATATCCTCAAACATAAATGGATATTTTATCTGTTTAGTGCATGCTGTCTCTTTTATTGAAACTCAAACAGTGAGACAAAAGTCATCCTGAAGAGACCAAAAGAAACTTAAACATGTATTTTTTTCTAAGCATATGAATATTTTATGGTTTATGGTTTCCATAGTGCTTATTTACTTTGTTTGTTCAACATTCTGAATTGTCAGAATAGGCATTAGACAGAGCAACAACAGAAAAATGGAAAATAAGTCAGTAACAAATGGAGTTCTTACATTTTTCTTTGGGACGCAGACATGAGGATGTACACACTATCAACGCTTTGCAAATAACATACTAATCATTCATGTGTCCCAAACTTAAACCAGGACTTTAACACTCCCAGAAAGTATTTAATACACAATTCTAAAATTATTCTGGTCACATTTAAATGTAGAAAAGCCTCAATAAAAATAATCATAGAAGAAGAAGACAAACCAGGTATATTTTGAAAGGAAACAGTGTGTATTCCGTACAGTCAGTTTATCAGACTAGCAAGTTTCTTACTAATATCTACAGTCAGAGATTTTCAATTCACTTATTTGTGCAATCAGTTTTAGAAAAGGTTAAATGTTATGAGGGATTTCTTTAAAATCTGTATTAATAATATTTCTTCCCTTTATCATTCTTTATTCATCAGAATTAAAACCCTATTTGTATTTAGCATTTTGGTATTGGTTTTAAATGTATCACAATTTGCTTCTTCCTCTTAGGTAATGACAAGGTAGGAAACAGCAAAGACAGACTTGCTTGGGAAATGCACAATATTTTTGACTGTGTTTTACAAACTCTGTGCTGTGTTCCAGTGAAAAGCAAACAGAAATATTTAAATTACTTCATTGCCTCTCTAGGCTCTACCTAAACTCTTCCTTAAGTCCCACTCTTTCCTTTCAGTGAACCTCAACAAGGCAAACTGAAAGCTTCCTTTGTTATCCTGGTCTACAGCACCTGAATGGTGCCAAACAAAACTAATTCAGAGCTCTTAGCAAAAGAGTTTCTTTCTCTGACTCCTCCTCAATATCAGATAGAGAAAAAAATTAGTCTTTTTCTTTTCTCTCAGTATTAACTAACAGCAGAGAAAACAAAAACATCATCTCCCTCACGTACACTCATCTTCCTCCTTTTTAATTTCTTTTGAGTCTCTTTGATTTCTCATGTTTATTATTCACCTACTTAAAGATGTTACCCTTGATGGTATGAAGTGGTTTTACATGGAATCCTTGTAATGCACCAACTCATAACTATAATGTAGGCTAAAAGGTGTTACCCAAATTGCTGTGGTTTCAAAATTTACAAAAAGAATGTATTTCCTAGAGCAATCTAACCTCTCCTTTTACTACAACAACAAAGTAAACCCATTAGGAAGACTGTGAGTTTGAGCAATTAATTACACACTTAATAATATTTTATAGTTTTCTAAATACTTTAAAGTCCTTTCCAAACATTATGATTCAGTTCCTGCTACCACTCCTCATGCAGACTAGGAAAATTAATGGTATTACTCCAAAAGCAAATTTCATTTAGGTTCTGGGAAAATTTGGGGTTTGATTCAGGTTTTTTTCTAAGAATTCAATGAACCCTGACTGTATGCATTTTGCAGAATGGGAAATGGAAACTCAGACACTAGAGAACTTCATGTAACACAACAGTGGAAAGACAAGATTATTCTTTTAAAAATAAAGTTTTTGCTCTTAAGTATCTCACACAGGTGAAGTGTTCCAAAGGCACAAAATGTGGTCAGCCACTAAATCATTATGGAAAACCTCAGAGCTGTATCCTACCTCACATTTTGTTTCTTTTTTTCTTCTTGTTATGTTACTGCACTGTAAGAACATAAAGAATGGATAACTAACTATTGCTCAGAGTTTCATATTTACTGCATAACCAAAGCCATAATCACATCAAAAAGTCACAGAATTAGAAGAGTATAATCATAATATCTGAAAATCTTAAACATGTCAAGCATACCACTGATGTGACAAAGACCTTAGCAGCTACTCAAATCACATGGTTTGCAAAGGCATCCTTTCTCAAACAAAATAATTACAATTTACATTCAAAGTTTAAAACAGAAGACAATGACAAATACCAGTTCTGTTATACCTGAGTTAGAATTTTAAAATTATGAGGCAAATATTCATGATTTAAAGATGTTGAGTCTGAGAGTATGAACTACTAAGTGAATGTTTAATAAAGCCAGGTACAAATTAAAAAGCTCAATATGTATTTCTCAATTCTGCACAGAAATCCTCAGTTTGGTGGTTGGAATCACATCAAATCAAACTTTTACTAGGTTTCAAAAAACCCTGCATATATTCATGGTTTCCAGAGGCTAGTCAAGAGCTTGAAATATTGGTCTTGACTATCCAGTCAAGACCAATTCTTTCCACAGGAAAGTAATTCTCAGAGGAAATTATTTGTCACGCTACTTCCAATCTAAAGATCTAAACACAGTCTTTCCTCTAGCCTTTGGCACAACCCATAATAATTGGACCATGGGAGAGAGCGACAAAAAAGTGGATCCATAAGATGCATGCCAAATATCACTACCTGCTCAACCATTTGCTTTCTCACCTTTCCTCCCCATCAGGAATAATCAGTAGCTGAAGTATTAAATGACATGTCGTAGTCATTCACTGATGGAGGAGCAAGACAGAATGACATATTCTGCTGATCATTTATAGCTATTGGTTGTTATATGATACTGACTTGCAATACATAGCCTTGTTTGAATTTCAGATGAGCAGATGGCCAGATGGATTAGCCTGTAAAATTAATATTCCAAACCCATACACAGCAGGACTTTGTATGGGAACTAACTGCTTCAAAAATCCATGAAGTCAGTTTAGTGGATTTTATTTTTCAAGCCTCATTTATTATTTCCTACACAAATACTGAAACCTGTAACAGCAAAAGGCAATACTGGAACACTTTGGTATTTTGGTGCCATGGCTTCCTTGAATATTTCTTTCACCATTCCAGGAGAACCCATTTCCAATGCACACTTGGTAAAAAGACCAAAATTCATTTATCTAGCTTACATTGAAATATTTGCGTAAACCTACAATGAGGTGCACAGTACATGGAATCTAGAGATATTTAGGTACCTACTTTTGGCAACAGGCTTTAGCAACAGTATTGAAGTTATTCCCAAAACCAGTTCTCTGTGCTTTTCAGGCCTCTCCCTGTGTGGGACTGTATGTGTACAGGCATCTGGCAGATGTCATCTTCAGTTCCCAAAATGACCAAAGCACAGACCTGCTGAAACAGGAAGGAGTGACCCACTTGCTGGTGATCATAGTGACAGAGGGTACAGTTAGAAACCGCAGTCTTGAAGAAGGGGACAAGATCCAGCTAAAAAACCTGTATTTTTTATGTCCCCTGGATCTTTCTGAAAAGCTTACCTCAACTGCAATTAGTCTGTCTTGACCTCTGACCCACTGCAGAGGAACATAATACAAGTCTTGAGGGAAACTTCTGTATTTTAAAGCTACCAACTTGATTACTATTGATTACCTACTTGCCTCAATGGTAATTTCCTTTCGTCAGTAACATTTCTGCCTGACTGCTCCTTCTGGGAATTGGGTTTTCTGTTATATTCCTCTTTTTTCTCCAGACTGATTTAAAGAAATATATTTTGGTTATTGTTTTGGGTCAAGCAAGGGAGGTAATAGAAGGGAAGAGCTCAGCTCTAATCATAGTAGGAACTTATTAAAGAAATCTCTCATTGTTCCAGGGTAACCATAAAGGTAACTCTGCTATTGAAAATTAGACTGTCTCATGAGGTATGTTTTCCTTTCCCCCTTTGATGGGGGAAAAACATAATAATTTAAAATAAATAATATACGAGCCATTAGAATACTTCCATATAGTTACAATCTCGCTACTTAATGTGAAAACTGAAGGGATTCCTACAGTTAAATTACTGTGTGGTCAAAAACTAAGTTTAGGGCTGACTCTCAAATATGATGACCCAGCTGAGTGGCTCAGTAACAATGACGTTGGGCCTCCAAGTGGCAGATGAGGCTTTTGTTTTATTTGTTTGACAGTAAATATCTGGGCTGTTGCTTAGCAGCCACAGAGACAGAGGCGTTTCCAGACAAAATAAACTACACTGCAGCAGGTAAACCTTTCACAGCAATTACCAAATGGAAACGAGATCTGATCACTGCAAAGCAACCCAACTATTTTGTTTCCTGCAGATGTTTTAAGCACACAAACGGCAATTTGTGGGATTTCTCGATGCCAGTGTGAGAAGGCTTCATATGCTAAAAAAAAAAATACACTGATTTTGGAAAATGGTATGCTGAGAGTCCTAGAAGCAGAGACCAAAGTTTTCAAACTTCTGTCAGCTGTTAAATCCATATCTAAATAACACGTTAAATAACTAGATTTTCTCTCAGAGACAATGAACACGTAAAACTGTTGGTTCCAGGGAATTTTCGTGTGTCCTAGGAGCATTGCACTCATCCAGAACTGAAATACAAATAACAGAGCACCAGACTGAAAAGCTTTTGTGGATGTTTTAACTTGATATTAATTCTGATAAGCCTTATTTCTACACTTGCTGTCACAAAAGCATCCCCACATCCTGAGTTCTCCAGCCAAGACTCGTGCATGTCACCTACCCCTGTGTGCTTCATTTCCACACAAAGTCTTCGGCTTTCACAGGACTCACCTCCTATACCAAAAAAAAAGGAAATGCCAAAGCTACTCTTGCATATCACAGCTGTACAGCTCTAAGGCAGGTATTTCACTGAGAAAGCAGCACTTGGCCTCAGTGAGCAAACAGAAAGGGCCAAATTCTGCTCTCATTACCCTGGGGCATTCCACCACAAGGAGGAATCTGCATGTGAATAACCCTAGAGAAGAAATGTGTTTCCAGACACTTGAGCTTAAAGACTAAAAAAATGCTGTTGTGAATTCTGTCATCTTATATTTTCATTGGCGGGTTTTTGGGGGTGGGTTTTGTTGTGGGATGTTTTTTTTTTTTACTCTCAGAGTTGATCCACGGGGCATTGTTATTATGTTGCTGTCTCACCTTTCAGTTGACAGACAGACTTCCTGCTGGAGAGACATTGTTATTTAACCGGATCCACTCATCCTGCCACTGATTTGTTTTACTTTTGTTCCTGGCAAAGAACATCAAATCTAGCTAATGTTTCTTTTCTCATTTGGGCAAGTCCTTCAGAACACTTTAGTAAATTAACCCTATGTAGTTCACTTAGTAAACACAGGATCTCCTGAAAGGATTTATAAAACTAAATTACTTTAGAATTTCCAGACAATCTTTGTTTTTCTTTCGTTTTGTCTGACACAAGCTTAAGAAAAGACTCAGGAAGCAAATGTGAATGTTTAAGTCCTCAGCAAATAGAAATTCTAAGCACAGCATGAGAGAATCAAAGCAAAAAGGAGAGGTTTTAATAAACAATATAGATGAAGACATGCCAACTCTGTTTCTGAAGTAGAAGTATTATCAATGAATATGAAATAGTCTCTTTTAATTATATTAATCTTTTCTAGCTAAGGTTACCCTTTAGACATTGTAATCCCTCTGGAAATTCACATCTTCAATTTGACCGCAATCAAATTTTCATTCATTGAGTTTAGGATGCATGTACTTATACTTGTGCATAAATATTTATGATACATCCTGTACTATACACCACTGTTCAAAGAGAAGTAGTAGGCTTCCTAAAAACATTACTGAGTAAAATTTGTTCATCTTGGTAACATGAGGCCAGACAATTCTAATAGCCTTTTATATTCATCCACAAATCTATTAAGAAAACATCTTCAGCATAGCTGTGTTCAATAGAATATTCTCCCTCCCACATTGTCAGAGTTTCAAAACTTCTATCAGATGTTGAAAAGGCTTTAAAATATTACATTATAGATGCCATTCATAAAAATTTCCTCAAGGATCCAATTCCAACTTTGGTAGTAGATAAGGAAAATTATAGTTAATATAAACAAGCCTTGGTCTAAAATGTACAGCGACAGGTACTCACCACTAATTTCATACATATTTTCTTCTTTCTAACTAGAAAATTAGGAATATAGTTTGCTCGGGGTGCCTGCAGACTAAATGAAGTATTTCTCTTACTACTCACCTTCTTGTTTCTTTACTCCCCAAATGTTCCAAGAATCACCAAGACACCTGCCGAAGTCTTCATTAAAAAAATTAATTAAAAAAAGAACAAGGATTTTTGCCCAAATGCAGAACATTGCAATGATTAACTATTAGACACATGAGCGCAAGAGAAGAATCTAGAGATTCAAAGGCTCAGGGACTTGCTCTATATGGGAAAAATTAGATGCCTCTAGAGGTTAGAAGTTAGGCAAGGTTATTTCCAGGCTCCCCAGGTAGGATTTAAAAACATAAAGCAGGGACAGAGGAGGATCACAAACATATGTGTAACCTACTTGCAGTCTGAAAATCAACAAAGCAGCTTTCAAAACCTAGTACCAGCACCAAGAACAGTTCAGCTCCAGAGCACAAAACTCTGCAAGTTAATTTGGAAGGGGACAACATTAACCTGTGCAGACCTCTAAACTGGATTAAACCAGTTAAAATTAGCTCAGTTAAAACCAGCTGAAATACCTGAACATTCACTCTCCTATAGTTGCCCTCCTGGAGAATAGCCTAGGAGCTGTACCCGGCAGAGGCAGCAGCAAGGACTCTGTACCAGATAGCTGCAAAATGGAGAGAGGATTTCTCAAGCAGGGTTAGTATGTTCATGCCAAAGCAGCATTAACAAAAACCATCAACAGCACAGAAAGCAAAGTGAAGTGCAAGCAGATGGGAGCAAGTACTGCAGATGGCCTGTATGACCATCCTGCTCTGGAGGAGCCACCAAGGAGCAGACGGTTGGGTCTGATTAGGAAAAAAGGTTTTGTAGTCACTTTTGAGAGCAGCTAGGCAGTGTTGCCTCTGTGTCAGCTTCTTGAGGCCAAAGATCTTTAATATAGTGACCAAATGTGCAAACAAAAACATTAAAAATAGTCCCTCTGAAGTCCCTTGTCATTAGCTTCCTGGGCTCCCTGTACATATCCTCCTAGACCTCTGGGGTTCAGCAAACTCCTTCCTCTTCCAAGCTACTGCAAATCCTCTTTCAGCTGAGCTGACCTTATTTGCAGTAACCAACCCAGAGCTGAACATCAGTACTTCGGCAAATCCAAGCTAACAATGCACAGCACTAAAACCAGTACGAGTTCCCAGCCAAAACTGTTGTGTGGGTGAAAGTGCTTAGGAACCTGTGCAACAGGAGCAGACACCCCTTCAACTTCAGCATTAAATGCTAGGTATATCCATAGAATTTCAAATAGTGTGGCCTAGCACCCATAATGTCTCTCTGCACACAACAGTGCATCCATACAGGTTCTTTTTCCCTTGTAAATACTCTGCCTTGGTGCATTTAAAGCTGTGAATACTTGAAGTTAATAGCTTTTGACTTCAATCCATAGGCAGTACAGGATCAATAGCCTAATTACATATATAAAAATCTGTTTCCCCCATCACAAAAAAAAAAAAAAACAAACCCACAGCACACAAACCTATCCACATCTGAATAAAGTACATTCATTTGTTTATAACTAAGTCAGGACTGCTTAAAAAGAGAGATTTGCAGCAAGGTTTTTTTTTTAAATATAAGCTTCTGTTCCCTTCATTTTCAGTCTTCCTGCTACAGTTAACAATTATTACACTTAAAGACAAAGCTGCTCTGAAGGAGAACAAGAGCTGGAACTGCCAGAAGTGAGGCTGAGATATTCAGTTAATAATTTAGCAGCAACTACTTATCAGGATATACAAGTTCACATTCCTCCTTTTCCCCACAGAAATGTCTTCTTCATGAAGGAATTTCTTTGGGAGGTCACTATTAGAGAAGAGAGTGAATAGCACTATCTGCGAGAAAATGCCTATTTCCGGCTCCAAGAATAATTCTGGATAACTTGCCCAGACTTCTTTAAATGAATGGTAATAACATTTTTTAAAGAATATTAAATCCTCTATGCTGAACTCTTCTGCCATGCTGCTGCATTTCATCTGATTTGAAAACAATCTAGGTTTTGCCCTAGTGCAGTTCCAGTAAGAGATCCATACAAAACATGAAAATTAAAAGAAAAAATATAATTAAGCTCTAAACTATTTAAATTTTAAGTTAGATAGAAGAAGAATGAGAGTGATTAAAGTATGTCCGAAACATAATGTCAAATTTTGGATTTCTGAAAAGAGTCCATTCATAACTTGTTATTAAAGAATGTTTATTCACAGGCATTATTGCCTACTAAATATTACTCTTTTTTTCAGAACTTTTCAGTTGCCATTGCAGGTAAATGGTACCATTACTTCTATTTCTCTGTAAGAGAGTCATCCAAATTAAACTAGATTTCTGCGGCGAATTATCAAATATTATATACTCATCAACTGTGATACCCACATGGAAATTTTGAACTTCAGGCTGTAAAAATGTGCTCAAAAGTAATAAAGGTAGTGCAAATGAAAATCATCTGACAAAAAAAAAAAATCTGTTTTGACTCATCTCCTTTGCCAAGCAAGGCAAGGCATTTAACCAAAGTAAGTTTTAGTGATCAACTCTCCAGATTAAAAATACACTTTTCTGCAAAAATTAAATGCTTGTATGTTCTTTTATATCATTTTTTGCTATGTACAGGAGATAAATTTGACGAAGTTTTATTTCACTGAGATCCAAATTCATACCACTAACTGCAGGAATTTCTCTGGGGTGCCTAATTAAGAGGCACATCAACAAAGGTTGCCTAAATAAGTCAATGTGGAGAGACATCTTTAAAGGATAATTCAGTGTTGCTACTCTAAAATTGCCTCTTCTCATGCTCTATAGAACAGGGCTCCTAATCTCAGCTGGGTATTACAATTAGTTGAAATTAATTCTGGCCCCATCCCTAGGGTTCTTACAGTAAAAAAAATCCTTTTTTCTTTCGTTCTGAAGGAAAAAGAAACATTTTTTTTTTACTCATAAACCCAAGAAATACATAGGACAGATGCTTCTGTCTTTCACTTGGCCCTGCAGGCTTCTGAAAACCTATGGAAAATTCCATTCTCACTGGTGTTATGGTTTCACAAAGTCATAACCACTGCCACTGCCTTAGACTGTATTCAGTATTCCCAGTAGACATTTCTAGCTATCTCGCTTGAACTTCAAATTCACCCCATTTCTAAGCCATTCCAGTCCCCAGGAAGGATCTTCAACAGTCTAAAGCTGAATAAAAAGAACAATGACGTGGCTCCCCACTGCAAACCTGCAGTGGTTTTGAACACAGATGGAAAAAGTAAAACAGAGCCCAGAGTAACTGTCTACATGCACGACCCAGGAGTCTGTGCCCCCTGGAATCCTGAGGATACACAGCTCTCACAAAGGTACTCTGCTCTCTAAGTAACCTGCTTGTGAATTTGACACAGGAAGAACATAGAGTCATGAAATTTAAAAAAAAAAATTAAAAATCAGATCCACGTGTTTATACAACTTCATCTCAGGGTACATTTTACCTCAGTCAAGGGACACAAGCTCCATTAACACAGCCAAGTTCAGTATTTTTTCTATAAACCAGGTTTAAAAAAATCCAGGCTAGTGACATTCAGATTTCTAGGGTTCGAATGGGGATGGGAAAGAGACAAAATTATATTTCCCAGTGCTTCTTTCCTTTAGAGACTAATTTTTTTTTTTTCCAAAACAATGCCTTGTTAAGGAAAAAACAATGGTTTCTTACCCTTTCATACAGTTCTACATGATATATGAAAAACAAAATGGAAGAATCAAGAAGGTGTTTTAGCTTGGTTTTACAGCCAAAAATCATGTCTGTGTACTCTGGAAAGGCTGCAGTGACTGAAGAATTCATGAAATTGTGATGTGAGAAAAAAGAAACAGGAAAAAGTAAAGCCTGCAGAAATAGCGATTGCATTATCTAGCGTCCTTCAACCAAGATTTTCAAGAATGACTAATCATTTTGGCTTTTAGAGTGCCTGAATTGCCTATGTGGGTATTAATTTCCAGAAAGTGCTGAGTATCTTTCCTCTGAAAATCAAGCCTCTTGAAACTATATGGAGTTGGGAAACAAAAAAAAAAGGAGGCATGGAAAACTTTCTTTATATTTAGAATATTTTTTTAAACACCCACTTAGCTACAATGCCCAAAGACACACTTGGAAAAAATAGTGTCACTGTGATCAGATTATCTGATATATAATTACAGTGTTGCAGTACATACCCCTGAGATATTCAGGTAGCTTGTAAGGAAAACTAGAGATGATAATGTATTATCTGAGACATGCAGAGTTTAAAAATAGGCAGAAATAATGCCTCCAGACATTTTTTATTTGCTACACAATGATACTCTCAAGGTATTTTATACATTTAGTAGAGATTGAATTTATCATGTTAGTGATTATCTATAATTTAAACTATTTCAAAAAAGTGTTTTTGCAGAAATTTGTGGCTTTTTTTCCAAGTGCAGACACTGTCCTGCAGTTATAGATACAATCATATGCAAACTCTGCAGAAACTGATAGGTTTGATTTGCATTTAAGGGTTCATAGAATTCACGTAACTATCAGGCCAAATGGGATTACACAGATTATTTCAAGGAAGCATGTGCTTGTCTGCTTGTAGGATTAGGACCTTACCCATGACCTCCACAAACATGCAGCTATCCTAATATCTGAACATTCACTGCAATTCACTTGAAAATATACCACAGCACACTGAATTATTATATGCCATTACTCAGTTTTCAAGTTCCACAGGAATTTATTCCCAGCAGAATACAAGATGCAAGTGGCTGCACACAAGATTAAATCCCCAGACTCCAGCAGTTTTACAAAACTTTTGCATGAGGTATGTTCATTACACAAAGCTAAGTGCCCACCAATCAAACTGCTATGAATGCCCCCAAACTGGTTATCTCTTTAGAAGATAAAGTGTGCTGTTTATATAACTTATTAAAAATTGCACCCTTGCATTCCTTTTTCAAATAAAAAGTGTGAGGGCACTGCTTTATCACTTTAACTATGTGTTTCTTTGAACATATTTGTGCTTTAAAGTAAACACCAATGCTATTTTTTTACGACTACTAAAATCAAAACACATCTTTTCAAACTAATCTGTACAATGGTTGGGAAGAGCCTTTGATTCAGTACCGTAATTATAAACAGGCACTTAAGTCAGATGTACTAAAAGAGCATCAGTCATTTAAAATCAAATTAACAGTTTGATTAATCAAACACCAGACTGTCAAATCAGATAACATACCTGATGGCTTTGTTCAGTTACCAAAGAGGGTTTCCACTTAAAGCACCATGGAATTCATCAGCAAAACAAATTTTACTCAAGCAAAGAACTTTGGTTTTCTTCAAATGTGCTCTATAGGATTACTAGTAAAATTCTCAGGACAAGCCAAATTTTGATTCACTTTCACGTGGTCACCTGGCAGGAGTGGGCAGATAGATTTCCTGTCTCACTGAGGTCTACTGTCCAGGCAGAAAAGTGCAGTGGGATTCAGGAGGATGTGCATTAATAGTATCAGATCATGCACATGTGGTATACCAAGGTGGGAGAAAACCATTTAAAGGTGGGAGAAAACCATTTAATTGACTTATTTCCAAAAGTTAGCAATTATTTACCAGAATATGCATGAGAGGCCAGTGCATGGCATAGGAGACATTGCATGCATTTTCACACCTGAATCTTCCTCCCCTCTATTAGAGTATCTTCTTTGCCTACCATGCCACTGAAAATCAGTCTCCACAAACATTTGGGAAGACCCTTCACATTAGAGACGGTGTAATTGATGCCATTATGTTAAAACCCAAAATGGAAAAGGTCATGCTGTATCATTACAGTCCCAGAGTAACAAAATGCACAGACAGGAGTATATAATTCTGAACAGCTGTGCATCTATAGAACCATTATGGAAAACACCACCCCTGTGTTCCAAAAAAGGAGGGTATTTCTCTGTGCAGCTGGGACCAAACAAACTCCAGAACTTGTGACTGAAGAATTGTCCTCTAAAGTGAAGCAACTCATCATTGATCCTCTGTAAGTACAACACACGGCAGCGCATCTGGCAGGAGGGGTCTCCAGATGTGTTGTATTTGATTTATGAAGAAAAATCATGTTAGTCAACACAGAAAGAAGGCAACATTTCAACTGACCAGAGAGGTCTCAAACAAAGAGAAAGAAAAAGCCATCTTTGGTCTGTGATATCCGAATTCTCCTGGTGTTGGATAATGTTCCAGAATTCGTTTTCAATCCCTTGGGTATCACAAACAGCCTGAAAACAGCTACGAAAGAAAAGTGAGAGAGAGAGAGAAAGTTTCTCACTGCATTGGTTTACCCACTATTATTAGACACTGAAGATTGCACCTATGACAAGCACTCTGAGCTGTGAAGCAGCATCAACAAGCAGATGTGTGCTTCTGGGGATAGGCCTGCTTTCAAAAGCATCATTGCAAATGCATGTCCTTCACAGTGTCTGATCCAGAGCCCATTTCCAGCATGGCAAGGAAGGATAAAATGGAAGCATGCCAAGTATACCAACATAAAACCTCTAAATTCATAGCATACAATTAAAATTAACGGGAATAGGGACCAATTCCAGATTAAACAGCAGCAAAGGAAAAACTTGAAGAAACAAACCCCATCACCTCGTACACCAAAGATCTTTCTGTCATGATTCAGTATGCTGCCTGCATATATCTATGGATTTGCAACCAAAGGAAAATCAAAAATGCCTCTTGTAAGTGGTGTTCTGAAAAACTGATAATTTCTTGGCTTCATTCCACAACTGCTTTTGATACTCGTCCATTTATGATTATGATTCATACTTTAAATGCCTGTATGCTTCCAGCCTAAAATACATATTATTTTCTATTTGTATTCTAAATTACAGTTCTTTCAAGGTGTCTGCCTATGGGGCCAGTTGGGGACTGAACAGTCTAATTCAACTTTGTGCATTTTAATGTTCAGTGCTACCCATTGATGGGCTCTATTGAATGTGAGAGACCTAAAAATGTGCAGAAAGTAATAGGCCAGTAGGATATTTCCCCCCCTTACCCTAATTACAAGGAAAACCCCTTAAACCTGCTCTAAAAAAAAAAAAAAGGAAAAAAAAAAAAGAGCAAGGAAAAAAAACAACCATGGGTTATAAGAAATCTAAAAGCTTGTGGTAAAAGCATTTCTCTTGCTTACATTGGCATAAAGACAAAAGGTTTCAAAGAAAATGTATATGGGGTTTGCCAATTCATTGCAGCATTTCTGCTAAAAAGAATTTCCCGCACAGGTCAAAATCCAATGATATATGAACCGCAATGTCTTCTGAGGTTTGGATCATGTATGCCATGAAAATTACAGCTGCTTATCTAATCTCTGAAGTTTCCTTTCTTCCTTTTCCCTTCACAGTCTTGATCTCTCCCTCCACAGCCTCATCTAAATTTATTACTACTCATACCAATCCTTCTCACTGTTTTTAAAATATCACAAGTAAATCCCACCAAAGTCTTTTTTTTCTTCTTCTAACCACAAATATCAGTCTGATATCTGTTTCAGATACCAAGCCTCGGGAAAATAGAAGAGGTAACCCATTGGAACACCAAGATTCAAAAGCCTGTATCTGGTGGAGTGAGCTCTTTCATGTCCACAGATGTTTCCTCAGGATTGAGTGAACAAGAATTTATCACCTCCATCCCACAGTCCCACTGCAAAGACATGCCCTAGAGATTGTAGATACTGCATACAAAAATTCACCTATGTATTTGCACAACTATATAGACAATTTGGACTTTAAACTTTTTATTCAAACCCATTACACCCAGAATTGATACAGTTTGTTGTTGTTCCTTTTTAAAGCAAATACTTGATCTTCAAGCCAGATGGACCATCAGATTCTGATGACTAATGAATGGCTATGTATTGTTTCACCTTTAATCCTCATTGATATTAATGGGGGCAGTTTTCAGACTAGGGCACCTAATAGCAAGAAACCTCTTCCTTTTTTGTTTGAAATATCTACCATACTGATGCAGAAAGATTTTAGATGAAATAAAATTTGATCAATGCTATTCTCTGGAAAAAGGAATTTTAGCAAAATTCAAAGTTTTCATGAATTTTGGTGAAAACTTAGATGTGATAGTTTCTAATAAACAATTGCTGCTGTATTTCTTTTTTATTTCCATTATATTTCTACTTCACCATGTCACTTGTTCTATACCTTTATCACAAAATGGTATGTAGCATGTGTCAATACTAACAAAGCACAACCATCTAAATACCAGGTTACAGTAATTCAGAATTTTAAAAATTCAATTTCTCAGAATTTCCATGCCATGAAAAACTTCAAGCTTTTCTCCAAGTTAGAGCAAAAAGAGAAGCCTTCACATTTTACCCTGAACAGTAGAAAAATGCCATTTTCAACCAGCAATATAATACATATTTAAGGGACCTAATTCTCATGGCCTTGGATGAATATGAAAATGTTCAAGATAGATATAGGCTTCAATTTTAGAAAATCTCAGAAACATAAAATAATGACCAAAGCTCAGGACTGAATTTCTAAACATTTAGATAGATTCCTTATTTTTATTATATATTTTTATTAAAAAGACAAACAAACAAACAAAACTTTTCCCAACAGTATAATTCCATCTACTGGCACTGAGGAGCCACATCCTAAAGGACATTTGGCTCTGTCACTGACACCGCATCGTTTTGGCACACATATAGGAAATGTCAATATACAGGCAAAACAGGAATGAACTAAACCCTTTAACCTTAGCATCTTGGCTGCATGAAGATCCATACCAATAGTTTTTGTATTCCCCTTCCACAGTTCCTTTCCATGCAGACACACTCCACTGGAGTAACACAAGAACACTGCATTGTAAAATAATAATTTTGCTAATAAACTAACAAATTTTACTCTATAACAGAATCCCTACATAGGAAAACATTCTGGAATAAGTATAATAAAATAGCCTATTTTCCTATACGTTGGACAGTCAGTTTACCCAAATTCCATAGAAAAGGCCACCTTTAACTGGCATCCAGGCAAATCATTACCATAGCAACCCCTCCATGATCACTAAAAACTACAATATCTGACTCATGTTTTGCCCAAAGTCTAAAGTCATGTTAAAATAAATAAATAAATAAATATTTACTATATTTCATAATTTTCTAAATCATATTGACTTAAAGTATAAGCATATGAAATGAACACCAGAAGGGAAAAGTTCAGACAACTGAGTAAATTTGTGTCTCTCATTTACTGTAAGCAAAGAGTATACTCTTAGAACATTCAGATAAAACTAATTCAGGTCGAATTAGTTCAACCTCTCGCTCTCAAGTATCTGATCAATAAAACAGAGCTTTGAAATTGTCAGAAAGACAGTGAACTTTTCCAGCAGGTCATCTCAGCTAAAATCTACACTCAAACTCCATTTGCTTTAATCTGGCATGTACAACATAGATATGTCATCCGGCACACTAATGTATATATTCCTCACTATTCACAAGAATTTGAAGAAGTCTGGACCACTTCCTACTTAAATCTTAGGGGTGTGATAAAGAGAAGCTTTTCACAATATGTCACTGTGATTCTAACTCCATTAAAAACTCTATTTCACCAGAAACTGTGACTGTCCATATATGTGCTCCTGAGAATGCAGGAATTTCTTTTACCCTTTGCATCAGTTTTAAATACAGGCTCATGCAACTGCACAGAATAATAGTACTCAAAGGAAAAAACAAACAAACAAACAAAAACAACAACAAAAAAAAAACCACCCCGCACCAAATGTTATAGAAGGAGTTGTAATCAGCAAAATTCCAGAAAAGGGGGAGAAATGGGATTAATCTAATAGCTTTTTCATATTGGTACTTGCTGTATCTTTAGAACAAACATTTATAGAAATTAAACCAAGACTTTCTCAGACTTCCTACTTCCTTTGCAGCATTCTCTCCCTTTCTGGTCTACATACTGCAGAATAGATTTAACTCCCTTTTCACTAGCCACCTTCAGATCATGCTTTCCAAAGATCATTTGAAGGAGAACTGCATCCAATTCAGTCAGTCCAGCAGACCTAAGGATCTGCACAGGACAAGAAGCTCTTCCCACAGCAGATAAACCATTCCATACTGTTCTTTGTATTTTTAATTCTAGCAGGTATTTCTCAGCACTAATCAAAAGGACAGCTCAGTCATCTGCACACTGTTGCAACATTGTTTTAAACATCTGAAAGGTCAATACCAATAAAAATATGTGCTCACAGTGAAGAGTTCCTTTATTTGACATCAGCTGCCCAACACATCTCACTTCTGTCCAAACACTGTGCAGTCTAAAACCAGAGACTGGAAACAGCTTAGCAATAGGCTCAGCAAATACAATGGAATTCACCCCTTTTCCCCACTTTTTGCTTGCTGCAATGTGAATAGCCACAGTTCAAGTAGCAATTGGGGTCACATCTGAATTCACTTTCCCCCTTCCAGGGCAGTTTTCCCCAACCGTGGGCCTGAGGAAGGCAAGTTGAGAATGTCAAAATCAAGCCTTTTTTCTTGTACCTCACCAAGAGACAATAACACAGGGCCAGGCCTGCTTTCCTGACAGCAGAGATTCAGGAAAGAGAGTGTATCACTTAAACAAAAGAATGAATTATTTATTCCACTGCTAGCAGAACTCTAACTTACACTTTACAGCCTTGCATAAATGTCTATGATCTGGAAAGAGAAGGTGCATCGAAGGTAGACTGTGTATCCCCTCAGAAAAAGTGGCTTCTACCACCTCAGCTGAAAGCATGGGCATGTGTGCAATACAGCAACACCTAAACACCCCAAGTAAACCTGGGACTACTTGTGTCTGGTGCTTCAACCACAAATGCCAGGGGATATTGCTACAAAGAATGTACTATTAAAAACAAACAAACAAATAAAAAGAAACCCAGAAAAACAAAAAGCAAAAACAGGCAAGGAGAATGAGAAAATATGCTTATTTCCAGATTATTCCTGTAAGAGTGAGGCACACACAATATCAGGCTACACCAGAAGGGTGTACAGAGTGAAGTACAACATTCATCAAGGTATCTCACATTGCTTAATCAGAAGGCTACAATTTCCTTTTTACTTCAAATCCTTTTAGAATATGTCAATGTATACTATTTACTTCTTCTGAGTAGGACTGTATATCCAATGGACTTTCATATTTTTGGACAGCACAACATTCCTTGAAATTACTCTAAACCTGAATAACTGTTTTAAAATGAACTCCAATCACAGTTTCATTCTTCCTCAGGGGTGATCCAGCCCTGGAAGGGGCTGGGGATCAAAAATACCCAGATCACACGTATTCTTACCTAAGGGTGGCCATGCCAGGTCAGACCAAAGGTCCATCTGGTTGGATATCCTGGCTCTGACAGTAGCAGATGCCTAAGGAAAAGTATAGAAACAAGGCAAGTACATCATGATCCTTCCCCTAGTTACACTTCCAGCATCCTGCAGTTTCAGGGCTTCCTAAGTCAGAGGTTCTGAAAGCAGTTTTATATGCTGAATTACAGGACTTAAATCCTCAGCCCTTTATTTTGTGTAACAATGGGAGAAATAAATGCTTTGCAGTTAATTAATTCATGTGTTAAGCAAGATCTGGTTTTATAGCCTCAACACAATTTAGATGCTCCTGCTGCAAAATTACATTTGTTTAGGCACATTTCCATGTCACACATCTAGACACGAATTCCATCAATCTTCTCATTTCACTTGCTGTTTGAAGCTGAAAAGAATCCACAGTTTGTCCATAGCAGATGCCAAAAGCCTAGAAACTTATTACACACTGCTCACAGTGTGGGTTCAGATACATTATCAGCATAAAAAGAAAAAGGAAAATTAGGCCACAGTAGGAGAACACATTTTTAATATTACAGTCTGCAGTTTGCATCTCTAATTTAATGCTGCTGTTTCTCAAAGTTATGCTGCATCATTCTAGGTTGCTGAATTGAAGACATGACTGTGAGCTAAAATTTTACAAGTGGCAGGGCAATGCAGATAGTCAGTGCTCTTCATGAATTCCAGAGAAAACTTCAGGGCTAAAGTGAATGAGACATTTTTAAAGAATTCTTTGGGCATTCAAATTGACAGAAATTAGTATGAACATGTTTGTTGTATCAAATTTAGGAAAAAGGAAGGTTTTAGTGCATTCTTCCAAAAGAACAGAAAGGAAAAACACTCAGCACCTGTAAGCAAATTGCATACACCTTCTGTAAATTCTCAGTTCTGTTGGGCAAATACACACACCACACACAAAAACGTCACCCAAATTATCATCTCCAGAAATCATTGCTTACCGAGGGGATTATCTGTGCCATTATGGCTTCTCTCTGGAGCTGATAGCTATCTTTTACATCCTATCTACTGTTTACTCCAGCTACAGCAGAAATCTTGAAAGTAGATATCAAAGAATAGCAAAGAAATACAGTCAGCAAGGAAAAGTAAGTTGCAAAACTTCTAGTTTCATGATGTATCTTCCCAAGACTCCAGTCATCTGGAGCAACTATGTTTTGCTTAATTTAAAGTTTAATTTAAAGATGGTGAATCTCCCAACCAAGGATTAGATAACTGATATTGAAGAACCTCGGGGACAGTGAAACTTAAAGTTACACTGGTTTTATGAAGTTAGAGATTTTTCTCTTTAGGAAGAAAAAATCAGACAGCTCATATACATGAAAAGTTTTGACCTAGTCAGATGGAAGCAGAAAGGAAAAAGAGCTAGCACCTGTTTTCTTTACAGAACTTCACTACTTTACTAAACAGAAGTCTTTAATATTAGACAGGTTCAATTTCAACAGTTCCAGTACCCTGAGATTTTATAATACCATTCAGACGAGGTGGACTTATCAGAGTTTACCCACTAAAATTACTTCCAAAAGATGACAAGTTCCCAGCTTGAAAGTTTACTTTGCTAGTAACCAGAGGACACACATGTGTGCACCACAAAACCAGTCACAATGAACACTATGTCTGCTGTGGCTGCTAGCTACCAAGTGGCAGGCACAGTAGAAAATTATTCAGAATTGTAATTAATCTCACGATTATTCAGCCAGCTTTTCATTTAAGATGCTTATAGAAGGTGATTTTACATTGTCCAAAATAAGCAGCCTGCTACCATTAGATACTGTCTTCATGCAAACTAAAGAATTCAGAGTACAGGAGCATTTCAAAAGAACTACATAATAGTCAATTTTCATGTCAGCAAATTATTATCAAAAATCACCAAAAAATAGCTGTTCTTTATAATGGATATTCAACATTTGGACCTCTTCTGCATTTCTTGGCTTGCTCAGGTGAATGAACAGTTTGAGACCTTTTGGTCCAAAGCATTGCATGACTTGAGCAAACAAATTAAACATAGCAATTAATTGGGAAAAAGGTGTCTGTGATTCTTGATATCCTGAAGTGGAATTAAGTTAACACTGGCACTCATATAGCAAACATATTATGTTTATTCAGCAGTACTGCAGGGCTTCAGACCCTTTGAATTAAATTTATGTGGTCACTACTTAAATAGAGAATCAATGGTACATGTCTGTAGTGTTTGAGATATGTATGGTTTGCTAGACTGAATCACCAAGTAAGCTTTTCATTACCATTTTTTCCATTATTTTTTTCAGGAAAATATATAAGAAGATAGGAAGTGTTTAAAGATATCATACTCATTTGTCAGCCTCAGGCTGATTAGAACATAAATTCCACACTGCAGCTAATAATTTTAAAATTGCATATTTAAGTTCTTCTAGAACTCTGGCAATAGCATCATGAATCCTGGGATACAATTTGTCTCATCCTGCTACTGTCATTTGCACTTCCCAGTAGTATCTTGCTGTAGTGCTGGCCAAACTGGGTTTGGGAATAAGGTTTTTTTACATTTTTAATTTATTAGGTGGTACACTGCTACTGTGAGCCTCTAATGTAGGGTCTTTAATCATTTTACCTTGTTGGCTGCTCTTTTTCAAAAAGCTTTCTCTTTTTTACATGTTTTCCTTTTCTGAATTTAAATATTACTACAGTATAAGGGTTTTTTTCCTTCCACAGGACACAAACTTTGAATGTGTCCTGATCTCTTCAGCCTGACAAGTAATAACATCTCGAAATACATTCTCTGCCATGTTGAGGATTTATCCAGACCTCACTTCTCCTTTTTTTGACTTTTGACTATCAGTAATAGATGAAAACTTTCTAGAAAATACCAAAGAAAGTACTTCTTAGTGGCAAAAATGCAAGCCCGAACTGCTTCTGGTACATTAGAGAAATTCCTATGCCACTAAGTCAACCTCTGTGAGTGTCACAATCCACAAATCATAGGTGGCTGATTAATAAGGCTTATAAAAATCTTTCATATTATGAGGTAATACTTTTTACACAGGAAAAAAACGAGAATTGCCTAAACTGTTTGCTTATAATCACAATTTTACTGCATAATATTAAGATTTCCTTATTTTTTATATAGAAGAGCCTTAGAGTTATTCCATCTTGCTTATATTTTAAGTATATAATAAGGATAGTCAAGTAAAATGCAGTTTCATATTCTGCTTCCAAGAAAGTCCCTAATGGGTGGCAATTTTACAAGGTAGCAGGTAGACTCTCAAAAAAACTAAACAAATCAGAAGACTTTCCTAAAACTGAAACTTTTACTGCCACAGCTTTGCTAAAAGTAGGAAGGAATTATGCTAGACCAATAGAAGTCCTGACATAACTAACATATCACCCCCACCAAAAAAATCCCCTTTTTGTAAACAACAATCAAACTAAGATCTGGCAAAAATTGTTCTCATTTGAAGCTGTAATTATGAAATTTGCAGTCTTAATTATGGAAATTCATAAGTATAACAAAATCAATAAACCTTGCATAGATAATAACAGCCTTAGCCACATCCATAAAATAGCAGTTTTCCTAAACAGTGTTTCCTAAACACAAGTAGAGCAAAGACTAATGCTGGCTTAGCACCAGATCCAATGTCTGTGTGCATGAACACAAGCATGACATAATCTGTATCACACTGACTGCATATTGATTTTGAGACATACTAGAAAAACTAATTTTAAAAATCAAAGGCAGGCAACTACATTTTCAGAAATGTGTGGTGTTTAAATTTAATTAAACATGAGATTTACATTGTTTGGAACAGACCTATATTTGTGTATCTAAACTACAAAATAAATAACCAACTACAGTAGCCCATATATTATTTAGTTCATATTAGGCCCTTCACCTTTGGAAGTGTAATGGCATGTAGGACCGGATTAAAAATACCGGCCCCATGTTATTGTTAAACTGGTTATCAGTAAAAATTACCACTATTGATATTTAAAGGCTAGATTTTCAGGAAAATTCAGCATTCAACATTTAGACACCTAACGCAGCAGACAGACTTTCAAAAGAAATTTGTCCCCATTTTGGCACTGAAATGTATTGATTAGATTTCCAAGGACTCGAGCCTACACAGTGTCAGGCATTCTGGCTCTGCAGCAATAAAGCACTTCAGCGCATTTAATTTAAACATGTAAACTGTCCCACAGAAGCCACAGGGTTATTTGCACACTTAAAAGCCCTCACAAAATCTGTTGTGCTGCTGGCTCAGGGCCAAAGTTTTCAGCAGCTCACAGGAGTGATCCCAAAAGTAGTGATGAGGCCTGGGCACATTTAAAGACCTTCCACAGATACTGAGCCTTGATTAAATTAAAGAAAGTTTGTTCCTATTTGTCGGAGAGTTTGACAGTGATTGTGGCCTTGCTCTCTTGCTTCTACTGGGAAAGGAAAGAATGTATAAGAAGTCCTGTTTTATTGAACAGAAAGGGGAAAAGAATCAATACCAAAGGTGAATATAGTTATCTTGAAGTCTACATCTGCCCTTCCATTAAGTACTGTAGACCTAAGCTCTGTGAATACCGTCACAATCTCTGTTTCCGTTTACTTCTCTTTATTCATTTACCTTTTGTGTTCACTGATGTCCCTCAAACATGGACACCTGCAAAGCAGCTGAACTGGCAAGCATTCCCTCTGAATTTATTTTCCCATTTGTTTTAGTTCAATTTTGGCTTTTCCACAGTCTTGGGCATTGGCTTCTTGTTGTTTCTACCATCACTGCATATAGACAGAGGTCACCATTTTTTCCATTTAGAATGAATGAAAAGTGATTGTTGCTGGTGAAGAGCAGCTGGGAAGATGCCACCTTTAATAAACACAAAATAAAATGCTGCACGGAAATTGCCCTGAGGGCTGTCATAGCATCAGTGTGAACTATCAGTCATAACTGGATCGGTGATCATTCTGCAGATTGGAGAAGGCAGCTGTTCCTGCCAACAGGAGTTGCCTACTCCTATGCTACAGGACCGTTCCACTCCCCTCAGGCCCCCATGGTCACAGGAATTCTGCAGAAATGGGAGTGTTCCTGCCCTGCATGAGCTGCATGAGCCATCCCATCTGGCTTTACAGCCTACATTAGCAGCACTGTAACACATTTGCAACTGCTTCTGTGGGACATCTTTTGTTTCTATGAAGCTGACAGCCTCCCAACTGCAGCTCCTCTCTAGTCAACAGTGAGCACTGGTCAGGGATGCCAAGAGGATACTGTCAGTTCCAGCATTACATCTGATGGCATCTCTCTGCTACCATGTACAAAACTTCACACAGCCTTTTATCCAATTCTCTGCTTTTACACACACATTTACAGCCGTTAAAATTGCCAGCATTCTTCACCAAAAGGACACTAACTCCTATGAATTCATCACTTTTACAGAAAGCTTTCTGTATAAAGGGAATTAAAACTGTTCTTCAAAATTATGTGCATTCCTATAAAGTGTAATAAACATCACACTAAAAGGGATTTTTAAAGAAAGAGAATTCCATGCAGCTAACAGCTGTCAAGCATCAAAGATTTCATTTCAACATTATGTCAAAACCCATGACACTTTAAGGTTCATCAAAACATGAGTACATCTCCAAGACAGATGTCGTGACTCCTGAGGCTGTTGAATGGCTGGATTATAGAAAAGTTACCAAAAAAAAAAAAAAAAAAAGAAAAAGAAAGAAAAAAAAGTACCCATGCATCTAAAATTTTTGAGAAAGGAAAAGCATCCATACAAACACAGCAGTAACAGTTACCCTTACTTTTGGCTACAATTCTATTTTATCATCTGCATTTACTATTTCTAGCACTCCTTTTCTCAGCTGCTAAGGCCTCTGTGATTTCACTTGCTCTCCAGCTCTAAGCAATTGTTACTGTTTTCTATTGGCATTTTTCCTTACTTTTCTTTACATAGGTCTTCTAGATTTTCATATATGTTATAATACACATTAATAAACCCTGTAAGAACATATCAGGCTAAAAAAACCTTATAGCTAAAAATAAAAAGATTTAAACAGAAAATCAAACTGTATTTAATCCAACTTTGGTCCAAGATAACATGTTACCAAGCATACTGGTTCATAGAATCTGTTATGTACCTGTGCTCTGAGGCTAAACAATGGCTAAAACAGTGTTCTCCAGAACACACAAAGATTTGGTCCTGTGCAGGGCCAGGAGTTGGACTTCAAAAATCCTCCTGCATTCTCTCCAACTCAGGATATTCTATGATCTGTGATCTCAAATAGGTGAACTCTTCAATTCCAGTGGCATTAACTTGGCCTCAGGACATTTAAAACGGGTTTTAAAAAGCCAGTATCAGAAGTGTTAAGATATAAAAGATTTATTAATTGCATAAAGATATATAAAACCAGATAAGACTGGATTTATCAACCAAATTATATCTAAACATCTTATTAACCTCAAGGTTCTAGGGGAAATAGCCATTGACATGAAGAACTATAGCAGCAGCAATCTAGACTCTCAGAAAGCCTTTGACACTTTTTCACGTGATGGATTAATGCATACAGTATTAAATATAAGCTGCTCTAAGGAAAATTTTGAGACTGGATAGAGAAAATCATAAGATTAAGTAATAGGTTTATAGACAGAAAGAAAAAAATGAGAATTTAAAGTATCTATTCATCATAATATGGCAAGAATTGTTTTGCATGGGATTTATATCAGATAGCTATTCTTCATATTTTGATTAACAATTTAGGGAAAGAATTAGAAGATTAAACCTGTCTATTGTCATCAGCATCAGAGATTAGGAAATGGTTAAAATTAGATGAAATCTTTATATTTTGATAAAAATATAAACTCAAGGTGATATGGGAATTTTAAATTCCACATGTAGAATGATGCAAGCAGAAATGGTAAGTCCTTAATTAAATACAGGTCAAATAAGAGGAAAACATGGTAAAGGAGAATGTGGCCTAAATAGGTATGATCACAGTTTTTACTTCATCTAACACAAAGCAGAAGTTTAAATGTATTTTGCTTTTCTCTGAAAAGCTCTTTTGTAAGAGAGAAATCCTCACAGAAATCTAGAGTTTCACCACTAATTTCAACAGTCAGGATTTTAGCAGAAGTGTGTGACATTGTTGGTTCTATATAAATAAAGGAACTGTCACATGGGTAAGTGATGCAGTTTGATGCAACAGGAAAGTTTTCCAGCTGAGAGAAAACTGGAGCAAGTGCAGATGGGGGTGGGTAAATTTACCCTGATGAATTTACTTGAGTAATTTAATAATTTGCTTTCTGTAAATTAATCACAGACAGATGCATCAGCTGCAAATGGGCCTGTATGAAATTACTTAAAAAATTGTTCCTATAAATAAATATAGGAAAAGGTATTTATATATATATATACACACACGTATAGATATATAAAAATACTCTAGGAAAGTTCACTTTTGTGACATGCTTCTGGTTCACACCCACCTCCTCCCCTTGTGTGCAGAAATGAATGGCTATCACCTTCTGGATTGGTTACAGAAGGTCAATAGATAATTTAGATGAGTTTCATAGTTTTTGTAATGAAGATGCTCACTCCTTGACTCTCAAAGATGAAAATACACAGCCGGTCATTGAATACACTGGGGGCTTTAACTGTACTGGTTCTGCTGCTGAAAGCCATGTCCCTTTGTACTGGGGAGATGGGGAGCTTGGAGAGGGGTTGTCTTTGAAAGCTATCACTTTGAAGTATATATTCACAGAGAAAATAAAGCATTTTATAAAAAAAGACAGCAGATTTCCTCAGAAGACGCAGTTCACTGCTGCCTTACACCATGCTGTCCCCAGGTGATAGTCCCCCATTCTTCACACCAAGTTAGACCATTGAGTTTGAATTAAGTTTTCAGCTTGTAAATTCTGTCAGATTCAGATATGGAATCAAGACATCATTGCCTCAACTTCCATCACACCTACAGTAGGAATAGAAGTTTCATGAGTTTACTGAGACACCACAACTCACTATTCAGCATATCTGTGTAAAATTGCAACCAACTTCAGGGCACTGCCTTTGTCTTTTGCTTCTTTACTCTCATGAATCAGCTCTTTTGGTTTTTTCTTGTCTGTCTGTCTTAGGTTCTGCATTTCTTTATCTGTAAGAACTTTCTTTCACATGCACCTTCATTCTCCTTACATACACTCCCTTGTCCCATTCGAGATACCAGCATAAAAGTTTAGGTGGAGCTGAAAATTCATGGAATTTTGGAGTTCCCCCTACAATGAAATTGAAAGCAGGGCAAAAATCACTGCTTTAGTGATATTCAAACTACACAGTAATATTTTTACAGGAGACCTGGGAAATGTCTTGCTGTCCTAGAGGCTACAAAAATGTATCAATCAGAACATAAATCTGAATACCACCTTCTGGGCAGGTAGAGGTCTTTGTGACCCTGGTCCTGATTCATCCCCAGTAGCCTCTCATCTCAGGAGCGTTCTGCTATCACAGAGAGACACAGACATACATTAGATATCCTGGCTGGTTTTCTGTGTAATACTGATCCACAGGTGTCTAATTGCAGAGGGAGGAGTAAAGAGAATGTTCTTATCAGTAATACCTCAGTCTAGTGCTGGAATTAGCTGTGACGAACACAAGTTACAGCATTTTTCCTAAAACACCTACTAGCAAGCAATGTCACTTCAGGAAAAGATTAATGTTAACTTCCTTAGGGCCTGTTTATGCTTCAACTGGGATGAAAAGAGCATATGAAACTTCAGTGTCTATTACAAACAACTAGGAATAACCAAGAGTATAGGGACATGTCACTGGAACAAATCTATAGGCACACACAATTATTCAGCAAGAATTCTGGAATGGCTGTTCTTGACTAGCTCAATGTATAGTCAAGCCCTCAGTCAAGATGGTTTGCTAGGTCAGGGTGACTTAGAGATGGTCTGTAACAGAGAAGTCCTGTATCACAAACTATCGGCCTTGGTCTCCTGACTCGCCCTCTGCAGGTGCTCATCTATCATTAGGAGTTACCTACACTCATCTGGTATGCCTTGGCAAAATTTACAAAGTTATGTGAAATAAACTGTGGTCATATCAACCTCATAAAAGTCTAGATTAATTCAGAGCAGGAAAAAAGTATAAATTAATAACTCTAATTACTTGAGACAATCTCCAAGTTAATATATCCTTCATGGAATATTCTCCCTTCAACAGAAAGAGCAGTTGCTCCACATATAATTCAACTTCTACTTGACAGCCCACTCCACAGGCTCAATATGGACAGGCTCATTCAAGAATGAGAAAGAACATGTGGTATGGGAGGAGGTTCCTTGACACTTCTGAAATCTACACAGGACCTCTGAAAAAAAGGCAAAATTGGAAGTATTGTTACAGATTATCTATCAATATATTATGAACAAAGAAAGTCAGACAAAAACTGATTTAAAAAAATTGGAAAGGTAAGGAAAAGAGCATTGTGAACAAAGGAATGAATTTCCAGGAAGGAGTGGAAAAATTAAGTGTTATTACTATATGTGAGCACAATAAAAATGGATAACATGAGCAGTGTTCAGTACATTTGTGGCACATCCATCACTTCAGCACCCACAGAAACCATTTTGCCTTTTTAGGACTCACTGGGGATCTTGGATTGGTCATACATTTCTTCTGCAATATCGGTTATGAACTACTCTGGTGTTCTTTCATTCTTCACTACAAGGTCTAACTGGGACATTCACCCTGCTTTCAGCAGGACGTTGTACTAGATGAATGCCAAAGGTCCCTTCTAACCTAAATTATTCCATGATTCTAGAATGTTTTTAAGACTCAAAATTTCACAAATTTATTAGGTTGGGAAGTTTGTCTCACTGCCCCAGAAACTAAATGCTCCTTGGATCAGGTTCTCTGCTGGGTTAATGTCATTCACCACCCCAAGGAAGCCAATGTTCTCAATAAAGCACTCACACATCCATTGCCCAGAAGCAACAACCTGACCCATAAAAATGCTAACCATGGCTGTGACAGGAAAAATCCTTGGGACACGTGGAGTACTATTCAGGATGGAACTTCCTACCTAAAGGATCTGTTTCACGGACAGAAGTTTTCGTGAAAATTTTGTTTCTCAGTAAATGCCAGGCCATCCTTCATGTGAGGGTGCACTATTCTGATTTGGTGCAAAAAGGCTTCCAGGTCACCTATTCTTCTCAAGGAAAAATGGTTATGAAGAGTTGCTGCTACATGAAAACAGTCTATGCTCACTATGAAAGGTTAACCACTGTTAAACTCTGTACACATGTATAATTATTCTGCTCTTTTTTACTTTTAATATCAGATATATGCAAGATATATTCATGTTGGCAGAAATGAACCTCTTTTGCAAGAGAGAATAAAGGATAAAAATACTCAGAATATTTTGAAAAATATGTACATTTTCTTTTTAATGCTAATCCCACTACATAGCAGCTCTTAAAATGTGTTCCTAGAATCATTTGGGTTAGGAAAAGCTTCTGTCCATAGGATTTCAAGGACTACCTAAATCCAAGCTTCCTGCAGCATAATTTCACTAATCCTACAGCATCCCTGACAGATAAGTATCTGGTTGAGTCTTGCATATTCCAGTGATAGTGGTTACAGAACAGCCCCTGGCAGCCTTTTCTATTGCATAATTACTCCTATGATGACTGAGTTTACTCTCTTATAGAGTTTGAAACTTGGCAAATATCCTTTATTTTGAGGAGTCAGAAAAATAAAATCTAAGTTTGTGATCCATTTTTGCTGTAACTCAAACTGTTTCTAAAAAGCCATGAAAAATCTAGGCTACCTTAGGTTGGTTGCTTAATATTTTGAACACATGGAAGATTTTTCCTGTGAAGTGGCTGTGTTCTTCCACTTTATTTATGAAAGCAGGCCAGTCTTAACTCTTTTCTACTCAAGTCCTCCCTTCACTGATCATCCATATAAAAATCAGAGTCAGTGGCTGAACCCTCAACTTGACAATGAATTTAAAATTAGACAGGACAAATTTGATTATTCTTAAAATAAGGTTCTTCTCTCTCCTGATGAAGTTGAAGCTTTGTCATTATTGTTGTTTTCTTGTTAAGCAGTAGGAATAATTGATGTGGAATAATCCACAGGTATCCCTTTGAATGCTCACAGACATTATCACATCTGTTTTGGTATCTGTTTGTGGTGGGTTGGCCCTGGCTGGATGCCCACCAAATCTGCTCTATCATTGGTCTTATCAGCTGGACAGGGGAAAGAAAATATAACAAAAGGCTCGTGGGTCAGGATAAGGACAGGGAGAGACCACTCACCAACTCCTGTCATGGGCAAAATGACTCAAGGGAAAAAATTAACTTTTTAGCAATCAAATCAGAATAGGATAATGAGAAATAAAACTAAATCTTAAAACAACTTCCCCCCACTGCTCCCTTTCTTCCAAGCTCATCTTTACAGGTCTGTGGTCAGTCCATCACATGCTGCCTCTGCTGCTTCTTCCTCCTCAGGGGGAGACTACTCTTCATCTTCTGCTGTTCTCATGTGGAGTCACTCCCACGGGAAACTGTCCTCCCCAAAAAAGTACTGACAGCAAACCTCCTTCAGCATGAGCTCCTCTCTTTCCATGGGTCCCCAGGAGTCTGTTCCAGCGTGGCCTTCCCATGGGGTCACAGCCTCCCTTGCTCTGCTGTTGGGTCTCGTGGGCTACAGGTGGATCTCTGCTCCACCGCAGACCTCCATGGGCTGCAGGGGCACAGCTGCACTCATTCAGATTAAATGACAAGGTACAACTCATGAGTGATTTGAATTAGTAACACTCTCAGGGGGTAGAAGAAGCTACTGCCCCAAGAACCTGTCTTCCTAGGAAGAAATCCATTCCAGTAGTACCCATAATTTTAATAAGAGTTGTTTACTAGACTGATGAAAACATTGGAGTAGTATTAGGAATGTGTTAATTCCAATGCTCCTAGAAACTATTTTTACTCCTCTGGAGTAGTAAAAATGCCCAACAAAGGCTCAACTGCTATTTGCAATTTGAAGACTGTGAGTGAATAAATGTTGCAAGGTGTTTTGTTGGTGAACATCAGTGAGCATCATTAAGATGGAGCAATGGGTAAAGGTCCAAACAAAAAAAGGCTGTTTGTCTGAGCCAACTTTTTTTTTTTTTGCCTTTCAATACAGGAGAAAAGCCAGCACATGGGAAAAGAAAAAATAAAATGAAAGGCTTTACCTTCATGGTACACAACAGTCTTTGCTAATTCTTAGATCTTTCTTCTGTGCTTCCTAATAACATGAGCTGTCAATGTTTGCTCTAACACTTAGATCAGCTCTGCAAATATATGGTGAATTAGAAAGAAGAATTCAAAGACATTTGTCACAATAAATATCATATATAACCCTCAAAGCCCTGAATTTGTTTCAATGTCATGACATTTGGAAACATAATTACTAAATGAAAAAAGGTTATAATTATGCCCTGTTCCATTCTAAAGAAAATCAAACAAAGTTTAAGGTATTCTTTTGGTGATTTGGGTTTTTTCCTCCCTCATTTGACCAAATCCTTGGGCAAGGAGCTTATTTGCTAAGCTAAAAAGCAGCAGAGAGTTTGCAAGCAGGAAACTCTATTAATATTTAACTTGGACTAGAATGCCCCATGTGTTGGTGGAATCAATGCACAGTGACTACAAGAGTTGGTACTGACAATATATCTACCTGGACTAATATCTCTGAAACATCTTGTAGTGACCATGTGGTATAACACAATTAAAATATCTGCTTTTCCAAGTTTAAGATAATACTTCTGGCATCTAACAAAAATGAAGCATTTCTGGTAAATCTGTGTTTTTTATTACTCAAAAACATTTATGAGGTTGATTTTCCTTTGACAAGGCTGAATTTTGCTTTGCTTCTTGACAATGCACAGTAATGCTGCTGTTCTAACAGTGCAAAATCTGTAAACTAAAATATCCAAATCAGTGTCATTTTTTATGAGGGAAACTAAAGCAGAAGGAAAAACAAAATGTTGGGATATTTTTTGAAGACTCCACCAGGTATTTCTCAAATTCCACAAAGGTAGTGGTACCAGCATATTTTTGCAAAATGCATTTTTTAAAAATCTTCTCAGTCCTTTAGTCAGTAACAAAATGAAAATGTTGGAGATAAGCATTACCTGAAACCTCTCCAGGGTGACCAGTGCACTGTTTTATCATCAGTCACCATGACCAACTCCCAACTCGTGATACAAAGCTAAATTTCATCCTGCTTTTTTGTGAAAGTCAAATATGTCCCTGCTTTTAATGAAATCAATAAAACCTTTATATTAATAGCAAGAACTCTGTCCTACATCACCATGCTTCAACATACCTATCCATAAATAAACAGCTAGAGAACTAAAGAATTCAATTAAGTTTTCATTTCTCTCAGTCAACTGCAGATCACAGAGGGAGTGCCAATGACAGCAAAGACAGATGATGAAAACCTGATCAATTGCTATCACTTCAATTTAGATAAAAAGTCACTCACTTTTCAGCTGTGCTTGGTGCCCAGAAGAGATTAGATTAAAACTAAATCAAGAGAAAAATAAAAAATCTAAACAACAGCCAAAGAAAACCTTTTCCAGCTCTTGTAAATGTCCTCAGTTAATCCTACTATGTAAATTTAGGCTACCAGCAATGGCTAAAAGCAAATTCCAGAAAGTTATTCCTTTGAAAGTTATCAGTACTGTTGAGCCTTCAAAGAAAAGGAGCATGGAAAGTTAAAGTAGATGTTTGCTTAAGTTGTCTCCTTCTATATGGATTTTGGACTGTATTAGAAAACTTTCTAGAACATGACTGGGGCAAACACTACAGATTCTTGTGTCTGCAATATCATGTACCACCACGTTATGTGTGATTCACAGAAGTTCAGGTGTTATTCAACTGTTATAAAGTCACTGCAGAAATTTGCTAAGATCTATCACACCCTGATTTATTTCAGTTTTGGGAAAATATAGATAAAGCACTGAGATGCAGGATCAGCAATTGACACTTTAATTTGTATTGGATAACAGTTTTGCAAGTGGCTTCATAAAGTGAAATATAAAGAACATTAATTTAGCTCATTGTTACAAACAGAACACAAGTAAAGGGACAAGACATTTATTTCATCACCACAAGGCTGTCATCACATACAAGAATCTATAAAACAGAAGTAAAAATCTTTACTTTAAATAAAGCATGTGTTTTCTTTTTAAATAAAAGCCGAGGAATTACACTTGGTTCATCCTACCAAATTCTGTGTACAGCAGCAGCTCAAATATGAAGAGCATATCTCAGCAGGCAGAATTAGCACGAAAGGAAACATTTTAATGAGAACAATATTAATCCTAGATTTTATCTTTCTTCTGTCATTTGTCACCAGTACAAATTATACAGTCACTTAACACATTGTCTTGTGATGCCCAGCCCTGTGGCTGAGCACACACCAAGGCCTTGAGCTGTCTGGAACCAAGTGTACTGCCAACATGCGACCTTGCACCCCACAGGGAGACCCCCATGGACCTGGATACATCTCAGCCCATCGCTGAATCACACAGCTGGGCTTACTCACCCCACCTTGGGGTTTATTGTGCACCCCACACACAGACAGAGCTGCCCTAGGAGTGCAGCAAGGAGCGGCTGCAGGCGCTTGGGGCAGGTTATACATTGACATCCAGTAAAGCTGAGGGGCCTTAGGAGAGCACAGCGAGCACAGAGTGGACCACAGACTGTGTCAACTATTCTGCCAGGCTGTACTGGGGCTTCTGTTGCTATCTCCATGTGATATGAATAATTCTTTGGTTTAAATTCCCTATTCTATCTGTTGACAATCATCATAGTACAAGAGAAACAGAATTTTGCAGTAACAAAAAAGGGTCCAAATTTTTAAAGTATCATAAAATATTGCTCTTCTTTGAAAAGACTGTGTTACGACTCAGCCAAATTACGTCATAAGGCCCCATGCTGGCTCAACAATGAGGACACTGACAGAACACCAAATCAGAAAAATTCGAATGCTTTTCTGCCTCTGCTGCTAACATAAAACTGGTTTTCCTTCAAGCTTTCTATTACTTAATTCATACAGGGCCACCATCTTAGTCAGCTGGGGTTTTTTGAGAGTAGGTAAACAGAGGCAAAGAGCAGTGAGCACCAAGAACCACACAAGTGAAAGTGCTGGCTGTGCACTTGGAAATGTACAGGTAAGAAAAATGGGATAGAAAATTCACTCTAGATAAAGCAACAAAACAGTGGCATCCTAAAGGTCCACCAGACAGAAAGAGGTTACAAGGCTGAAAGGTAGACTCCTTCATATCTCATGGAAGCCACATTTTCCAAACAATTCCTACCCGGAATATTGAGTCATCCCATTCAGAATCCCTCTTCTCCACTCTATACTGGCTGAGCCAGCTTTCATCAGTCATTTGTCTCTCTGGTTCATATAAACTGTCTATTAATAATAACATTGTTAATAAGTCTTCTCCTATGTGGACATTGTTAATAAGTCTTCTCCTATGTGGAAAATAAAGTTCAAATCTCAGTTCAGGACTGAGAAAATTCATGCAAAAAGTAGGAAGCTTGATTGCACAGTATCCAAGGCTTACATCCCTCTCCACAGGATCATTTCTACACAGAAGTTGCCCTTGCATGATGACCAGTGGTGGTCACAAAAGCAAACAGTAGAGGAAGTCCAACTAATTTTTGCAGGATATCCCTGGGAAGACCTGATAGATGCAAGTTTTTATGTATTTTTAGTAGCTGTTATCTTTATACAGTTTCACTTAGCAGAGCCAACATCTCAACACTTGATGTCATGCACAACAGAAGTTGTCTGGCTGACATGCAACACACTGGTGAAAAGGGATTTAAGCCAACCAGCCACATGTTTGGACAAGTCTTAAATTTCACAACAGTACAGGCACTTGCAAAAGCACTGTTTGGCTGTGAGGTTTTTGCTGATGGTGGTTTCCATATTCTTGTACCCATTATTAGTCAACTATAACAAGAACATGGAATAGCTACAATGAGCAGCATTTCTCTAACAAGGCAGGAAAAGGGGAAGTGTAGATCCAATGGTTAAATTTCCACTGACGTATAATGGCAGAAAACAACAGTTTAGGAAACTGAAGATTGCCATGTTTTTTATATTTTTAGGAAATCATTGCTATTAAACAACACTTCTCACTGAAAAATGCAGGACTGGTTTCTGCTGCAGTTTGATACACTAATTCCAATAATTGATGGTATTCTATTCCAAGATTTAACTGCACTGCACAGTGCCATGGCTACCAGAGAAAAGCAAGGAAAAAATGAAAATATAAAAATAAAAACACACATCAATATAAATACTTATTTGGAAGTGAAATAATGAATTGTTATTTTGGCAAAGCACAATAATCCTACCCTCAAGGAAAAAGAGACACCTATCAGTTATATTGTCATTGTTTCCATTCCAGAGAAGACTGGAGAATTACTACTCTAGCAAAAAAGAAAAGCACAAATACATCCCCTAAAAAAAATTTATTATTTTACCCAATACTATACATGCAGCACCCCATCTCCAAACTAAATTTTCTCCCTTTCCCCTCCTATCCCCGCCACAGGCACATGGAAGGGATGAAATCTATCTTCAGACTTCACCATAACCAACAGTTTCGATCTTTATGAAGACCCAGAAGCTAACGTAAGCTTATTGCTGAGATGACAGTTGTGCCTAAGCAGAGGAAACACGGGGGTGGGGGCAGGTGAAGAAAGAAGGATAAAACAAAACACCTGAAGTAGAAAGCCTAGCTCAATTGCAGCTTTTTAGATCGTCTGAAAAGAGCAAATGAAGACAGAATATAGACAGAGTAAGCCTTGTCTAAACTAAGGCTGCTCAGAGGATATGTTTTAGCAGACCTGTGACACCTTTGCTCTTTACAGCAGTGAAGCAAAGGGTGCACATATCACAGTGTGATTTTGCATTATGAGGAACCTCTACCACATAAAACCAGGTCTGCTTGGCTGTGTGATTATGTGTGGAATTCTGGGATTTGTTCATTTTTGCTGTGAATTTACTGCTATATTATTTTTCAGAGACATTTCTTTTCCTGGATGCCCAGAGTAGCATTCGATTGATTAGTGTAGGTCGTCTGGCTTACCCACTAAGTTGATTTGAACAATCCATTTGTTAATATAGTGAAACACACATTCACGATTACAAATTGCTTTAACAAGTCTCAACAAACAAGTCCCTTGGTGGTCCTGAAGTTTCTTAAAAGCAGATGGATGAGGTACAATTTTATAGATTCTCTTTCCTATTTGTGAAAAGCTGCTAAGGTCGGAAATAGGCTTTAGTGCAAACAAGGGGCATTGTCAGGCAATAAAGAGACAATTGCCTGTGTTAGCACAACAATTAATTTATTTGCAGAGACCCACTCAGTCTATTTGTTACCAGAAATGTGCTAATTATTCCTGCTAATTACATGCAAAACCTTCATTATCACCTATATGAGGAGGAGGACCCCTCAGGTTTCAGTGACAAATTAATTACTGTGTTTTCCTTCTGAATGTACTTCTTGACAGTCCCTGTTATCTGAAAAATAAATTGGCTAGCAGGAATCTTGTCTCTCAGAGACATTCTGCAAACTAAAAGCAAACATACAAATATCACATCAAGTCACTACTGCTATTTTTTCAGGCAGGTGTATTCTGAAGCTCTCAAAACTTCTATATTAATTTACAAGCTCTTAATCCTAATAAAATGTATCATGCACTGCTAAATTCCACTGTGTAGCTGCTTTCAGAGCCTTTTACACATCTCTAAAATAACGGATAAGATAGCAGGCATTAGGTTTTAAAAATACAACAAATAAACCCAATGGTAAACTACATGTCAGTAAAACATTGATATAATTTCAGGGAATAAATATTATTTAAAATTCATAACTGAAATAATATAACTATGAAAAGGACAGCAAAGGGGCTGAATTACTCAACCTTGAATTATCACCATTCTAATTCAACATATAGGACACTTGCCACCTAGACTTGTAATGCATGTCAGGGGCAGGGGAAGTTTCATGCAGAAGGGTGAGGAAGAGGAGGCAAGCAGGATGAAAGTCTTGACTTGAAAGGTAGGAAATATGGTGAGTGAAAGAGTTGCAGCACAATAAATCTGGCAGAGGAATGAATGGAGAGGCTGCAGTGAATACTCAGCACGTAAGATAAATTCACTATTCAAAAAAATTTATTTAAATCTCTTACATTTTGCTTAGAACCTGTCAGGTAAGTTTCAGCCATTCCTGTATGACACCTTGCCAACAGCCTGCCTCCACTTTAATTAAAAGTTGCTCTGGTGAGTTGTGCCCACCATTCATTCTGCTTATAGGTAATCAAAGCCTCCTCAGTTTCTGTGTTTGGTACAATAGAATATCAATACCTTAAGAAATCAGAGTATCAGCAGGGTCCATAAATGGGCACATAAGCATCATCCTACAACTCCAGAATGTGGATTTGCAACCACAACTTTAGGAGCCGCTACAATATGACATTGTACAAAACAACAGCTGATCCGTGTATGGATACAAATGGCGTGGTCTTGGCAACATGTCAGGGATGGGAGAGAGTACCTCAGGCAGGGCTACTGAAACGATAGAAATTGTTTCATAATGAACTAGGTGATGATTAACACACATACAAAGTCATATTTCAACAGCCACTCCACCTTATGAAGATAAAGCAGGAGTGGAGGAGTGGATTCAGACTCTGGATGTCTGTAAGACCCAGCCCCACTTCTCCAGACCATCAGCACAGAAAGGTAGTGCCCAAGAGCTGCCTGGCCTTAGAGAACAAGAGAGTCCATCCACTGGACCAATGCCCTTTCTTCACTGTAATCAGGGTATCACTTGTCATACAGCCTGCTCTACTACTTAAAACATAAGATACTTCATATTTTACTTGCATATGTAGCCCATTCCTCAGGCCCTTGTATGTTTTGTGTATCAAGAGGTCTAGACAAGCCCCTAATTCACCTAAGTAACCATGTTGGTGCTTACAGCAATGTTCTCTCTCTGAGGCAGGAAATCACCAGAAATAACTAGAGGGCAACTTTATTATTCTTCAAGTCTACCTTCATCATCTCCTTTCACTTGAAGTCTTCAAAAACCTCAGTAACAATATTGCTAAGAATATGCTCAGCTTCCATGCTCTGTACTACTGAATACAGAGTTTTCATCTGTATTTCTTGGTGTCAGAAGGTAAATTCCCCGAAACAAGAGACATCTCTTTCCTGTATTCTTGTTGTAGTTAGCATGTCTTAAACACCACTCAATTATAATTACTAACAGAAGTAGTAGCAGTAGCAGTAGTAGGAGTATGAGGAGGAAGCACAGTGCAAGTTTTCCAAACCAGAAATGCAGTGAAAGATTCAACATTTGGAGACCAATACTACCCTTCTCATAATTAAAAAAAAAACAAAAAACAAACAACTTTAATGACAAACCAGCAAAGAAAACGTGCAGACTCTCACATAACTACAGCTGTATGTACTTATAATTTTTATTTTAATTTTAGCCTATAACCCTGACTGAGGTTCTGGCATATATGCCTGTCTTTGTGTTCTCAAGCTCAATATCTACCTCCATTCAAATAAATCAAAAGGACAACAAGCGGATGAAAAGGAGGAGTGCTATACTACATCTGAGTGCTATAGTTTGGGTTTTTTAAAGTCACAGACATTTATATTGAAGATAGAATGTGCATGGTTTTATTTCCCAAAAATAGTAATTCATAAAATTATGCCTAAAGCTCAGTTCCCACCAACAGCATAGAGTCTGCTTTATTGATACGTATTAGTCCAATCCATGAGGATAATAAAAATAACTTTTTTACATATAAAAAGTTCTCACCTTCAAATCCCAGCTTATTCCCAGGGAAGGGAAGGGTTCCTTGGTATAAGCAAAAATTCACATCCCTGAAATTTTGAGCACACTTTTTTAAATCACTATATCACTCTGTATGACTGAAAACCTCAAAAAAAGAAGAGATCAGCATTGCTGCTAGGCCTCTAAAAAGTGCCCTCCAACCACCTGTACCCAAAAGTAGTACAGATCCAGAAAACATAAAATTAACCTACTATCAATCCATTGAAAATTGACGTCAAAAAGCAAGACTTTTGGAACAGAATGCAAAAAACAGGACATAACTTACTCATGATAGAAAGATCTTTTTTAGTTTATTATAGCAGGTCACTCACCAGATTCTTTTAGCTGTTTGTCAACAACAAGAATAGCAACATTTGACTGACCCTGAGAGATGATTGGCAATAGGGATGCCATGTGGCAACAAAGGAGGATTCTAAATCTGGGGGCCAGTTGATGGAGGAGGAAGAATAATCTGAAAAACAGATGCATAAAGAGAGCTGCATAGCATCAAAATTATTGAGAACAGGACATGAAGGGGACAATGGAAAAGCAGGTGATTCTAGACTATTTTTGCTATGACACAGAGGAGAAAAAATACATTGCTTTTACAGTGACACATTTGAGCAATAAAATAATGAGTTTGCCTAGCAGGCAAAACCTTTCTAATTTGCCTGGCCTGAGTTATGAGAACATATTTTTGGCCTGGCCTATACCCCAAAATATGAGTAGGATTAAGTGCATTCAAAGTAGCTGACACGCTGCTGAAGCAGAAGAGAACCTTCCCACAGAGACTAGAAAGTTGGGGTCAGCACTGGATTAGCTGACACATAAACTGCATCTTGTGTTCCAGAGGCTTAATCACCCCACTAAACCTATCAGCATGCAAAAGTAGCAATAGAAAAAAGTATAAACTCTTTGTCATAGCTGGCTTTGGCAAATATGTGACAAAGAATGACTCAGTAATATTTCTTACTTTTTTCCCATGTATGAAGTTTTTAGAGACTACCTCCTCCCTTCTTATTCATTTACATCTAGATAAGAATCTCCGTAGTCAGAATTGTTACAGTTGTAAGAGTTTGGTAGTAAGGGCTATTTTTTCAAATGTAGGAGCCCAGAGACTTATACACTTACAGCTACACAGGACATGGATCCACTCCTCCTGACACCTACACTGGTGTATCGAGTTTTCCAAGAGAAGTAAATACTGAAGTGGAAAAGAACTGATCTAACTCAGAATTATAGTACTACTAGGAGTTTTCTTCTTTAATTAAAAGCCATGTGCACTAAAATAGCATGAAATTTTAAATTCCTTTACATTTGATGAGGAGAGGGAAGTAGTTGTTGGGTATGGGATTTTTTTAGATCTACATTTTCCTTCAGGTTTTCACATGCTCTTGCATAAACATTTCCTGGCTCAATATTGTGTTTGCTCACACCGAAGTTCTTCCACAGACGCTTTTACTTCCTGCTGCAAAGAAGGGGGAGGGAAGGCAATGTGCAGTGTAGCCCCATTTATCCTTTTCAGACAAGGTTTGATTTAGAAAAGAACCAGTCACAACTTGCTGGATACCAGAAGCCAAATAAATTATTTTACCATTTGATTATCCACATCATTCAAAACCTGTGTCAGTGGCAATTGGCTTGCTTCCTGTCATGCTGGGACCTGGGTTGCACAACAAGTTTGTCTTGCAGAGAAATGTGAATTGAAGGCTCCTGGAACAGTTAGTTTTCAGAAATTTTGTCTTGGACCGAGCACCTTAACTCCTCGCTGTTCTCCAGCACAGCGGCTAAAATGGAGCCATCCTGCTGGAGCCTGTACAGCCAGCAGCTTCCCTAGGGATCTCCCACACCCTTCCCCTCACATTAATGAGCAGCTAACTAACAGAGTAAATAGAAATAAATTAGCAACAAACTTATTCTGGTAGATGTCAAGGAAGAGGAGAAATCCAAAGAGGAATTTAAACAGGGAAAAAGATGTATGAGCTTTACAGTTCAGTGTATGAAAGAGTACTTGTGTAAGATACCACATTAAGAAAAAAAAAGTTCTTAAAAGACATAAGATTTGTTTAAAAAAAAGAGAAAGTAAGTCTCTAAGGCTTGCATGACTAATGGAACTGTGAGGAGGGATGAAAAATGTTAGCATTATCTCTATCTCAGGAAGTCCCAAAACCATGATTCAGTAGAAGGTAGGATAGTACACCAAGAAGGGATCCTTACGTGCTTGACATTTTCTTATTCGCTACCCCAGGCTGCTGTCAGAAACAGGATACCCAGCTAGACAGATGTTTAGTCTGATCCTGTATGACTGTTCCTCCTTTGTGATAGTAAGACATAAATGTGGATAGGAGGAAAGTTATGTGCAACTCAGGGCTCACATGAAACTTGAACTTGATGCAGGCACAGCAGCTGACATTGAGGAGACTCAAACCGAGGCATGTCAGCTCTGGTCAAATTCTGATCACTATGGACTTCACCCCTGGGAGAAGTTCATACTGTCCAAAATTCTTCTCACTGATTTTAGGATTTGTCTTAAGGATATAGGGCACCTTTGGAGCCAAACCACTTCCCCTGCTCTCCTCTGGTCTTTCAGTTACATGTTTAATTTGATCTCTGTCTGTAGATTAATACCTGGCATCATGCTATTGCAAATGTGGACATTTTCTGCATTGCATTTTCTAGGTCTTTGCAAGAAAACAAGTCTCCCCAGAGCCACCAGTCCTTCTGATATACAAGTCAAAACTTATTCACAAAGTGCAGTGTTCATTATCCTGCCATCAATCATTTGGGAACTAAACCAGATATGCAGAGAAATTTTGTAATACAGTGACAATGTCACAATGTCAACCATAATTTCTAAGTTGTACATAGATGGTCCAAATCATCACAGTTCAAATACAGCTGCAACAATTCCTAGTCAGGAAGAGTTTTACTTCCTACTTTACTGTAGACTACAGTGAAATAAGGAACAACAGTCACAAGAAATTCTCTTTCAGCACAGCCATCAGAAAGACTACCTGTTCTTGCTCCTGGCCATTTTAATTCGTGCTCTTTCAGTCATGTTTGCTAAAGAAACTGTATCTAGAAAATGTTATACAGGACTTGCAGCAAGTAGCCTATAGAGCAGCTTATTTGCTGTGACAAATTGCACAGAGCCTGCTGCACACCAATACTCCATATTCTCTTCTGGGTCACTGAATTGATTCTGGTTCAAATTCCTGACAAACCATGTCATATGTAAAGACATTAAAGGACTAAAACTATTTTATTTTGCTAGCTCAAGCTAGCCTCTACTCTAGGAGCTGGGGTAGCCTGCAAGGCAATACACAGCATGGATACAAGCCCACTCAGACATTTCTTGGATGACTATCTAGCCACTATAATGTTATGAAAGGAAGCTGCTCCATCTTTCTCGCAGCAACAGCTGCTGCCACTGCATTTTATGAGAAATGAAGCTGTCCAAGGATACTGTGTGCTCTGGGAACATTTACCAGATCAGCTGTCCCAGGTAATTCTGATCCCATAACATCTGCTTCCAGGATTCTAGTCAAGCTGACAGAGCAGGGCAACAAGCTCTGCTGAAACAGAGCTGGTTTGGACCTTGGCTGCAACCAGCATGGCAGGCACCCTGGAACAGTAAAGTTGCACATGGAATTTATATGTCACCAGGGTTAGATTGCAGTTAAGGAGGCACTCTTAGAGCCACAGTTTTGGACTTAAATAGCTTACTCTTCCAAATCTCAGGTAAAAAAGAGGTGACTTCAGTGGTATATTTCTCTCAGCAGTATTGTACACTCTACACATTTATTGCTCAACTGACTGAGAAAATTACTTGTGTGCACCACAGCCTGATCCCTAAGATGATTCTCCAGGATAGGTAGATAATATGTGAAATAGTTATAATGGAATGTTTTTCATTATGGAGGCAATCCCCTCATTTCACTTCAGCCATCTTTTAAAACCAGTATTTCTTTCATAATGGGAAGGTGATTTGGTGACAGTATCAGCTTAAGCAACAGCTTCAACAAGGTCAGACCTGACACTTAACAAAAATACTCATGAACAAAGTTTAAAACAGGTGGGGCATTTGGCCAGAAAGCAATATTTTCTCTCTGTTCTGATAACAGATGAAGAAACATAGACAAGTAGCTTAAATTAGAGAGCAAAATCCATGTATTTATGTTATAATAATCAATATCACCTTGCACCAGAAGAAACAATACACATGCAGAAGGATTTCTTTAAAGATAATACACTTTAAATTACATTGGTATATATTTAGTTAACAGCCATAAACTTTTTCTGTTCTGGGACTCTTGCAGATTGGAAACTTGAACAAGCCAGGTACACCAGATAAGATTCACACTATATTAAGAAAGAGAAGTTCTCAAGACAGCAACAGAGTTGTTTAATTTACCTTACCCTACACTGTCCATCAGAGTAACACTAGTTCTTATTGCTAAGTAATAATATACATGTGTCTATGTAAAGAGAGGTACAGAGATGGATATTCTGTTAATTTACAAAAAGGCCGAAGACTTTCATCAGTCTTTACATATCAAGGAGTGCTTATAATTTCTATCATCATGCCCATTCCAGTCATAACTTTGTGGTCTTATGGAAGACCATAATTAATCAGCTACCTCTCCAAATAATATTTCAGTGACATTGGTTTAAGATCCCTTCCAGATCAATAGTCCCTCATGACTGAATCTGTGTTTCAACAGGAAAAACTTTACTGGGGTAAGCAGAGGGGAGGTAATTTCCTGTAACTAAACCTATAATGTTTACCAGTGATACTAAGCAGCAACATTTTGGTGCTCTCTGACACCAGATGAGAAACTATGTTCTAATTAAATGGGAAACTAGCATATATATGAGGTAACAGCCAGCTTCTGAGTGTGGAAGTAATACCATTTTCTCATTTTGCAGGGTAGATCTTCCCTGCTTCTTTAAAATAAGACATTGTTAAAAAAAGAAAAAAATATGACCTTGGAAAGATTTGCTATGTATGGCATATAGAAACTGTTATTCCCAAGACTCCACAGCTCCTAAGTGTTTCAAAAACAGGCAAAGAAGAATGGAAAAAAAAGACAGGTGACAATAATGGCATCAGCAAAATACCTTATGCCTCACTCAAGCATTTTATATTCAAGGCACAAGTTACAACTCATAAATTTCATTAAATCTACCTAATTTATACCAGAATCCATTGCCTCTTTGTATTTCAAGGGAATAGAAATGCACGAGAGATTGCGGACAAAAGTGATATTTCTTGTAGGAGTAAAATCCAAACAGAAAAAGAGAGAGACTTAGGCTTAATCTTTCTTATTATTTGATAAAAAAGAATTTTCTGAGTAAAGGTACAAGTTATTTGTGGTTTTGATCACTCCGGTACACTGTTCCATACGTAAGAGTAGAAAATGTTTCAAATATTTAACAAATCAGGGCTAATTATACAGAATAATTGAATCCTTAATATAAAGCCTGAGAGACTTTATTCTTTTAATGTTACTTGCTGCTGATGTGAATACCATGAGAAGAGATAAAGCCACAGACCTGTTAATACAAAGAAGACAGTTAAAAATGACTTTCGGTTTTGAGAAAAACACTAGGCTCTGAATATAAGTTATTTATTAAAGTTCAATTCTCTTTTTTTCCCCAAAAAAGTTATTTTAATTACTGCTTTTTTATGCCAAGTGTCTGCTTAACTTAAGAGAAGAAATTACTTTTTATTTGAAGCATTGCCTACTAGAAATAAGAGTTACTCAAGGGCAGTGTTTTATTGATAAAGCTTTTTTCTTAATAATCATCATATGTCATAACATTTCACAGGATTCATGAGGTTCATATTCTTTCAAAGGCAGAAACAACTGGAAGTTCTGATCTGAAGCTAACAAAAAACCCTGAAGCACTGTCTAAAGTTAGAGTCATTTTTGCATTTTAAACCCTAGATATAAAATATAGTAAAAGTCAGGTCTTCATAAAATTAGGAGAGGTTATTTGTTACCATAAGAGCCACCATTTTTAAACTGTTATGAGTATTTGCATACATTTACATACACTGAAAGCACAGCCATTCAGAACAAACAGCACAGCCATTCAGAACAAACAAGGTTCATTATGAAGACAAACATGCTGAGTATGACTGACTGACAATCTACACAATGGCTGATTTAAACTTTACATTCACCGACCATTTTTCTGAGGAGGAGGAACAGCTAAGGATACCTTACATCTCTTCAGCCACTTTTATTTTTGGTAAACCCTGGGGCTGCCTCTGTTAAGGTGAGAGAATACTCTAAGCAGCCCATTCAGCCTGTTGAAAACCTCTGCTATGGTCTCTGACTTCTAGCGGGCAAGCTTAAATGAATCTCTCTCAAGTAGTGGAATAGGTAGGAAAACTGGTTTATCAAAAAGACATACACAGTTCCCTTAAACAGTTCAACTTTAAGGCATGTCTGCATGCATTCCTACTGCCTGTGACAATAGTAACACTTCCTTTCAGCCTAATAGGTCCTGAGCCCCATCCTTTGTCTGCTGATTAACTGCTCTATTCATTGACCAGACCACTAATTGCATGCTCCTTATAGTTACCCTACATTACTGTAAGAATTAATGAGACACAATTACAGCTCCCAGAAATCTTAGGCCTGGCCAACTGCAAAGCACTCCAACTGAATAAGAACTCCCCAAGAATAAAGAGAAAAATTCAGCCCATTGTTCACAGGAAGCAGAATGTTTTTTGTTAAAAAATTGTATTTATTTGAAGCTGTTTCATAATTAGGCCCTGGAGAAAAAAAAAAAGGAGAGAATAGAGAAAGAACTTGGGAACCAGCATTCACCGAGAAATCACAGCGGATGCAAAGAGACGAGCACACAGTTCAGATATGAAGAGAAAAAAGCATAAGGAAGGAGTGCATAAAAAATTAGTTCTATGAACACTACAAACATCTGTAACCAATCAGCTGTTTAAACAGAGCATGTCCCACTGTATGGGAATTACCACTAATGCAACCTTATATTTGATAGCTTTAATCTTGAACAATTTAAAATAAGCATATGGCAAGCTTCTGCAGTCATGTCTCTACTATGAGATGGAAGAAGAAGAATTTAATTTCCCACTCTCGGAATTTAATATGCATTAGAAGTCAATGTCTTTAGCCATGAAAGTCAAAATGAAGGACAGAAAATTAGGTTTTTTTAAATCACCCATATTGAAAACTGGACTCACATTTAATCTGTGTAATCAACAGCCACAGCTATTCAAAGTCTTAGTGACTACAATCACTACCTATTAGCCTGTAAGTAGTTCAAAAGCTATTATTCTCACTTGAACAATTTTCCAATACACACGAGACAGCATTAAGTTAATGAAGTTAATATGCAAAGTCAATATTCTTTGTTATGAAGTCATCTTATTCCACTGGTTCCTCTTCAACATATTTTCACCATATAAATTCAATTCAAATTACGTGTACAGTTTGACAAAGCCACTGATACTTAAAATAGAGCTTGAAATGCAGCACTATACTTTATAGTCCTAGTAACCATTTTCCAGGGTACAATTTATAGCAGCCACTGAGACCCCAAACTAAGCATGTCAGACTAGCACTGCTGCATTCCAGAATCAACATCTTTGGACAGAGACAACATTTTTTGTATGACTCTACAGGGATTCTCAATAATTGCACCTAACTGCGGTAATAGTTTAAATTCATGGAAAGTGGATGTTCTTCTGATATTATCGCTCACTGATATCACAGCAGAACGCTTTCCTGCATGAAGCAGACAGTTACCACCATGTGGTGCTGAATCCCAAGCAGGAAACAAGGCACAAATATGGATCAGAGACCTTTGTGTTCAGTGTATAATAAGTCCAATATCCCTGTCATAGAACAGCAATCATTAACTCGGGGATCTTTTGTTAAATGGCCCCTGTGGCTGGACTGGTAACAGCAGGGATCGAATTTGCAGTCCTCAAGACTAGATTCATCTGTCAGGGAGACTGCAGGCCTACAGATTCATGCATTTCCAAAGTCTCTAGGACTTCACATGAAAACACCAATTTCAATTAACCTTGGCTGATTAATCAACCTCAGTGCACGGCCACAGAGCTTACATATGCAGCTCTGGCTCTGGCAGTATTATCTGAAATGGGCTTTCCACGTGTCTGGAAAAAACCTTTGAGGAAAAAAGAAACTTTTGTCTCGAATAAAACATCACCTACCTAGTTCAAGCTATTCCCGTTTCAAGGCCAAAAATAGAACAAGTCTGAATTCCTGCAGAGTGTGATGTGAAATTATTTCTACTAGTGCAAATAATGTATTCTGGATTCTGGTCCAGCCTTCATTTCAGATGTTATAAGTAACTTAACCAATACAAACAATTCACACACTGGAGGCTAGCTGTAATTTCTAGTTAGAGTGTCTCTCTCTCTGTAAGAGAAATGGGAGCCCTTCCTGCAACAAACATTATGAGCCCACTCTTTAGGGCATCAATTCCAAGGTAGAACTTCCAAATGAAAGATAGTTAGAGGCATGCAGGAAGAGCATCAGAAGAGACAAGGGAAGGTTTCGAGTCATAACCTGAGCTCACTCAAACGATTTCTACTCTCTTGTTCTGTCACATGGACCAACATTGTTCCACTACCAATTTCTTTAGAACTACTTGTTATTTATGGTAGTTCATGTAGCACCAGCAAACAATCCTGATCCACCAAGTGTTCCCATGTGCTTATTTATCCTGGAACTGGTTCACCCAAGGAAAATTCCACTTTTATACTTCTCATCCTTTAGTTTGCATGTTGCACATCATAAGCTTCACTACTAGGGAGTTTGCTTCCCTCCTTTTCATTGTTATATCTACATCCATCCCCCTTTCTTCCTGAAAGTAGTTCAGTTAAGCAATGGTTTTGTCTATAGTGTCTCCTAAGTGTGGTCCCAAAAGTATCTTCAAGACTAGAACCACCAACAGGACAGGTGCCAAAAATAAAAATTCCTGCATTGTCAGGAACTATTCATGCAACTTGCAGCTGTAAGACAAGCCTGTAGTCAGAGGATGAACAGGAGACAGTGACACTTTTCTTAGAGTTGCTCTGGAGGTCATCCTCGGAAGCAATGTAAGCATAAGCTATGATGTATCATCTCTGTGTGCAGTGATAAACTGGCATATGAGTCCCTGCAGGATGAGGCTTACAGCTGATTTACACTAGAAAGGTTAATATAGAAATTACACTAACAAGACTCTTCTTCTCAAGCAACTTACACCTATCCCTCAAGAGAAGTAAAATGTACAGGTAAAAGAACTCCTTACGCAGCTTCTGCACGGGGGTCTTTGCTTGCACAGCTATGTCAGCAAAAATTCATATCCCTCCCTGACAGGCCTCCTTGATAACACTTTCAAGTGCAAACCAGGTGTCAGTATTTCTGTTATGACACAAAAAGAGTTCTACACTAGTCATGAGCTGAATATTTGGCCTTTCATGACCTGGAAAAGTCCTTGCTTCCAAGAAGGTCAAATCTCAAGATCATGTTTTCCACCAGCATAATCTCTCATGAGCACTGATTAATACAGTACTAGTATGGTACTGTATTAACACATATAGAGTAGGAGAAAATATATCAGTAGCCAACCATTTATATTCTTCATTCCCATGTAAAAACTGTCTATTTACACTACATGAATGACACAAAAATATCCAGTGAATGGGAGGCACCAACAGTTCTATGTAAAAAATTGCTGTGATTTTTAGATTAGTCTAAAAATCATTTTAAATCTACTAATCTCTGGACTTTTCAGTTGGTTATATTTCGCACTCAGAAATATTTAGATAATTCTAAGAAGAGATTCTATAGATTGAATTCCCAGATGCATCCCAGATCATGGAAGAAGCTGACCAAGTACAAACATCTTTCATTTTAATCAGCTTAGTTAGGTAGAAAGTTAACAATACTGGTTTGAAAGCAGCTAGATAGCTTTAAAGACAAGACAATTAAATGCAAAAATCTACCACATGGCATTAGGCAAAAACCCCAGAGCTGAAGAAAAGACTGGAAGAAGACATGTTCCACAGGCAATGTTACAGAGGGTCCCTCAAGGATCACCAACCTTGCAGCTGTCCCTAATATAATTTACCATATTCTCTCCATCTACAGTTCTGGGATGGCAAGGGCCACGGTCTGCCTGGGGTGTTCCTCAGTACAAATTAAGATGTTCTGTGATAAAAGTCAGCATGAATAAAACAAAGTGTTTCTAACTACTTAATAGATGCAACACTCATGGTCAGCAATTAGCCAAACAGCCCGAATCCCTGAGCCACAAGAAACAGTCAATCACATTAATTTCTTTAGTTAATTAATTAATTAATGTTCCTTTATTGACTAGAAAGGAAGAAAACGTATTTTGGAAACAAAAAGCAATCTGTGATATCTAAGCATTAAAATCATTACTCAAACCTCAAACTGCACCCTACTCCTAAAACTAAGATAAAGCTTAGCATGGGAAAAAAGTGTTATGTTGCTTTATGCCCTGGTTTACTATTGCTGGTTTCAGAACAGCAAACAGCAGAGCAGAGAGTAGTTGCTGTAACAGAAGCATTAGACTAGCATAAGGTTCTGCATCCTTTAACTATCTGTGACACATACCCCTAGCCCTGCACTTTCTGTCAGTCAAACAAAGTAGAATTTGGCTAATATGCAACTTGAATATTGGTCATACATTGATAAAAAAATAGACTGGACAAAATAGTGAAATCCCTGTCAATTTTGAGCCCTAATGAGCATATTTACAAGGTGTTTTATAAATACCAGCAGTCTTATATTTCACATGTGCCATTGTAAGAGGGAAGCCAGTCACTGGAAATTAAGTGCCTTTATTACAAATAGAACGTGTAAGAGTGGAAATAGCTGAAAAGGAACAGACAGTCCAAAGAAATACAGGATAAGACTAGGAAGAAACATCTCCCAAAACAGAAGCATAATTAAGCATCTAAACTGCCAATTAACAGTAAATAGCCAATGAGAGAAGCATGTATGGAAGAATGCAGGGATATGTGGGGAATTAAGAAGCTATATTGCAGCTAGGCTTTATACATGGAGAGTTCTAAGGTATTTAGTCTCTTGAATCCTACTTGGGAACATAAAGTTCCACTCAGTTCTACATGAAATTAGGCACCTTCACATCTCTGACAATTGGGGTTCAGGACTGCTCCCATAAAACATCAGTGTCCATGCCTCTCATGGGCCTGTCTCACTGTATTAGGGAACCAGATGCATCAGTGACTCAGAACAAAACTCTCAGTCTACCATAAATACATTTAATGTCCTACACATAGGACCATTTAATGAGACTCAGTAAAAAGCAGTTGTTTGGTGGAAATGCAGAGTATGGGGGAAGGGATGTTACAGGCAATTGCATATTCTGAACTTATGTACAGGTTCAGAAATTGCCTCTGTAAAGCTGCCAGCCTTTCTCCGCACAGTTATCATGTACCATCTGCATTACTGTAGAACCTGTAAGATCAAGCTATGGATCAGTCTTACACAGATGCAATGAAAAAAAGAACATGCCTACATACCTGATGCAAGTCATGCACCCCAAACAGTATCCATAACATAATTTTTTAAATTTTTATTGGCTTAAAGCTAATTACTATCATCCATAGTAGAATTATCATAAAAACATTATTCATATTACATTTGAACAGGCTTAGAAAGGAGAAATATGCATTGAACTACAAGGAGAAATACAGATTATTATAGTATTACATAAACTCTACGTAGACAGGAGAAACACCGGCTTTGAAAGCAGTGGGGTTTTTTTACATAGCTAGATAAAATGTATTCCCTGCAAATGACTTACAAAAACTAAACATGTGGGAACCACACCAGCAACTACAGTCTTGGAGGGTTTTCTGTTATAAACACAAGAATATGTTTGGATTTCATTTATAACCCGTACCCCCCAGAAATAATTTACCCTTCCACTCAAAAACCTTGTATAAAGGTACTTCACTGTTACCACACAAAAAATCAGAATAACTTCAGAGAGAGCAACAAAGGAAATTTGCATCTGACACTAATATCTTCATAGGGTAAAGTATATTTTAATGAAGATATTGTCAGCAATACATGTGTTTATGCTTCTTTTTTCTCTTTACACTTGGATTTTATTTCATTTATGTCATGATCTACCTTGCAAGTTTAAGAAATGCATCATTTATTCATGACCTCTACTTCCTTTCAGAACCTCTGTTACACAGAAGACCAGGTTAAAGAAAAATCAAGTGGTTTGTCTGATAAAGTTAGTGTCAAAACAATCCATGTATATTGAATTTCTGTTAGCTGAAGTCATAATAAAAAAACCCCAACCCAAAAACCAGTGCTTACTTTACCTTTTTCCAGAATAAACTCTCATAATTCAACTTTCTACTTTTCCAAGTAGCTATGTATTCTTGCACAGCGGGTGGTTTTCTCCACAGACATATTGACTTGGACAATAAACAAAGCAAAAATCCCTGACTGGAATTTACAGCTAAATTTAACCACGCATATTGTTAATAAAATTTGCATATATGTCTTTCAACATTAAGAAAAAATAAAGTTGAAATTCAATTAATTTGGGCACTGCACTGCTTTGCAAGAAAAAATATGAGATTTAAGTTGTAATTTCCATATTTATTGAGGCTGTATGTCAAAGGAAATCTGCGCAAAAAAATCCTGGTGCTGCCTTGATGAGATTTGAAAGATGACAGCATATTAATAGTAAAGGAGCTTCTCCTTAGGAAAAGATGGCTTAAACAGTACCTATAAAACACCAACGAAGGGTCACCTAATTTTAGAAAACATTTCCAGCATCTCTTATTTCTCTGTCCTTCAACCACAAACGAAGTAAAAGCAGTTAATATGTTTTGAAGCAATATCACCCACCCTTGCCCCTCAGTGCCAAGTTTCCCCATGAAACATTAACAGATCAGTCAGCACTGACTTTTTACAATTAAAGGAGGTAATGGAAACTTTAATTGATACTTTTTCATTGATTTTTTTGTCACAACACCTCACCACCATGAGCCCTCCAAAGCCATGAACCATCAGTAGCAAACACTCACCTTCTATTTTTAATTTTTATATCTTTTTTTCACAGCATCCTGGACATTTGATTTAAAGGAATTTAGGTTTCTAGTTCCTTTAAAACTAAGTTACTTTGCCTGGATCTGCCTAGCCACAAAAAGTAGACAATGGAATGCAGTTCTGCCAGCACAAAACCTTTTAGATAAGCAAAAATACTTTCCCACCAAAGAGAGAAAGAAGATCATACTCCTTTGAGGTACTTTTCCAGTACAAAAGCTGGATGTATTCCAGGGATTATGCTGTTGGTTGGGTGGTTTGGGTTTGTTTTGTTGGGGTTTTTTAATTTTTTTTTTAAACTGAAACAGTGAATTTTTATCAGTAAAGCTCCCGTTAAATTATGAAAAAATGTTCACATTACCACAGCATGTACTTTATTACTTTAATACTTGCACTTGCTCTGGGCAGGATTTCAGGGGCACCTGTAACCTATGCTTAAGTCTTTAGAGTTTGGCTGCTCCTCAGCTGGAGGACGGAGAAGGCAGAAGTGAGGAACGTGGCCATCACTTAAGGCATTATCTACAGCTGACCATGCAAATAAGTGGCCCAGTCATTCTTTTTTTAGGTTTCAGGTGAAACAAACAACAATTAACACTGAAACAAGATTTCTAACACCCCTGTAAGATGCACAGATCAGCTCACACCTCTCAAAGCGCTTCTAGCACACACTGTAGGCCTGGGCGGGAGATCTCTGAATCCTGGTCCTGAATTTTTCCTTCAAATACAGCTACAACGTTTTTCTTTTCTAATAAATAAGCCATGCTGTGAGAGAAGTGCACTACAACAAGCACCTCTAGCACTCAGGCTGTGGCTATAAACAGCTTCATATCATCACAAGGTCTAACTGTGACTCTGTAAAACAGTGTGGTATCCTCCAGAGTACCCTCTGGAGATTACATTACTTCATTTACTGAACATTACTTTGGATTTTTTTTGCAAAATGCTGCATTCAGATGTTGTGTGACAGACATAGCTGAGGAAGTGGAGGAGTAATTTTATTCTGCAAATGTGCAATGAAAACTAGGTAAATAACCTCAGTGACACAGAGGAAGCCATAAATGTCTTATCTGCATTCTGGTCCAATCATAGGAAACCAAAAAACTACAGGAAAATAAGACTCCCAGTCAGGTTACCCATGAGAAGCTGATAGCTCACTGGGATGTGTTCATGACATTGAGGTCAGCAGAAGTCAAGGATCACAATTCTCCAAATACAAATTGCTGAGCAGGAAACCAAGCCAGCAGTTAAACATTGCAGAATCAGGCACTGAAATTAATGAGTTAAAGATTAATTCACTCACAGACTGTGTGTACATGGTCACCTCATGGGGCCATCACCAGGAAGACAAGAGATCTTCTTAGAAGAACTGGCTCTACCAGAGGCTAATTAACAGATATGCTGACTGTAAATAAAAGCAGGAGGTGGTAAACAGAAAAGAATAGAAAGTTTGATGGGGCTCCCAACGGATGCTGTGTGTCAATAAACGTCAGTTGAAACTTAGATGCTGCTTTTGTGCTCTCTTAAGGAAATCATTATAATCACATTATTCTGTAACAGAGTCTAGCCTAATCTCCATGCATCATACTAGAGAGGATATTTTTTATCAACTATACATTTGTTAATTACAAAACCAAGCATTTTGAAGCTATTTTGTTTTACATACAGAATGAAGCAGCTTATTTGAAAGTGAAAATTATTACTCAGATTTACTACGCATAAAACTAACAATACCCATAAAGCCAACACTCTTTCTTATATGCCAAACCAAATTAGTGACTTATAAAAATACTGTTTGTTACAAAAATGCCAGTTAGAGAGCACAAACATGTCCACAGTACAGACAAGAGACTGATATATACAATGACAATTAGGCTTTTTAAGCGCAGAAACACTTTTTCAGTTTATCCTCATAATTTCCTAAACCCATAGATGTATATCTTAACTCGGAGTTTCGACATTCGATTCTTCATATGTATTTTACCATCACATTTGCCTTCACTGTCTGTTTCACAAATTTTCTACCAATAAAGGACTATCCATAAGGAAAACAGTTTTAATAGTACTAAACACTTAAAAGATGGTGATATTCATTGTCCATTTTCCGTCCCACACCCCCAAAAGTTAACTGCCACTACAAACCAGATTTTTTGTTTCCTAATCCCCTTTCCCATTTAACAACCTGATTTGACAAACCTTTTCTCAAGCAAACCGACATTTTAAAGTAACCAGCATCACTGACAGGAGGACAGACTATTTTGCATGAGAAAGTTTACAGGACGTAATCTTCTCTTTTTCTTGAAGTTAAAGTAATCACTACCTAGTACCGAAATGAAAGAAATTTAATAGTGTCAGTCCAATTACTTGTGAACACATATTTATTTTGCACCCAATTGCTCCCCTCAATTCTTCCAGTTTCAAGAGTGGACAGATTTGGCAACTCTATTTGCTTCTCAGTTCTTGACATTATCACAAAAATTCTGATTAAGGCATACAAATGATGTGAGTGAGGTTGCACTATTCTGCAATTCTTGACACACTTTAAAGACAGGATTACAATATCTTCTTTCATGTCACAGAATTTCTAAGTTAATTTTAATAGAATTTACATATTTTTACTGCATTTCTGGGAAAACACGAACATTTTTTTTCTACTTTTTCCAACTCATGAACTCTAATGTACTAAAATTTCTTCCTTGTACAATGATTATTTGAAGTAATGCTAATTGACTGTGGAGCACTATGCTTCAGCAAGTATTTAGATTCCACACATGAGCAGCTGGTACCATATGAGCTCACTCTTATGCTTCAATATTGTGCTTTCCTTTCTCTGTTGTCCTTCCTGCCACACTTTGTGTTGATGAATCTATTTCTCAAGAATACTCAAACTATTTCTTTATTTCAAATGTTGTATGGCTATTATATTTTCTCACAAATACTTATTTTAAATGGCTATAAAATAATAAAAGGGAACTTCTAGTCCTAACGATGTACTATAATAAAATTGTGCTGACAGAGATCTGAATAAAAAAGCGTCTGTGACGTCAGGAAAAAAAATAAAAGAGACCCCACCTATTCTGGTCAATATAACATCCAGGTAAATTTAAGTACACAGGAGTAAAACTAAATATATCTATTTTCAGGAAATCATAAAAATTCTGAAGAGTTTATTAAAAATATAGAAGAAAAAAAACCTTGTTGTCTTACTAAGCATATGCTCATTTACAGATTTGATCATTAATGCCTGTGAAGACTAAAACAGCATAGTATTGCTTACCAGTCATGAACTAAATTAAACTACCATGAAAACAAAGTTAAGAATATCTGGAAAGATATTTCTGTAAAGCTGTTATGATACAAAACAAGCAATAAAGAATAACAATCAACTTTTGCTTAAGAAATGCCACGTGTTGCCAGTTGGTAGTAGCTTCTGGCTACAAGAGGCATTCTGACACTGAACCAATGACAGAACGTAACATACTAAAACTAATGTAGCTCATACTAATAATTTTCCTCCCTGATTTTTAATACTTGCTTTGTTTTCTCTTCTTGTCATAATACAACGTCCAGTGAACTCTGCAGGAGTCTCACACGAATGTTCTACCCACCGACTTTGGAAGAACACACAAAAAGGTTCACAGTTGTATTTAAGACATAGTTGTTGCAAATTCTTACTTCTACAAAAAGCAACAAAGGAGAAATGGAAGATGCAAAACCTACTTAAAAAAAAAATCAGCAGAAAGCTTGGGACTCCAGAATCACAATCTATTCAGACAAATTTCTCTATCCCTATTCTCATATATTTTGTGATTGGCTTGCCCTTTTCTTGAAGAATTTTATTTCTGATAAATTTTGCTGAATTCCAGATGGCCAAAGCCCACAATTACTCATTCATCAGTGTACTTCTTCTCATCCAAGGATGGCTATGACAATTCAGATCAAAGGTCCATTTAGCTCATTATCCTGCTTCCAAAAGCAGCCACAAGTCAGAGTCAAGAAAAGAGAGCATGAGCAAAGAAATTAAATACAGTATTTTCCTAGAATAACTCCCTAGCCCTTCAACTATATTCCACTCAAGAATTCCTGAGACTGATGTGATTTATCTATTTATCTAGCCCAATGGACCTTCTCTTTCAAACACTTATCCAATTATCCCTTAAACTTACATATACTTTTGCATCCACAACATGACAAAGCAAGGCTACTCTGGGTAAAGAACTAGGAACTGTATTGTAGTGATACTGTTTTATGCGCAGCCAGTGCTCAGCACTCACATTTTCTTATTAAAACACAGCCAAAATTTAAAAAAAAAAAGCAAGATTGATGCCCCCCCCCTTGAAAGAAACTGAGTTTGCACATACCCCAGCAAGTTGAGTCCATTGGGAATTAGCATTCTGAACACAGTGAAATGCTGCAATAGCAAGAATTATAACAAGGTTGAATATAGCTTGAAAAGCAGGCAGATGTCATGAGTGAAAAAACAGACACCCTAACAAAAGCAGCCAAAAAACTCTGTAAGCCTCCCTCAGTCCAACAACCAAATTCTGGTCCAAGGAGGTTAAATATAGGGCTGCTTGAAAATTTTCCACTGCATCTATTTTTGATGGGAAATGAGGCTTTCAGCTAAACACTTTCTGGTTGGATTGTTTGGGGGTTTTTGGCATGTCTAAATATGTGCTTCTGCAAGTATACTTTTCTTACCAAAAAGCCAAACCTATCAACAAAAATATTTTGATTGAAAACACAGTGTGTTATTAAGAAATGCTAGTGTAGCATTTCACTGTATCTCTAGCTTACCTGCTTTATGTGGCAGATCTCTATCAACTAGACTTATCATTTAAATGAGAATTCTAACCATAGATCACTTTGAGGGATTCCCCACTTCCAGTACTCCCTTCAAAGAGGAAAGATCATGGCATAGTGTCAAAGGTGGTAGGCAGCCTCAGCCTTGCAGAGCAGGGCCAGCAGGCATCCAGGTTGTAATGTCAGAGGACTACGGTAACATTTTTCAAACTGAGAAGTTTTAGTGTTCAGACAAAGTCTTCCAGTCGTCTGAATTCTGTCAAAGTATGTGGTGTTTCCTGGAAAATTAAGGCCAAAAAACCAAAAAAACTTTGTATTTTTTATCAAAAATTCATGCAGAAAATTCCATGGGTCAAGAAAGGTCCTCCTTACTCATTGACCTGCAGATTCAAACCCATCATCTGAACCCATCCACCCACAAATCAGAAAACTTTAAAACAGCAGTAAAATGTTTCAAATTTTCCATCACGGTTCTGTTAACAGGACTGTTCAAAAGCCAAGGAGCTAAACCCAAACAAAAACAAACAGAGTTCAATGGATGTGATAATTTAATGTATGAGCCCTTACTTACAAAAGACCAACCAGTCTACTTTACAAAAGCAAAGGATGAAGATAAGATTCAAACAAAGTAAGAAATCTGTAATACAAAAATATGTATAGCAAAATTAGCAAAGTGGCAAGGAAATAAGATAATCCACTTATTTTTTATATATATATTTTATATATATTATTCCCTTTCAGGGTGCTCTATTTCAGTAAAGTAAACCAGAAGGAATAAATCCCATAAGACTAATATAATAAAATGTAACAGGTATCCCAACAGGATTATTATCATCCCTTTTCCTGGAACCCCACAATCCCCTGAAAGAACTGAAAGCTTTTCATCCAAAACCAGGCCCTGACCAGACCAAGACAGAGAAACATTCGACTAATACTATCAGAAAAAATGTTAAAACTAAATTTCTAGTGTTTCTCTCCCCTTGTGGCTGTTTCCTGATGTACAATTGCATCCCCCTGACCCCAATGGCAAAATAAATGTATAAAGAAAATAAATAAAAGACAAGAAATCAATCAAGACTGCACCTTTTGTAACACTGTTGTGAACTTACAAAAGACAGCTGCAGAAAATCTCATGCCAGTGGGGTACTTCTTTCTTTCTCCTCACCACACACACAGAGGACTACTCCTGCCATCATTATGCCAACTAAGAACCAAGAAAATTCAAAGGAACTGGCAAAGGAATAACCTTACTTAAGAACTCAGTGAGTAAAACTAAAGGAAGGACATTTGTCTATTACAGTGAAATTCCTTTCAACACCTTGCTTTTCAGTCACACCATTCTTTTACTAAAATAAAAGTAGAGAAAGGTTTTTAGCAGACTCTGCTGAGACCAGGCACCTGAGAGCTCCCTATAAGCGTCCAAACACTGCCTAATTTTGATTCCCCGCACAGTCTTTGACTGTCTAATGTTATAAAGTGAAAAGTGCTAACACAATTTGTCATTCTCAAGGCAAACTTATTAATCAAAATTAGTACAAGCCCAAGCCTGCTGTCCTTACTCATATTTGGAATAACTAACTGCTGTTGTCCCAGAAAAATTGGTACAGTGAAGGATTAGTCAGGGTCTAACTCTAGTGATAAAAAAATTGTTTAGAATAAATTAAATACAAAGAATAAATATTCAAAGTGAGTGATGAAAGATACATCTGTTATTTCCATTTTATCTCCTGGGCAATAAGTAATTTCAGTAAGAATTTTTCAGTGTGATTTTTATCATTCAATATTTTAAAAATTACTACTGGGCATCCATAAAAAGTTGGGATTGGAACCAGTGAAACTTGAAAAACATTTACTTCAAACACATGCAAAATATTATTCCCTTAAATTACAGTATTACTGACCTCCAAGGTGCAAATAGTAGCATCAGAATTTATGACTAACTTCATATTGTTCAAGGATTTAATTACACATTTCTCTTGTAATCAGTTATACAAAGTTTTGCTTTCTCATATCTGGGGTTTAGCCTTATCCATACCTTTCAAAAGTGTCATTTTTTCTTCAGTTCACTTCTTACTCATAAGCATATCACCTCGTTAGTTTCTCATTTAACTTACAGCATGTGAGAGGGCATACATGTAAGATAATGTATCCAGGTAGCTTATGCAGAAGTTCTTAAAGTGGACTACACTGCTTAATCTTGTCTCTGCATCAACCTTTTTCCACCAGGCTGGATCAGCTGGCAGGGAGCTGCACACAGGCTGGACTGGACTTCTTGCCAGGAGTCCCACAGCTCCTTGAGTGTGGCAACTGAGCCATCCCAACTCTGACTTACCCTACATGAGAGAGAACCCTGCACTCCCCACCTGCTCTGTTGTGGCTCTTTCTTCCACCCCGTCAGTATCAATACTCAGAGCTGGTGAGAGTTAAATGTGCTGTTCACCTGTCTGCTATCACCCAAACATGGATTAAGTAACAAAGTTCAGGAGGTCAAGTTAATAGATAGAGTTCCCTTCATTCCCCCAATAGATAGGACGTTAAAGTCCAGATACCCGCATGTCATATCATCTTAAGGCCAGGTGGGAGTTGTAATTTAGAAGCTGCCCATCCCAGATGGCCACATCCCAGACAGGTAAGGCAGGTGGCAATGCAACAGAAGGGGATATTTACCAGAAGCTTTGCAGGGGTTTATACCCAAGTTGTTAAAACTGAGGTCTCCATAACTGAAGACTGACCAAATGGACTTCCCAAGCCATGCTGGGAATAGTGATGGTGAACGTGCCATTTGAGCATATATGAGCATTAATTACATTTTGATGGAGCATGAAGAGAGAATCACAAACATGACTGCGGGAGTCACTGGTGTGCCAGAGGCCTGGACATGCTTTCATTTTGAGAGAGGGTGGTGCATGTTTATACTCTCATTAACCCCCTGAGACCAAACCTCTCCTTGCCAACCTGAATCTACATAACCTTCTTGAGATTCAGGAGTGCATTTACATACTAATGTTCTAGCAGTGGCCCAAAAGTAAATTCATGGTTACCTGGGTAACCAGAGGAAGACAACACTACTCACTATGTTCATACATACCTTACATACATTATGGTTAGCAATTTAACTGCATGAAATTTGTGTTATTCTCCAAATACAGTGACAGTGGATCAAGAGACTGTTTAATTCAGCACAATTTGTCTTCAAAATTCACATGATTTATCATGTGTGAAACATCACACCATGAGGTATTACAGTCTAGCACAGGTGGACTATAAATGCAGCCTGCTAAATAATGGTGGGAAAAGAAAAAAAATAATATTAAGGAAAAAGCCCTCAAGAACACTTATTTTCCTTTATAATTGTATTTTCTTGCATTCCTTCCTGCTGCTTTGTTTCACTAATGAGAAATGAAGCAATATACAGTTGAGAGAGCCAATACTTTGCAGCCCAATCACCAACTGCACAGTGTGGGAGAACAGGGCTAAAGCCCTTCAATAGGAGCTCATCTTATATTGCCCTCATGCTAAACTGCTGTTCCCACTGACTTCTTACACTCATTCTGCTGCTCATACTCCTTCTCTAGTGAAGCCCATGCACTCAAAGCTGCCTCAGGAAGAAATTTAATCATGGTCTGCTCCTATGTCCAGCAGAAAATCCTCCAGTCACGTTCAGGGCCACAACCCGCAGCTTCACCATTGGAGCAATCCTCAGACCACAGCATTGATCAATCACTTTGACATCATCCTTTATGGCAAAGAGGCAGCAAAGTACTCTTCCAGAAGTTTCTCCCCCTCCTCTGTCACCTGCTCACTGCACTCCAGGAATAGCTATTGCAGCACATTGTATTCAGCCTATTTTCCTGTTGCCTAAAGTCTCTCTCGTATCTCACTGAACAACAGTAGCATCATGGTGCTGTGCCCATCCCTGATCAAATCTGACATGCCTGAAAAAATGTAAGCAGAACATTGTTCTTGCTTACAAAAAGTTCTCATGAATCACAATAAAGTACAGGCTGACTCAGAAGATGTATGAATACCATTTATTTATTTATATTTGTAAAAGGAAAAATATCAAACTGTAAGACAGATATACACACTGTATTCTCATATCCCTATTTCTCTCCAGGTTTCACAGCACTGGATCTGCTTTTCAGACTTGCAGAAGTACAAATCTGTTAGTTCCTTCCCATATTTGGATGTCCATCATGTTGCTCAGTTCTGGATCACATTTGGCAAGTGAGAGAAAAGGATAGACTGCAAAAAATAAACAGTTTCCCCTACTTTTAATTGGAACATTTTAGGGGAAAGCTGAACATAGTAAGATAACAACAACTCTACCTCACTCTGTTTACTAAATGGCCTGTAAAAATACTCTTTCTTTCTGCTCCTATTTATCCTGTCCTCAAAAAGTTCCACAGTTTCTAGTTTCATGGTGTTGTTCAAGGTATTGTCCATTCAAAATCCCCTATGTCTTGCAGCTAACCAGCATTTGCGTAGACAGTCTCTGCATAAAGCTCTGTGGCCTGTGATAGGAAGGAGATCAGCCTAGCCAGCCCTTCTGGGTTTAATCCATGAAATTACTGCCTTCAGTCAAGGCTTCATTCTAACAAGATTATTTGAACAATTTCCATGGACCAAGTTCTTCTTTTCAAGCATTTTTATAAAAGCACCATTCGGTGACCTATCCAATGCAGACAATGTCACACTAGAATTTACTGGAGAACATTTAGTGGGAATTAAAAAGCAATTCTTTTTCAATCTAATAAACTAAACATCTCTATTTTTACATAAGCAAAATAGCATGTTAAATGCAAAATTTCATGTGGTATTTTTATTTCCAGTTTTAAAAAAAAAAAAAAAAAGGTGCAAATTTGCTTATTTTGACCTAAAATGCCCTGTAGTTACCATTACCTGGTTTGGTGTGATCCATATAATCCCCAAAGCAAAGCCTCAGATGCACACAAAAATTAAGCTTATGTTAGAGGGGCCAGTGACAAACCTAATTGTTCGAATAAAAGAGGTGTGAGTATCTGTGGCAACAAAGACCTGAAGTGACAAAGACTAGTCACAAAGTGACTAGATTTGACAAGTCAAATCTAAAACTCTGTAAAAAGTTACAATATCTGCAACATTCTTGCCAGCTTTATATTTTTGCATGATTTGATGACTGGACATTTGCTGTGAAATCCCTGGGAAAAAAGGTATTCTGCATTGCTATAGCAAAGTTCAGCTTTTCAGAAAAAGCAGCTGCTGAATTTTCTGGAATAAACACACAAACCGTTTTAAAGACTTGACCCTTGATTCCTTCATCACAGGACTTCTAGGGACTTCAGGGAAGTCTGCAAGTATGAGGAACACACAATGGGCTCTGATTCCACAGTCTTGAGCTAACCAGGCTTCTTTTCAGTCACATAAAGGAAAGCAGCCTCCTCACAGCTGTGCTGTTTTATATACCTGAAAGACAATTTTAAAAATTATCATGGTCTTACTAGGGAATTTGGATATGCAGTCATTACTAAATTGCCATAAAGTTCCATATTACCAATTCTGTCATTACTCAACAGCTTCAAGACACACAGTATCTTTGTGCTGCATCTCTTTTTCTCACTGTAAGAAAACAAGAGCATATGAATGACAGCAAAAATGAAGCCAAATGTACTGTTGAGAAACTTGGTATTCTCTTATTTCTAGAAGAGTTATAGTGTAATTCTAAACTGCAGCATTCAGCATGTCTCCTGAGCTTCCTCGCTGAAATATAGCAATGGAAATTTTACAGCATCTGTGTTGCTTTTGGAAGCCATCACCTCACATCTGCTGTCTCCGTAGTGTAGAGTTTAACTTCAGCATAAAAAGGTACTTTGTAATAGGCAAGAGAAATCCTGACAGAGTAGTAATTTACAGACTCGCCCGGCTCTCCTGACTAGACTCACTCAGTTTTACATTCTGTAGAGATTTTTAAATAAGGTGCGCTTCAAGCAGCCACCAGCTAAAGAGTCGCTTCTTAAAATGGAGCGTCGCATCCAGGACTGGAGACTTTTTAAACCTCTGCCAGTCACTGAGTCCTCTGAGAGACGTTTTCCTCACCGGGCATTGTTCGATCTCGTAACACTTTCCACAATGGTGTTAACTAAATTAGGGCTAAAATAACCACCTGCTACTTTTGGAAAAGTTCTGATTTTGATCAGAAACAGCACTGCGCGTGCAATAACAGGAGCGGTTCCACAGCCCGAGCACGCGGAGGAGCCACGGCCTCCGAGAGCTTCCCAGTCCCGTGTGACCTGGGGTGGGCGCCGGGGTCGGGAGCGGCGCTCGGTCAATTGCAAATCAACTGTGATTACACAGCGGGCGAGTTTATCGCCCCATCATCGCCCATTTCCTCCTAACGGGGTAATCCGCGCGTCCGCTCACACGGCGACAGGGCCGGCGACAAGAGCCTGTTGGCTCAGCCAACAACCCGGGGATTGTTCCTTGTTTGGCCTCACGCGTTCCATTTCCTCCAGGCGCCCCGCACCGCCCCCCGGGGCGGGCTCGCTCCCCCCCGCCCCCCCCCGGCCCCGCTTCTCCCGGTGTGACTCCCCGCGAATCACACGATTCCCGCCGCCGGCAGACGGGCCCCGCCGCGTTCCCGCGGTTCCAGTCATTAGGGCCGCAGCGGGAGCGCCGCGCGAGCGCCAGGCGCAACAGCGCCTCAATTAACAAACAAACGCCCCGTCCCGGGAGCACGACAACCCCCCGGGACGGCCCCGCCGCGCTCGCAGCCCGCGCCCGCCGCCGCCGCTCCCCTTAAGGTGGTCTGGCTACGGCGGGGCCGCCAAAACACCCGCCCGCCCCTTCCCCGCGGCGGGTGGGGGAAAAGCGGGGACTCCCCTCGGGGCCGTCCCGCGGCCCCCGGGAGCGGAGGGCGGGGGGTCCCGCGACGTGGGGCGGCGGCGGCCGAGCGGGCATCGAGCCGCAGATGGCTCCTCTGCCGGCCCGGGCGGGACACGCCGCTCTGGGCGGCTGCAGGCGGCTCCTCGGCGAGTCCCCGCCGCGGCGCCGGGCTGGCGCGGGCGCTCGGCAGCCGCGGCCGTGACAGAACCGGCCTCCCGGCGCTGCTCTTGGGCTGCGGGTCAGTGGCCGGCGCGCCTAGCGCTGGCCGCGGAGCTGCGCCCGTGTCCTTGCCCGGCTGGGAGCCGAGTGTCCACCTGCGGGCCGAGTGTCCCACCGGGAGCTCGGGGTGCCGGCCGGCGTGCACACACGGCACCGCCTGAGCGCTCCCCGGCGAGCGCCGTGACCCGCAGCTGTCCGCGCCTCGGGGATGCCCGTGTCACCCGTCACACGCCGCGGCCCCGGGCAGAGCATCCAGCGCTGCGTTTGCACCGCGCGTTTTTCGGAGCTCCGCGCCGGGGCCGGGGGCGCGGGCAGCCCAGGGCGGCGGGGCCGGGTGTCGGCTGCGGTGCTGCCGGGACCCCTGGCTTCACCGCGCTCCCATCCCCGTCACCAACACGTGCAAGGGGCAGGACGGCGGGGATGGGGCAGCGCGCACACCGGCACGGGTGGCGAATCCCGCGGGCATCAACGAGGTGATAGAAAACCCCTCCCGAGGGACTCCCCAGCGCTACTTAAACTGCTGCTGCGGTTGACTGTGACTCGGCTAGGAGCCCTTGCAAGGGGACAAAGGTCCCCTGCGCAGCCCGGGCCGGTGCCTGACTGCCGCAGCCCGCGCACCGCGGTGCAGAACCGCGCGTCTCCGCACGGGCAGGGACCGAACAAACACCGCCACGTCCCCGCAGCCGCTGCGACCCAGCAGCACCCACCACAGTCCAGCGCCGGCTCCACCTTAAGGAGCCCCGGGGCCCGTCCCCCGCCTCCCGCCCGGGTGCGGCTGATAGGCGGACGAGGCGGCGGGGGCGGGGCCTGGCGGCGGCCGCTATAAATATTCATGAGAGCGCGGCGGCCGGAGCGCCGCTGCCGGGGCCGGAAAGCGAGAAGTTGGCGGAGGCGCTGCCGCGCTCGACCCGCGGCTCAGGTGGCGCGATCGCGGCCGGGGTGCCCGGGCAGCCAGAGAGGGACCCAGCGCAGGGCGAGGACCGGCCGGCTGGCGGTCACCCGCGGAGCCGTGCGCTCGGACGGGCGGCAGAAGGAGCCGCTCCGGCCGCCCCAGCTCCGGCCCCGCCGCTGCCCGCCCGCTCGGGGCGGTGGGAGCCCGGCACCGCCTGGTCCCCGGGACGCCTCAGCCTTCTTCACCGCGCCGCCCGGGGGCTGACGGCGAAACTTCTCTGCCGCCGCCGCCCCGTGCCCGGCCGGCGCTGGAGCAGCGGCGAGAGGAGCGGCGCCCCCCCCTGCGAAACCGGCCCCGCGAGGAGCGATGCGACGGCGGCTGAGGGGCCTTCCGTGAGCGGACCCCCATCCTCCGGTGGCTCCCCCTCACCGGTGCCCGCGGACGACGGAGTCCGGCGGGGGCTGCGAGACCTCTCACCTGCGACCGGCACGGAGGGGCCGCCCTCCGCCCCCCCGGGGGTAGCCGGGGCGGGGGGGTGCTGTGGCGCCGCGCTCCCCGCGGCTGCTGAGCGGGACGGGAGAGGAGCCGGGGCCACCGCCCGCGCGCCGCCGAGCATGGAGTGGAGTTACCTGTTGGAAATCACCTCGCTGCTCGCCGCCCTGTCCCTGCTGCAGCGCGCTGGCTGCGCCGCCGCCTCGGCCGCCGCCGCCGCGTCCTCCTCCTCGGCAAAGGAGCTGTCGTGCCAGGAGATCACCGTGCCCCTCTGCAAGGGCATCGGCTACAACTACACCTACATGCCCAACCAGTTCAACCACGACACGCAGGACGAGGCCGGGCTGGAGGTGCACCAGTTCTGGCCGCTGGTGGAGATCCAGTGCTCCAGCGACCTGCGCTTCTTCCTCTGCAGCATGTACACCCCCATCTGCCTGGAGGACTACAAGAAGCCGCTGCCGCCCTGCCGCAGCGTCTGCGAGCGGGCCAAGGCCGGCTGCGCCCCGCTCATGCGCCAGTACGGCTTCGCCTGGCCCGACAGGATGCGCTGCGACCGCCTCCCCGAGCAGGGCAGCCCGGACACGCTCTGCATGGACTACAACCGCACGGACCTCACTACGGCCGCGCCGCCGCCCGCTAAGCCCCCACTCCGCGGCTCCAAGCCCGGCACCCCCGCCAAGGCGCCCCCCGCCGCCCCGCCGGCCGAGGCCCCGCGCAAGCCGCGGCCGCCGCAGCCCTGCGAGCCGGGCTGCCAGTGCCGGGCGCCCATGGTGTCGGTGTCCAGCGAGCGGCACCCGCTCTACAACCGCGTCAAGACGGGGCAGATCGCCAACTGCGCCCTGCCCTGCCACAACCCCTACTTCAGCCCCGACGAGCGCGCCTTCACCGCCTTCTGGATCGGGCTCTGGTCCGTGCTCTGCTTCCTCTCCACCTTCGCCACCGTCTCCACCTTCCTCATCGACATGGAGCGCTTCAAGTACCCCGAGCGCCCCATCATCTTCCTTGCCGCCTGCTACCTCTTCGTGTCCCTCGGCTACCTGGTGCGGCTGGTGGCGGGGCACGAGAAGGTGGCGTGCAGCGGCGGGGCGGGCGCGGGCGGCGCGGGGG